>NC_090319.1:357791594-358110058 GCF_040869045.1 Eurosta solidaginis | reverse complement strand
GTCCTAAAAAAATTTGGATATGGGCGTAGCACCACCCACATTTAAAAGAAGAAAATGTGTAAGTTTAACAAGCCGTAAATCAAAAGCCGTTAAAGATATTACATTCAAACTATCCTTGCGAAATTATAAAGACTGAGTGAATAAAATCACAATCGGTTAAACACCACGCCCACTTTTCCTAAAGGTCTAGCCTTAACAAAGTTTGCAATAACTCTATGGTATTTAACTACATTTGACTGATATTCTACCTCAGTAGTGGTACGGTTGAGCTAAGAACAAAACTTAAACAAATTTTGAAAATGGGCGTTACCAGCCCTTTTTTGTTAATCTATCTATAATATTATAAATGCTCAAAATCTCCCAATCCGAACGAAATTTAGTATAAACATTTTGTTATCCGCTCAAGTTCATTAGAGGTAGCCTCTGTATCCTTTTTGCTTCTTTTGAACCAAAATGAGTTCGAAATAGAACCATATATGTATTATTGCGCAGCTTTATAACAGCGTTTCAAGAGCACATCTGGGTATGCAATGTTCGTTTTCACCCGAACTTAGACTTTCTTACTTGTTTTATCAGCATAAGGCTCCAAATAATGCATCGTTTATTATGAATCGTTCCTTCTTAAGCAATAGATATTCACATACGACAACGTGAAAAGTGCTCGTATTTTCCAAAGAGGATCAGCTAGGCTTCCAAGCGTGTTAGGGGGCTGCACTCTGACATAATCGGTTTAAGGGCTAGCCGGGGGAGATCTCATCGGCAGCGTCTGTACACCTCTAGGTGCGGCTGCAAGCGGGCGTCTGTCTTGGAGCAAGCGGCTCGCTATATAAACGTGCCAAGTAATATTTTCACCCCCGCTGAGCGGGTTGTGCGCTGGGCTTGGGACCCGCCACGTAAAACCATACTTCAATGAAATATAACAACAAGCCTCGGATAAATACACTCTCTATTGATGACGACCATGGCAAACGTTTGAAGGACAATGAATTGAGGGCATGCACCTGGAACGTCCGCTCCCTGAATGGGATTGGTGCAGATGCCCGGCTGGTTGATGTCCTCGTCAAAGCAAAATCTGACATCACCGCCATCCAAGAAATGCGTTGGACGAAGCAAGGAAGAAAAAAGATCAAAAATTTTGACATATATTGGAGTGGTCATGCGAATAAGCGCAGTTTCGGCGTCGGATTCGTGGTGGGAGAGAGACTTTGTCGCCAAGTGCTGGCGTTCACGCCTGTGGACGAGCGTCTCGCCGCTATCCGAATAAAAGCAAAATTTTTTAATATATCATTCATCTGCGCACATGCGCCGACAGAGGAGAAAGACGATGAGGTGAAAGACACTTTTTATGAACAATTAGAACGCACATACGAGCACTGCCTCCGTCATGATATAAAAGTCGTGCTTGGCGACTTTAACGCCAGGGTGGGCAAAGAAGGTGTTTTTGGCCCTACAGTCCGAAAGTTCAGCCTACACAATGAAACTTCTCCTAACGGACTGAGGCTGATTGACTTTGCCGGTGCTCGAAACATGGTCATATCAAGCACGAGGTTCATGCATAAAAAGATACATCAAGCTACATGGCTGTCTCCTGATCCCTGGCAAACAGATCGATCACGTTGTGATAGATGGACGGCATGCCTCCAGTGTTTTAGATGTGCGCACGATCCGAGGACCTAACATCGATTCGGACCATTATCTCGTTGCAGCCAAAATACGCACCCGCCTCAACGCGGCTAAAAACAAGGAACAAAAAACACAAGGAAAGCTAGACGTCGAAAAGCTTCAATCACAACAGACTGCCAATGATTTCGCAACTCGACTCTCACACCTGCTCTCTGAGGGCATAACTCATCCTGAAGGAATACAGGAGCAGTGGGAGCATATCTCCAAAGCACTTCGTACCGCCGCCGAGGAAAAAATTGGTTACCGGCGGCCACGAAAAAACAACTGGTATGATGAAGAATGCCGCGTTGCAACCGAAAGAAAAGACGCTGCCTACAGGGCTACGTTAAAAGCCAGCGCGACAAGAGGAGTGTGTGAACGCTATCGTGAGTTGAAAAGGGAAGCGAGACGCCTTTTCAGGAAGAAAAAAGCAGAAGCAGAAAGGCGTGAGTGCGAGGAGCTTGAGCAGCAGCTTCTTAGCAAAATATGGGGGGACGAAAGCATGCCCAACGGTTGGAATCTAAGTGTTCTTTGCCTAGTCCACAAGAAGGGGGATACTGCAAAATGCACCAACTATCGTGGAATCAGCCTTCTTAATATCGCATATAAGGTCCTTTCAAGTGTATTGTGCGAAAGATTGAAGCCCACCGTGAACCGGCTGATTGGACCTTATCAGTGCGGCTTCAGACCTGGTAAATCTACTATCGACCAGATTTTCACAATGCGCCAAATCTTGGAAAAAACCCGTGAAAAGAGAATCGACACACATCACCTCTTCGTCGACTTTAAAGCCGCCTTCGACAGCACGAAAAGGAGCTGCCTATATGCCACTATGTCTGAATTTGGTTTCCCCGCAAAACTTATACGGCTGTGCAAAATGACGTTGAGCAACACCATCAGCTCAGTCAGAATTGGGAAGGACCTCTCCGAGCCGTTCGAAATTAAACGAGGTTTCAGACAGGGTGACCCCCTATCGTGCGATTTCTTTAATTTGATGCTGGAGAAAATTATACTAGCTGCAGAACTTAACCGCACTGGAACAATATACTATAAAAGCGTGCAATTACTGGCATATGCTGATGACATTGATATCATCGGCCTAAACACCCGCGCTGTTAGTTCTGCTTACTCCAAGCTGGAAAAAGAAGCGGTAAAGATGGGTTTGATGGTGAATGAGGACAAAACGAAGTACCTGCTGTCATCGAGCAAAGAGTCAGCGCATATGCGCCTTGGCAACCACGCTACTGTTGGCAGCCATAATTTCGAAATAGTAAAAGACTTCGTTTATTTGGGAACCAGCATCAACACTAGCAACAACATCAGCACTGAAATCCAGCGAAGAATCAATCTTGCCAATAAATGCTACTTTGGACTAGGTAGGCAATTGAAAAGTAAAGTCCTCTCTCGGCGAACTAAAATCATACTCTACAAGTCACTTATCGTACCTGTCCTGCTATATGGGGCAGAAGCATGGACCATGACAACAGCAGATGAAGCGGCTTTGGGAGTGTTCGAGAGAAAAGTTCTTCGAAAGATTTATGTGACCAATATTTATTACGACTCTTAGAGTCTAGATCAACACTTAAAAACATTCTTGCATTAATTAACAATAACAAAGCTTGCCCTCTAAGAAGATTCAGAGGAAAAGCAAAGCCGCCATGGTGGAGCAATGAGCTGAGTCTTCTAAGAAGACAGGTAAAAGAAATGTTTAAACTCGCAAAGACCGCGGAAAGCGAAGCGTGTCGGGACGAGTACAGGGATCTACTGAGGATCCACAAGCGTGAAATTACCAGGGCGAAGAGAAACTCATGGAAAAGTTTCTGTACGGACATAGAGTGCTCCAGTGAAACAGCACGGTTGAAAAAAGTCCTAGCAAAGGGAAACATAGTCCAGGGACTAATAAAGAAAGAGAACGGGGAATGGTCACGTGATAGTGAGGAATCCCTTGAGGTGCTTCTCGATACACATTTCCCATCGGGAGACGGTTTAGAAGAACCAGCAGACATCACTCACACTTCGATCACGGAGCTAGTGGTGCCGGGCTTGGTGACCGATACCAAGATCGAGTGGTCAGTGAAGACGTTTTCTAAGTTTAAATCGCCGGGCCCAGATGGTATATTCCCGGCCATGCTACAAGTCTCAAGTAGGGCGGTCGTGGAATGGCTTAAAATAATATTCGATGGGTGCATAAGACTGAATCATGTACCGCACTCTTGGAGAACTGCTCGTGTAGCTTTTCTACCAAAGGCGGGGAAGATCGGTCACGTGTATCCCAAAGACTATAGACCCATTAGCTTAACATCATTTCTGCTCAAAACCTTTGAGAGTCTGATAGATGTGTACATAAAGTCCAACGTGGATGAAAAGCTGCTCTCCACAACACAGCATGCGTACACCAAAGGCAAGTCGGTAGACACCGCATTGCATAGGGTGGTAATAAGCATAGAGAAATCCCTGGAATATAAGGAGTATGCTCTAGGAGTCTTCTTGGACATTGCCGGGGCTTTCAATAATGTTGCAAAATGGGCGATTATGGATGGTCTTAATTACATTAAAGTACATCCTGCCTTAATCAGATGGATCGGCTGCATGTTAAATTGCAGAAAGATTACATCACAATGGGGATTGTACGAGGCCACGAAATCAGTGGACAGGGGCACGCCGCAGGGAGGGGTGCTATCACCTCTGCTGTGGACACTGGTCATCAACCAACTGCTCAGGCAATTCGATGAGGGACCCGTAAAACTTACGGCTTACGCAGATGACGTTGCAATTGTCATAAGTGGAAAATGCCTTCCAACGATTAGTTCTTTGATGGATCGGGCGCTTCGGGATATTCATACCTGGGCATCTAATGTCGGGCTGAAAGTCAATGCGGAGAAGACGGATATGGTCTTGTTTACAAAGAGGTACAAGGTCCCAAATTGGACCAGGCCTAAGTTAGGAGCGGTGACCTTACAGGAGAAACCTTGCACAAAATATCTAGGAATCATCCTAGACAGTAAGCTGTCATGGAAGCTCAACTTGGAGGAGAGTGTCAAGAAGGCCTCAACGGAACTCTATGCATGTAAAAGAATGCTGGGGTGTACGTGGGGCCTATCGCCCTCTCTTTCTCATTGGGTTTTTACAGCGATTGTAAGCCCTATTCTATACTATGGAGTTCTTGTTTGGTGGAAAGCCACACAAAAAACAACATACCTCAAAAAATTAGAGGGGGTATGCAGACTATCGATGCTTTGCATTACGGGAGCCCTGAAAACAACCCCGACGGCTGCACTGTATGCCATTCTGCACATTCCACCTGTAGACCTGGTAGCAAAGAACAAAGCGTTAACGACCGCAACCAGGCTCGATGCTTCGGGGCAGCTTGAGCGCCGACCATATGGCCATAGTAGTATAGCGTCCTCAGTCACAAGACGAACAGACTACATGATTCCCTACCTGCACTTTGAGGGAGATCTTAAGGCCACAATAGAGGTGGACGGTTGGCGCAAGGGTGCGCAAATGGCGGACGAGGCGATACATGTGTACACCGATGGTTCCAAAATAGTGGAAGGAGTAGGGTCTGCGGTATACTGCGCTGATCCGGAATTAAGCAGATCCTACAGGCTGCCGGATTACTGTAGCGTTTTCCAAGCGGAAATATTAGCCGTAACCAAAGCAGTAGAAACCCTGGAAGAGAATAGCTTAAGCTGCAACCGTGTTAACTTTTATATTGACAGTCAAGCAGCAATTAAGGCAATAATCTCGCATAGCACAGCATCTAAATGCGTGTTAGAGTGTAAGCAGTCTCTGGAGAGAATCGGGACAGGGAGAAGCATACATCTATATTGGGTCCCAGGGCATATGGGAATAGATGGGAATGAAAAAGCGGACGAATTAGCTAAAAAGGCCGCATCCCTTGAAGCTTGCTCCGTAGACGTCCCAATTAGATTGGGCGATATTAAGCGAATGCGAGAGGTGCACATGATCGACCAAGCAGAAAAGGCGTGGGTTCAAGCGCGGGGCTGTAAAGTGTCGAAGATTATGTGTAGGTCTTACAACCTTAGACTAACACAGTTGCTTCTATCATTAAAAAGAGAGGACTGTAGACTCATGACGGGTATTCTGACTGGACACTGCCTTCTGGCGTCACATGCCTTTAAATTAGGCTTGGCCAGTGATAGCAGGTGTAGGAAGTGCGGGTTGGAGGAGGAAACGATCGAGCACGTTCTGTGCTCGTGCCCTGCACTTGCCAGGCTAAGACTCCAGATATTAGGAGTGATACAGCTGTCAGATCTAGAAGCAGCAAGTGGCTTAAGTCCTAGGAAGCTTCTAGTATTTGCCAAGAGGACGGAGTTATTTTATAACATAGGTCCTGGTTTTTGATAGGGTTTTTCAGTTTGGTCGTTAAAACAAACTTCTGGTAACACTACGGACTCAATCAGTCTATGTGAGGTCCTCATGGACCGGCCAGTTCAACCTACCTAACAATATTAAATTGAACTTAAATTAGTATTTGAATTTGAAACATGAATTTGAATTTGAAACATGTAACACAAATTCATTCGAATCCTAATATTTATTTTATATTCATTGCTTCGCGTGAGCATATAATCTTTTCTTAAATAAGTTATTATCACAATTCTTAATATTTGCAGGTAATTCGTTGAAGCATTTTAACTCTTTGTAAAAAATACTATTTTTTTCAGCCTTCGTTTTGTAATTAGGTAATTTAAAATCATTTCTCTGCCTCGTATTTCTGTCATGAATCTCGTAGTTAAATTTAATACTTGTTTTTAGATAATCAGGCAAATTTCCGGTTTTTATGTTGTATATAAACTTCATAATGTGGAAAAATATTTGCTGTTTTACGCTCATCCAATTCAAACTTTGTAGCATATCTATAATGGGGGTATCAAAACGTTTACCTAATATAAAGCGCATAGCTTTATCTGCATTTTTTGTAGTTTATCGATTTGCGAATCCTCAATATAAAGGAAATAGTAGAACAATTTATGAAGTATGGCTGAATTATTGACCTATATACTTTTGCTTTATAATAACTACTCAAGTTTTTACAGGTTCTTTGAATGAAGTATATTTTTTCGCTATTTTACCTGTTATATAATCAACATGGCCATCAAATTTTAGTTTGCAATCTATTTGAATGCCGAGATATTTAATCGTCTGCACCTTTTCAATTTTAGTATTATTTATTTTAATAGTTTCAAAATGAGCAATATTTTTCCTTGTTATTACCATATATTTAGTTTTTTCAATATTAATTTTTAGTCTGTTATCACACAGCCAAATATAAAGAGCATCTAAATCACTTTGCAGTTTTTCTCTTACTTCATGTTCATTCCTACCATTTATGGAAATTAGTGCATCATCCGCAAATAGTTTTATGGTACTGAATTTCAATATATACTTAATATAATTAATATAAATATTAAATAAAATTGGAGCTAGCACAGCGCCTTGGGGTAAACCAATCTTAACGTCAACTTTGTCCGATAATGCTGAACCAATTATTGTTCTTTGCTTACGATTTGTTAAGAAATTATCAAACCAATCTAATTCATTGTCCTTAATACCAATGCTTGATAATTTTTCTAATAATATTTTCTGATCGATAGTTTCAAAGGCTCTTTTGAGATCAATGAAAACTGCAATGATCGACCTTTTGTTATTAAGTTCTTCTTTCTATTCAGCTGTAACTATGTTTAAAGCTGTTTCGCAAGAATGATTATGTCGAAATCCTGACTGTTATGGTATAAGCCGCCGCCGATTTAGGTCGTTTTTCGCACGCCGCCGCCGAATGTCAAAAATTTCGGCGCGGCGGCGGCGTCCGGCGCGGTACTATATTTTCTTCTAATTTAAGACTGTTTAGGCCATTTATTGTTCATGTCGAAAATTGGTCGGATATGGTCAAAAGTGTATCAACGGATGCGCATCGCTGCCAGTTATAAGAAACTAATTGCGAAATTTAACTCTTTCTAAATTTTAAAAAGTTATTTAAAAAACAGACACTTTCAATGCTAGCTTAACACGGACTTATTTAAACAAAACACTAAAAGAAGAGTTAGATTATAAATTTAGATATTTTTTTTTTCAAAAAATTAATAATGAACAATCAATTCAAATAAAATTACCCAAGGCGAACATGTTTTCAAATTGTCCTCAAGTTGTTAAAACAACCAAATTACCCAAAAAGGTGCCGTTTTTTAAAATTTTATATTGCGATTGGCTGAAAGAATAAGCGAAATCAGTGATGCCAAATCCTTTACTAGGTTCTAGAGGCATAAACACTCCTTTGAAATGATTCTTACCTCATACTTAAGTTGAGGATTTATGTACGTATGAGAAGGGTTTGAAAAATCACTTGGGTTTACATTCAAACATCTGTTGTTCATTTGCGAAACTATACAATAGCGTCTGAAATGTTAATTTTGATTTTCACACTTCATCCTTCAACGCCGAAGTCTCCGCTGTGACATTTCGTAAAGTTGGCGGCCCTATCCAAAACTAGTCCCTAGGAGTGAATCACATTGTTTATAGCCTATCAACCAAGTTTAAATATCACCTACACGTTACGGCTCCTTTTACAAATGTGAATACGTGGGCACATATATTTACCTGGTGAGGCTTTGTTCTTCGCAAGAACACTCAAAGTGGCGAAGCAAAAGCTTTCCCAAGACGAACTAATGACGTAGTGGACAGTCGAACTAGTCTGAAAACAGAAGCTACGCGGTCATCCATAACGGGATCTTATATCATAAGGCCGGAAAACAGCAGTTAACATCTTTCAAGTTAAAATCGGTCGACTTTCAAAAAAAAATATCGTTTTGATTTAACGAAGACTATTGAAATCAATGTTGTGAACACAAACGTCTGCAAATTTTGGTCTAAATTTTAAAAATTTTATGCAGAGTCTTTGTAAAATTTTAATTATGTAGATGCGCCGAGGATAATACGATTTTCACCCATTACGCAATGACATCCACTTAGACTGCTTATGATTTCGAGGGCAGCATCCTTGGCCGAATAGTCACTCCCTAACATTTCAAAGTGTTTCTCTGGTGTAGCTCGGCAGCATAGCGCGACAAAAGCATCCGTTGGAGAGTCTTCGGAGCTACACCTAGAGCTTCTAGGAAAGTGACGTCGACGAAGGTATGAGTTCGAAGTCGCAGTCCTATAGCTTCTGTGCTGGCATATGGTGTGAGGGTCAGGAGGCGTGGTAGCGACTGGTGTTCGGGATTACTACTGTTCGCACATCGGGAATTGTAGCTCTTAAAAACTGCCGAAAAAACTGGAAGCGCCCTGTGTCACGAGAGTCATGAGTATTAATAGCAACCGTAAGTCGCCTTTGTGCGTGACCGCCAAGGAGCCACAAATGATTTAGAGAAATTGTGTTCGCGACGATTATTAGGAGTTAACACTAGGTGGAATTACGCTTTGCACGACATATACAGACAAAAATGTGCATATTTTATGTATATCTATTTCTTTTCTGAAGACGCAGCAGTACCAATTCCAAAGACCGGGGTTAGGTTCGAAGCCTCTCTGGAGTAAGTGAACGAGGGACAATCCCACCGCAAGTAGCTGCGCTTGAACATTTTTGAATGGTCTGCGAGATCTTGAGGCAGAAACTACGGATCTTTCGAAATGGCCAACACGCTGATTTCCTTAAATACATACAAACAAAACCTTTTGTAAATATTATTTTTTTAAATAGAAAAATCAAGCTTTTTAAAGTAAGAACACCGGCGTACGCCGGCGCGCCGCCAACGCCGCCGCCGCCGATACAGTGATCGGCGTAAACCTCTAGTATAAGCATCTTACTACCCACTAGACTGGGTCGAAAAAAAAGTTGCCAATGTCCGCCCCTAAATTTGAGGACTATGTTGAGAGGGTTTCGGACAATTTTTTTTTTTTATTTTTTTTTGATCCTTCGAAATACAGCCAAAGCGGTTTTTTCGTTGTAACTTGGTTATTTGACGTCCGATTTTTAAAATTGATATGTCATTATTTTGGCCGTGAGAAGCTTCACATTTTCGTTTAATGTCCTTTTAAGCTATGAAGTCGTTTTCACATGATTAGGTCAGCTAACAAAATTTGATTTTTTTCCTTACCAAACGAAAGTAAAAAATAAAATAAAATTTCGAAATGTAGAATTTCGAACTTCAAACTTCGTAAGCCGATATCTATTTTTTGGTGGCTAAGTTTGAAAAACGGAGATAGTACTTTGTTTACTTAAGCCTCAATCTCTACGAAAAAGTGGGTTTTGTCCAATACCCAGAAAAAAAGTTGATTTTGTCGCATACTGTTATTATTATAAATACGAAACAACAGGTTTGACTCACTTATTTACTTTGACTTCCCCTATTCATGATATTTGGGATATCTTTATTAACTTTTCAATGCAAACCCTGCAATTTTTCCTCCAAAAATATCATGAGTTTCAGGTCAAAGTATAATAAGAATCAGCTAAAATAACAATTGCAATAAATATTGAAAGTGCTATAACTTCTTTTTTTATTATTTTAGTAATATGGTTTCAAAGCACCATTTTCTTGAATTTTTAAGTACTTTCGTTTGGTAAGGAAGAAAACATTCATTAGGGAGGGTCAAATTTTGTTAGCTGACCTAATCATGTGAAAACGACTTCATAGCTAAAAAGGACATTAAACGGAAATGGGAAGCTTCTCAAGGCCAAAATAATGACATATCAATTTTAAAAATCGGACGTCAAATAACCAAGTTACAACGAAAAAACCGGTTCGGCTATATTTCGAAGGATCAAAAAAAATTAAAAAAAATTTTCCGAAGCCCTCTCAACATAGTCTTCAAATTTAGGGGCGGATATTAGCAACTTTTTTTTTTTGTATGGGGGCCAACCCAGTCTACTACCCACCCAGCATTTTTTGAAATTATTAATCATATTAGAGTCTTTTTCGAGTCTCCAGCATGATCAAAATAAGCATATGGGGAAATCCGCCAAACTTTGGTTTTTTTGGAGAAAAAAATTTTTTTTGAAACATGGTATCACGGAAATATCTTTTTGTTAGGAACATTGAGGGGTAAATTGGAGCTATAGTGCATCGCCCTTACTCGTCTTACATAATGCCTCACAAAGATATAGTCAAAAGATCGAGCAACATATATAAAATTGAGGTCGCAATGTTCAATATACATTTATTTCAACACTTCTGTACCGATTATATCGATATTTTAGCTATGTAAAATTTTTTTTTATACACGAGACCTGGTTTTGTAGATATCGGTAAAAATATAAAACCGAATAACCGCCAAATATTTGTTACTGCAAAGTTTGCAATACATTTATTTTAACACCTTTCTACCGATTCTTTTGAAACTTTAAAAACATATAGATATGTGAACGAAGTATGTTTAGGTCAAAAAGTTTTAATACCCGAGATCCGGTTTTGAAGATATTGATAAAAATATAAACCCGGAAAACCTTACATTTTTTACTTATTTAAACACTTCTTAACCGATTGTGTTGAAATTTTATCATACCTATATGGGGTATATTTAGGTACAATTTTGTTGATACCCGAAACCCGGTTTTAGAGATATCGGCAAAAATATGAAACCGGGTAACCGTCAAATATTTCATACCCGTCTGTTAATTTTTTCTCTACACCACAGTAGTATACCATCAATTGCCTCATCTTGGAATATTCGCTCAAGGAAAGTTATTGATGTTTGTACATGGGGCAAATATACGAAATTTTCGCCAAAAATTGGCAATCATCAAAAAGGGTAGAAACATTTTTTATTTTTTTTTTTTAATTTTTGTACCAAATTTGTGTTTGTTTTCATTTACTTTTAAATAAAAACTGCTTTAAAAAAATACAAAAAAAAATTTTCTGCACTTTTTGACGATTACCAATTTTTGTCGGAAATTTCGTATATTTGCCCCATGTACAAACATCAATAACTTTCCTTTCGTGAATATTCCAAGATGAGGCAATTGATGATGGCATACTACTGTGGTGTAAAGACTAAATTAACAATTGACCTTATAACCCACCTACCAAGTTTCATCGCTTTATCCGTCTTTGGTAATGAATTCTCGCACTTATTGGGTTTTTCGTAATTTTCGATATCGAAAAAGTGGGCGTGGTTATAGTCCGATTCCGTTCATTCTATCTGAGATGGGTGCCCAGGAACCTACATACCAAATTTCATCAAGATACCTCAAAATTTACTCAAGTTATCGTGTTTACGGACGGACGGACATGGCTAAATAAATTTCTTTTTTCGCACAGATCATTTTGATGTATAGAAGTCTATATCTATCTTGATTAGTTTATGCCGTTACGGATTACCGTTATGCGAACAAAGTTAATATACTCTGTGAGCTCTGCTCAGCTGAGTATAAAAATTAAATTTGGTTTTTAGCCAACGGAAGTAATTTGCAATGTTTTATTAGATAAATAAATTTGTCTAAAATGCAAATATATTACGAAAAAATTTATTACATTTGCAAAAAATGCATTAACATTCCTGTGGAAAAAATTCATTAGGATAATTAAAAATGCAAAATTCAAAAAACTCAAAAGATTTGTAATATGCAATGAATTTCCTAAATACGCAGATAAAATATTTACATATAATACATACGTACATGCTAGAGACTTGAATCCCGGAAATATGTGCTCTTTCGGTCCATAAATTCGAAAATTAGAAATTAACTATTCTAACATTTTCGGTATTTTTAATTTCTTCCGAACCAAACAAGCACCCTTAGCGAAAACTAGCAGTACTTGAACTTATTTACTTGGAGCTTAACCGTTTAAACGGTTATGGCCATCTAGTTGTTCGCATAAAGGGAAATAGCCGCTGTCTTTTAGCTGCTGGACTTTGTTGATGTTTGTGCAAAGCTCGTACCGCTCACCATAAAATCTTCTTTGGTACTCGCCGTCGCCAAAGCGTAGAGGTCCGTAAATCTGTCGAAGAACTTTTCTCTCGAACACTCACAGAATCTCATCCATACTTCTGTACCATATAGCAGGACGGAAACGTACCGGATCTGCATGCGGAAAATTACCATTAACATTGATAACACTCCCCAAGGCCTTCGGAGAGTGTCCTTATCGCTACAACAACAACAAAGGTAACGATATGTGCTTGTAAAGGCATGCTGTTCGTTTACCAAGAGAGGACTTTACTTTTCAATCGCCTACCTGGTCCAAAGTAGTATTTACTGGCAAATGTGGTTCTTTGGTGCATTTCAGAGCTAATGTTGTTAGTGTTAATGCTGGTTCCCAAATAATTGAAGTGTTTTACTATTTCGAAAGTAAGGCTGCCACCAGTGGCGTATTTGGCAATTCGCAAAAGTGCTGACTCGTTGCTTTATGGCAGCAGGTAATTCGTCTTGTCGTTAGTCACTGTCAAACTCATCTTTTCCGGTTCTTTTTCCAGTTTGGAGTAAGCAGAACTCACAGCGCTGGTCTTCAGGGCGATGATATCAAAGTCGTCAGTATACGCCTATAATTGCATGCATAGAATATTGTTCCAGAGCGGTTAAGCTTTCAATGAAGCTGCGTTTGGGGGTTGGAATATACCCGCGGTAGGTATGCCTGTCGTAAGAGGCGACTGAAATACCAGATTCAAGGGGTTGTGTAGCGCAACTTTTCAGGTTGCTTCTCCAAACCCAATTGTTTACCTCACATATTAGTGGTGAATCCTGTTTCATTAACAGCCGAGGCTATGGCGACTCCTCATGGATCTAGGGGGTGGGAGAGCGGGATGGCCTAGAAGGTCGCATGTGGCGAAGCTGTGATGTGTGTCAATCCTTTTCTCGCGAGGTTTTTCCAAGATTTGGCGCATAGTGAAAATCTGGTCCATGGTAGATTTTTTTTTAAAACCACACTTAAAAGGTCCAAACAGCCGATTTACGGTGGATTTCAATCCTTCGCACAATACGCTTCCCAGGACCTTAAATGCGATGTTAAGTAGGCTGACTCGGCGATAGTTGGCACAGTGTGCATTATCTCCACTGTTGTAGACTGGGCAAAGAACACTTTGATTCCAGTTGTCGCGCTTCCTTTCATACGACCATATTTGGTAAAGAAGTGGATGCATGTGCCTCACCAACTCCTCCCCCCGTATTTGCAAAGCACCGCAGACAAGCTATCAGCACGTGCGGCCTTGTTGTAATGCTATTCTGACTTCGTTGTAATCATAATTCCATCATCGTCGATTCATCGCTTTCTTCATTCGGGAGAACAGAATTCGGTTACTAGGTCACCGTTTTTGTATTCACAGAAGTTTGCCCGGACTTAAAACCCTCTGTGTGTCGCCGAAATTTTTAGTAAAATTTGCGGGTGTTATTCCGAATATTTATAAGTAGATAAAAACAATATTTTCTAGGGAAATAGGTAAAGATAAATATAGAAGAAGCGGTAGAGTAAGAGGTTGAGTTAGGGGTCGAGGTAAATGTTTAGGTTAAGGTAAAGATGAAGGCACCGGTAGAGAAGTGAAGCTGGAGGTAGGAGCAGAGCTACAGGTGGTGATAGAGGCAGACGTAGTCGTAGGGGAAGAGCTAGAGAAAAGTATTATGTAATAACGCCGTAAGAAAAGATTGGAATGGCTGACGAACATGGGACTGGAAATAGCTAGCAATAGGACAGAAGTGGTTTTGGTGACCGCAAAGCGGAGTGTGGATGAGTTAGTCCTAACCATAGGAGATTATGAGATAAAGTCAAATCCTTTATTGAAATATTTATGAGTAAACATTGACTTAAAACTTACTGTTAAGGAGCACTTCAGGGTGGTGGGAGAGAAAGTTTCTAAAGTTAGTGGAATCCTAACGCGAATAATGCCCAACATTGGCGGCCCAGGCAGTGCTACCCGTCAGCTATTATCCAAAGTAACCAGATCGATAATATTATATACAGCATGAGTTAGGCACGGAGGCGATGAACGCAATGGCGACTAAAGAGGTAGAGGTTGGGTTAGAGGTAGTGACCGAGATAGAGATAAAGGTACAGGTAGAGATTGAAACAGAGAAGTACGTAAAGAATGTAAAAGAGATATACATACGAAGGAAGCGAAAATCGGTAAGTAGGGGGTCACGGATAGATACGGAAAATAGTAAAAATAAGAGGCAATACTGACTAAGTGGAAGAAAATGTGCAAGAGGAACGGAAAATGAGAAAGGAAGAAGCTCCGCAAAACAAAGTCTGATCAGAAAAACTTTTAAACTCCATATAACTTTTAAATGAAACTCCCAATCAAAATTTTGCTAGAAATAAAGGTTTATTGCTGCAAAGTTTAAAATATGTAAAAGTAGAAAAAGTTGACATCTCTAATCCGTATAAATATTATTATATTAAATAGCTATTTAATAAAGAATTTACCTTGAAATATTTAATATGAAACCTCTAAATTTCACCAATTGTACATTTACTTTCATATATTTGGCTTCGTACAAAAACAACAAATACCAACATGCCCATTACGACCAACATAACCACAAAAACAACAACAACATTATTGGCCCACGCTTAACAGTTCGGCATAATTTACGCATTGAAATTATTACTGCAAGACTTCAATTTCATTGATTACCAACGTGCATGGATAGAATTTAATTTCATTGAAATATGCCAAAGATTTTCGTATCACAATTATGTTACAGCCATAGACTTGGCATGCCAAAATGATTTGATTGATGTTACGGGCAACCTAATGGCAGGTAAGTGCATACTTAAGTGAGCTGGGAAATATGTTAAGAACAATTACTACTCTAACTTATTATATCCCTGCAAAAAATGCGATTAGTCTAGGATGAATCCGGAATGAGTTGCATAGGAGTATGTGAACAATGCCAGTTTTGATCTCTTTGTATGTTTTGAGCTGTTCTCTTTTGTTTGAGCATGCCCTATGAAGAGACTAATTGTACCCATTTATACCCGAATGGGAACGATAGGACCAATCCCCTTTGTACCCATATGGGAACATATGAAGACTATTCCCTTTTCTTATCATAAGGAGTCAAATTGGTATTGTAGAAAAACATAAAAAAAAAAAACAAATCCTGCGATAATGAAACCTATTATACGGGTATATTAGGCTCGGTATGCGGTTGTGGATAATTATGAAATAATTCTTTTGAATTCCATTAATTATACCTTTCATGAACATGAAATGGTATATTAACTTTGGTCCGATGTTTGTAACGTTGATAAATATTGAAGTAGACTCACCATTAAGTATACCGACTTGATCAGGGCGACGAACTGAGTTGATATACCCATGTCCGTCCGTCCGTCCGTTTGTCCCTCCGTCCGTCTATCTGTTTGAACGCAAACTAGTCCCTCAAATTTTGAGATATCTCAATGAAATTTGGCACAAGGATGTATTTTTGTATTATATTAGACATTTCTCGGATCCGGTAGGATCGGACCACTATAACATATATCTCCCATACAACCGATCGTTCAGATAAGACGATTTTGGTCATTCCTGCCGTAATTTATAAAGTATAAACGTGAAACTCGGTGATCTATATTCTAATATATCATAGAAGATATCCTGAAAAAATCACTTTGATCGGAGCTATATATAGTTATATCCCATACAACCGATTGTTCAGATAGAAAGATTTTTGGCTATTTCTCCCTTAATTTAGAAAGTATAAACGTTAAACTCGGTGATAAGTATTTTAATATATCATAGAAGATTTTCTGAAAAAATCACTTTGATCGGAGCTATATATAGTATATATCCCATACAACCGATCGTTCAGATAGAAAGATTTTTGGCATTTTCTCCCTTAATTTCCAATATAAAAACGTTAAACTTGATGATATTTATTCTAATATATTATAGAAGATTTCCTGAAAAAATCACTTTGATCGGAGCTATATATAGTATATATCCCATACAACCGATCGTTCAGATAGAAAGATTTTTGGCATTTTCTCCCTTAATTTCCAATATAAAAACGTTAAACTTGATGATATTTATTCTAATATATTATAGAAGATTTCCTGAAAAAAATCACTTTGATCGGAGCTATATGTATATAGTATATACCTATCCCATACAACAGATCGTTCAGATAGAAAGATTTTTGGCCATTTCTCCCTTAGTTTCCAATATAAAAACGTGATCCTTGGTGATATATATTCTAATATATCATAGAAGATTTCCTGTAAAAATCATTTTGATCGGAGCTATATATAATATATATCCCATACAACCGATCGTTAAGATAAGGGGGTTTTTTGCCATTTTTTATTTCATATTTATCTTAAAAATCGTTTAGGTATGTACATCTATATATTTCTTATCTTATACATCCGATTATTTGGTGATTACGAACTGGATAATATTATTGTTCAGCCCCATTCATGAAAGGCACAGCCGAAGACAGTCCCGTCCTTACTAGTTTTTATTTTATTTTATCCATTTCGTTTCGTTTTTTTATTGTTTCTTAAAATTAGCTACATAAAAGTTTCAAACTGGCTAATCCCAACTGTATCTAAAACGGACTAGAGGGGATCAATTATGCCACAATGAAGACAAATGAGATCAGTCGCAGGTCACTCTCTTCAAGGATTAATAACATAATTTTTTGCAGGGATAATACTTATTGACATAAATACAAACGTAAACACGTTGTTGCCTTTCTTAAAATATTTAACTGAAATAGGGCACTCTTTCGCCTTAATAAGGCGTTTACCACTACTACAAATAAATCACCAAGCAACCTTCAAAACTTGCCGCAATCAGGCTAAAAAGGTCGACACTGAAAAAGGGTAATACATACCTAATTTATTTTCTTTTCGCAATTCACAAACGACTTTAAAAAGTAGAGGAAGGAGTCATATGTCTTCTATAGTTTTTTTAAACGATTATTTGAAAGCCTCCGCAGTGCAAAAGGGTGCTAGGATGCATACAGGCGGCCTAATGCTACGCTCTCTCATTAGGTCAGTTGTCAAGTCCCTACTTTACTATGGGGTTTTTGTTTGCTCTACAGGCACACGGAAAAGTGCGTATACAAAAAAACTGGAGGAGGTTAGCAGATTATCAATGATTAGAGTAAAGCATTAACAAACAAATGCTTTCCAGAACATCTCGCCTGCATCTATACTGGGTTCCCGGTAAAAAAAGAGAGAAGACAAATAAAGGGCCGATGAGTTGACAGGGCGCAGCACTCGATGAATCGACAGTACGCTTCCCAATCCGCTTGTGAGAAATAAAAAAAAAGGTAGGAAATCGTGAACAGAAGCGCGGAGCTACACAATTTTTGAGATCATTAGACTTATACAGTTACTCATAGTATATCTAAGGAGATATGTCTTAAGGATGTAGGAGGTGCAGATGTAGGAAGTGCTAGCCGCTGGACGTTTAAGCACGTTCTGTGTTCTGCCTTCGCTCCAGCTACTAGAGACGACAGAGTTGCATAGCTCTTTTATCAAAAAATGTGTTTTTAGATACATCGTTTTTAACCGGCATCCTGAGATACAACCTAACTAGCAGAATCTCTGAGATATGTCCTCGGTAACACTACTTTTAAGTTACGACCTTCGTTCTATTAGGATAGGCCGACTAACGTATAACATAAACCACTCTACCTTTCTATAATACACTAGAAGACCCGGCAGACGTTGTCTTGCCCTAAATTTGGCCTATCTGCATACATTTTAATAAGCTTTTTCCGTCTAACTCTGCCCTCGCCCCTCTACACTTTTTCCCAATCTTTGTATTCACTTCTCCCTCCGTATTTTTCGCTTCATCAGTCTCCATCTTCCTCTCATTCTATCTCCTTCTCAGTCTCCTTCTCCTCCTCTCTTTTCTCTTTTCTCTTCTCTCAATTTCTTCTCATTCTTCTGCATCCCTTATTGCCTGTCCCAGAGGGTGGTATGTATTTTATTCCAGTCCCAGTCCCAGTCCCACTCCGAGTCTCAGTCCCAGTCCTGGTCATTTGATATCCATATTCTATAAACACATTCTATGGTACCCGGGTCCACGTTTTGGCCTATATCTCGAGACCCTAGTCACCCAGTCACCTATCCTATATTTCAAGTTAGATCAAACTACACACGGGGTGCAAAACAAATTCAAAATCGGTTCAGTAGTTTAGGAGTCCATTGGCCTCAATTGTGTGACACGTGTTTTTTATATACTAAGATTTTACAAAACCTCGAAGCGTTTTCAAGCAATTTGTTGTATTAAAGTTTCAAAATTCAGTAAATCATTTGTGGCAATTTAAATAGGATTATTACGTACGTATGTCATAATCTATGTATATACATTTTTTGCTTAAATATTTATATTCTAATTAAATAATTATTAATGGAAAAACAGTGTAAAATGTATGCACATCCGGTCTAAATGAGCCTTATAAATATTTCATAATATGCACGTACACGAAGTTTTTTGCAAAACCACATATCGACATACTTCAAAACTTCCCCGAATGCCACAAAATAGCAAACGTATGGGTTTTTTTTGCCCTAAGCCCTAACCGCTCAATGGGAAATAACCAGACCATTTTTATACTCAGCGTGCTTTGCACATAGAGCATATTAACTTTGATTCGATAGCGGTTGTTTGTACAGGTATAAAGGAATCGATATAGATATAGACTTCCATATATAAAAATTATCCAGTATCGAAAAAAATTTGCCATGTCCGTCCGTCCGTTAACACGATTACTTGAGTAAATATTGCGATATCTTCACCAAATTTGGTACACGAGCTTATTTGGACCCAGAGTAGATTGTTATTGAAAATGAGTGAAATCAGATGATAGCCACACCCACTTTTTATATATATAAAATTTGGGAAAACACAAAAAACCTCATTATTTAGCAAATAATACACATAGAATGTTGGAATTTGACATGTGGACTGATATTGAGACTCTTGATAAAAATTTTTAAAAATTGGCGTGGCACCGCCCACTTGGGATAAAATAAATTTTACAAATATTATTAATCATAAATCAAAAATCATTAAACCTATCGTAACAAAATTCGGCAGAGGGGTTGCTTTTACTATAAGGAATGCTTTGAAGAAAAATTAACGAAATCGGTTAAGGACCACGCCCACTTTTATATAAAATATTTTTAAAAGGGTCGTGGACGAATAAAATAATCTATATCTTAGCGAAAAAGAGCTTTATATCAATGGTGTTTCATTTCCCAAGTGGATTTATAACAATAAATAGGGAAAACTTCAAATTTTAAAAAATGGGCGTGGCACCGCCCATTTTATGACTAAGAAATTTCCTATGTTTTGGAAGCCATAACTCCAAGAAAAATTAACGGATCGTAATAAAATTGTGTACACAGATTTTCCCTATAGCAGGAAATATTTCTAGAAAAAATGGACGAGATCGGTTAAAGACCACGCCCACTTTTATATAAAAGATTTTTAAAAGGGTCGTAGGCGAAAATAATAAGCTATATCTTAGCGAAAAAAAGCTTTGTGTCAATAGAATTTTACTTTTAAATTGAATTATAACATTAAATTGGAAAATACAAAAATTTTTGAAAATGGGTGTGGCACCGCCTCTTTTATGGCTAAGCAATTTTCTATGTTTCGGGACCCATAACTCGAGGAAAAATTAACGGATCGTAATAAAATTGGGTACATAAATTTTCCCTATATCAGGAAATATTTCTAGAAAAAAATGGTTGGGATCGGTTAAAGACCACGCCCACTTTTATATAAAAGATTTTTAAAAGGGTCGTAGACTAGAATAATAAGCTATAACTTAGCAAAAAATAGTTTTGAATCAATGATATTTCACTTATCAAGTTTTATTGTAAGAGGAAATGGGGAAACATTTTTTGTTTAAGCGGGCGGTCCCACGTGTTATGTAGAAAAGTAATTTATCTGAAGTGAGATGTACAATTGAAGCTCACGCTGAGTATATAATGTTCGGTTACACCCGAACTTAGACACCTTTACTTGTTGAGACTACCTTAACTAAATGGAGTTGCATATTTATGTAAAGACGTACTATAATTTTTTCGTGGCAAAACTGAGTAGGTAGATGTGCGGTTTTGCAAAAGCAGCAGCTGTAGTAAGTGTCATAATCAGGAACTGGAAAAATACAATTCAAAGGCTACTATCAGAAGCGCTGTTCATAATTGAAAAAGCTGTTTAATATGATGTTCGCACTGCACCTAAATTGTCTTCAGCGCTTTTGCAAATAGTTCGGCATTATTTGAGCAGCAGCAAGCCAGCAAATAATTTTTAGTGCTCCATTGATTTGCTGAACATACTGCAACTTCATAAATTTTTTTGTACCCGATTACATTGAGTCATAATTTTGTTAACAATTTGAGTAATCTTTATTTTTTTAACTCGTAAAAAATCTATTTTCAAGTGTGAAACATTTAGCGCATGGACTCTAGAGGTTTACGCAGTGTAAAAGCGCCGAAGGACAGTGGTTAAAATTGTAATTTATTGTTCATAACCAACTTCGCATTCATATCACACCCGATTTTCATAAAATTGGAGTACAATCGTTTCCTGACTCTTCTTAGAAACTTTGCTTTATAAAAACTAAAAATAATTTAAGTGCTAACCACAAAAAAAAAACAAGTAAGAACGGGACTGTCTTCGGCTGTGCCGATTTTTAAGATAAATATAAAATAAAAAACAGGTAGGTAATTTGAGTGAGGATGCAAAGCTTCACGTTTTTTGTGGCCTGCATGTAAAAACTATGACTACAAATCACGTATTTCAAAAATATATAACGTTAACGTAACTATTTGATGAAATTTGATGAATTTTGAAGCTTGCCGTAAATAATGGGCAAAAATTACAGTTTATATGGGGTATATAGTATATATACCACCGATCTCTATGATTTTTTCAGGCAACAATGTATGCTATATACGTAAGCATTTGGTGAAATTTGAAGCTTCTAGCTGTTAAAACGGGGCAGAAATTGCCCAAGGTTTCTTATCTGAACAATCGGTTGTATGAGATATATACTATGTATACCACCGATCTCAATGATTTTTTCAGACATAAATATATGCTATACACGTAAGCATTTGGTGAAATTTGAAGATTCTAGCTGTTAAAATGGTGCCGAAATCGCAAAAAAATATATATATATTAGGGCGGGTCGATTTAAAAATCGCTCATTGCTCTATGAAAATCGTACCCTAGGGATCAAAATAAGAAACTTTGCCGAAGGAACCATACCTCTAAAACGAATTCTGATGTACATAGGCCTTTCAAAGTGGGATTTTTCAAAATTTGCAAGTTCGACCCAAAGGGCGGGACATCAGAATTCGTTTTAGAGGTAAAGGTTTTTTTGCCTCCCCACAAATCGACCCGGCCTAATATATATACTATATATACCATCATATATATATTATATATATCACCGATCTCTATGATTTTTTGACACAACAATATATACCATATACGTAAGCAATCGGTGAAATTTGAAGCTCCTAGCTGTTAGAATGGGGTAGAAATTGCGAAAAGTTTCTTATCTGAACAATCGGTTGTATGAGATATATACTATATATACAACCTATCGCTATGATTTTTCAGATAACAATATATGCTATATACGTAAGCATTCGGTGAAATTTGAAGCTTCTAGCTGTTAAAATGGGGCTAAAATTGCAAAAATATATATATATATACTATATATATATACTATATATACCACCATATATATACTATATATACCACCGATCTTTATGATTTTTTCAGACAAGAATACATGCTATATGCGTAAGCATTCGTTGAAATTTGAAGCGTCTAGCTCTTAAAATAGGGCAGTAATTACGAAAAGTTTCTTATCTGAACAATCGGTTGTGAGGGATATATAGTATATATACGACCGATCTCATCAATTTTTTCAGGCAACAATATGTGCAATATACGAAATTATATGGTGAAGTTTGAAGCTTCAATCTGTTAAATTGAGTAAGATATGACAAAAATCCTCTTTTTCTGAAAAGTCGGTTGTATAGAGGATATATGCTATAGTGGTCCGATCTGGCCGGTTCCGACAAATGTCTAATCGGACACCCAAATACACCCGCTCACCAAATTTTATCAAGATATCTCAAAAATTGAGGGACAAGTTTGCATACAAACAGACAGACGGACAGACGGACATGGCTAAATCAACGCAGCTCTTCATCCTGATTATTTCGGTATACTTAACGGTGGGTCTATCTATTTTCCTTTAAGGTCTTACAATTTTGGGTTTCGTGACGAAATTAATATACCATTTCATTTTCATGAAAGGTATAAAAAAACAAAATATTTAAATGTTTACTTGGCTGGCTTAGAGGCGCACATATGCCAGTGTCAGTAGGCCCGCTTTAATACCACAAAAATACACAAAGGCTACCAAGTCCGTGGTGTCATACTTCACGACTATCCAGAAAGGGAACTCCCAGGTAGCGTTGTCGGGCGCCCTTAACGCCGGGCGGCTACCATCTTTACGATTCATGCATCATCGATAGGGCACTTCTGGCTCTTCTGCATGGATACCAATGGGGCAGTGCTCAGTTAGTACTCCTCCACAGTGTTGAAATTTTACCCCATTATGGTGTAATCGTGACGGAATCTCAAAAAACCCATTTTGGCCGGGATGTATTCTTTAAGCATTAGCTTGCATGTGGCAAAGGTTATAACAAAGCATTCTTTGTCAAGAAGAATGTGCTTGGCCGTGTCCTGCCTAGCGAATTCGTCTACAATACAGTTTCCTTCAATGACCCTGTGTCTTGGGATCCATGGGAGCCTTACACGGCTCTGTTGGACCATATCCTGAAGAGATCTTCGTCAGTTGAGTGTTAGTTCTGAACTGGATGAATACGACCCAAAGGGTTTGATGGTCGCTTGGCTGTCTGTAAAAATAAAGATTTCCTTGCCGAGAGTGAGTTTTCCTATTCAAACCGTGGCTTTCATAATAGCGTATACTTTCTCTCTTTTCCAAAATCTTTTTTAACAAAAAAACGACCGCATGTGTTGCAAGCAATACGTCATCTATGGTGTTTGGTCGGTTGAAGTGAAGAGCCACGCGATTAAGTACTCCTCCGAGCTTCCCAATTCAATAACTAACAATGCGTATACTTAATTTACTTACACCTTTACTAATCAGCGAGAAAATGCTGTGTAAAATTGGGGAGCCAGCCAGTTTTAAGAGTTTTTGTGTTGCCACTGTTTTGATCAAGGTGTGCGATATAGTAACCACTACGTTTAAAAAGTTAAAGTAGAATAGCGGAGGGAACTGGTCGCTCATCGCGAAAAGCTTTGTTGAACGTAACATTGGTGGAATTATGTCACGGATTGGCAAGCAGGCGGCAATGGTCTGTCAAAAACTACTGAATCCATTAGTTCCATGCTAATACTTCCCATTGCATTGTCGCTTTGTGATAAATATTTCATACGGCCTAATAATTTAAATTTTTTTAAATATTTTAAAAGCTCAATAATATACTCATATTCATCAGAGGTATACTATAAGACTATTTGCTTCGAATGCGTTCTCAGGTGGTGCTCCTCAAACTCTCTTTGAGCGCATAATCCTACCATTCCTGAGTGAGTCCTTTTTCACGGCTTTATGTACATTCTGCGCATTGATCCATACATATTTGGTTGGCTGGAAATAGCCCATAGATATATAGTGTACGATTTACATATATCCTTTCACATGTTTTCCGTTAAGCTACACAATTGTCTAGTTAGTAACAAAACAGTAATAATTTATATCATTATTATGAACTTGTAAATAGTAAATACTATACACAAATATTATAGTCATGAGTTGCATTTGTATGTGTACATCTTGCACAATAATGGTGAAAGTGACTTAAAAGTCCATAAATAAAGCTTAAAGCTGGATATGGTTAAGCCCTTTATTGTTATGACATGAAAAAGGTGTATAAAAACAGTTGGACATCCGTTATATACTGTGATGAATTTAGTGACCCTAAGTGATACTCACATCACTAGTCTGATGCTAAGTAAATGAAGCCACAACAACAATAAAGCAAGCAGTCACTTGGATCTACATAAACGAATCAATCATTATGTCTACACATATGTACGCACACGCAGCGGACAGAGATGCACAAACACAAGCATATATCTGAGATACCCCCGAATGTATGCAATCATTTGTGCAAGTGTCACTCACATATACACGCGCATGGGCTTTGCGAGAAGCTATAAAATCGTGCATCTGTAGTTATAGCTGAGAAATTTATAGCTTGTAAACGAGTAGTAAGTTCTGGAAATAGAAGCGCCTAGCAATATGTCAACGAGGAAACCGCACAGTATAAAAGCGGTACAGCTGAGGCACGACGAATCAGTTTGATTTAAGCAAGCTATCAATTGCGAAGTATAAGTGTTATTGTGAAGTACTTTAATAAAGGCCATTTTGCATTATTGAATAGTGGAGTTATTTATTCAACAGTTTAGTGATTCGAACGTTAGTAGAAGGCTGCAAATAAGCAGAGTTGAACTAAATTCGTTACAATACGTAATATTTTAGCAACAACTAGCTCCTTAAAAACATAAATAAAGTGATTACATGGATGTTTAGTTCCTAGTATACTGCATCATAGCAAACTAGTGCTGAACCACTGAATTCAACGCCTAGAAGTATGGAACGAGGAAATCGAAGAGTATAAAAGAGCGCAATCTGAGCAATCAGCAATGAGTTTGATTTAAGCACGCTATCTGTCGAGAAGTAGTAGTATTTTGAAGTACTTGAATAAAGGCCATTTTTCATTATTTAATAGTCGAGTTATTTATTCAACAGTTTAGTGATTCGAAAGTTAGTAGAAGGTTGCAAATAAGAGGAATTTCAGTAAACTCGTTACAATACATTTATTATAGCGAATACCAGTGATGTAATTTCAGTGGTTACACATATTTGCTTTAGCAATTTTCGCAGTAATGCCAAGTTTCAGCAATGCAACTTCAGTCGTTCAGGAGATATGTGATATGGAAAAAAAATCTTGTATGGGAGGTACCACACCCTCTTTTTCTATTTTTGCCACTTTTCTCCAGTGGTATAATAATTGATGTTGGGCATCTGTCTGCAAAGTATCATGACCCTCGTATTACTATCCTCAGATATATTTGGAATTTAATATCTTGCTATATTTATACATATATATCAGATGCCACGCCCTCCACATACCAAAAGGTTGAAAACGTGCGTAAGGTAGTTTACTCCCTCAGCTTCAAGGGTTTTTTTTACATGGAATGGCTATTCCGTCCGGGCTTATTGATTTAGAGGGCCTATGTTAGGTTGATGGTAATGGGTGGCACGTCGTGTTTGTGTTTATGTGCCCGTCTGTTTGCACTACGTCTGGCCTTGTTTACTGAAGGATGCGTTACAAATTGCCGGCAAAAAGTGCCCGCGCGTTTCTTAAAGTCCGACAAAATTTCTACGCCAAAAGCGAAGGATATTTGATCACTGTGTTTTGTCGAATTAGGCAAAGATTTGACTGTTGACCACAGTTTACCAAATACCTCGAAGAGAGGTTGCAAATTTTAAATGCTCTTCTCATTTTGCACGTTTGTGTTCATTTACCAACTGCATAATATCGAAGATGAGATTCGCTTTTCCTGACACCAGTCGGAATGGAGAGAGCAGCAAAAGATTAATTTGTGAATCTTGTTAGTCCTTACAGTAAGGTTTTTTGAGATTAGTAAAAGGCCGGTTTTCAGAGGTGATAAAATTAGGTGGTTCCACGCCGTTTATGTGCCCTGTGCTGACGATGAAAATGTCTGGCGAGCTGTGACAGTTACCTTCGGTTTGGAGTGGAGGTATCGCCGTTTATCGGACAAAAAATTGTATTTTCTATTTGCAGTATAGCCGCCTCACGGTGGGGTATTTGATCAGTTTAGCTGGCCAAAAGTCGATTTTTCAAAATATTCCAATTTTTTTTTAATATACTCCCTAGGGTTCCTGGATGTCCACTGAATATTATACATACCCTAAACTCCATCTGCAATGTCAACGGAGCTAAGCCGCGCACATCTAAAGTTGCATACAAATTGTGTGCAGTTCGATGTATTTTTGGATTAGAAAGCAATATACCCTTCTAACCTAAATACTTGTTCACTTGTTTAGCCGTAATAAAATTTAGTTACATTTTCTTTTAGGACAGGTAAATATGTTTTTAATTCATATGTTAGATTTTTTATACCGCATGTTTTAACTGAGTTATTCTACTTGTAATACTACTTTTCAATAAAAAATTGTTTAAAAACCTTGCAAACAAAAAGATATACATTTTTTCATGGCACATCATGTCAGTAATTTTTTGGCATTACATAAGCTTGTTTTTGTTTCAAAGTTTAATAACATAAACGGCTGCGCATACCCGCGATTTTTTGAGTGGTGATCAATTTTGTAAGAGACTGATACCCTTATTTACAAAAGGTGGCAAGCTTTTCAAAACATCCTCAGTGGCAACACCTTGGTGAAAAGTCTTAAAATGTAATACTATATCGATATACCAAATTTGATTCAAATCGGTTAAGCCGTTTCCGAGATGGTAGTGGATATAAAAAGAAATATAAACAAGTAAGGAAGGCTAAGTTCGTGGATCAGGGTGACCCAGAACATCTTCTGTCGGGTACCGCTAATTTATTTACATATGTCATACCACGAACAGTATTCCTGCCAAGATTCTAAGGGCTTTTGATTTCGCCCTGCAGAACTTTTTCATTTTCTTCTACTTAATATGGTAGGTGTCACACCCATTTTACAAAGTTTTTTCTAAAGTTATATTTTGCGTCAATAAACCAATCCTATTACCATGTTTCATCCCTTTTTTCGTATTTGGTATAGAATTATGGCATTTTTTTCATATTTCGTAATTGTCGATATCGAAAAAGTGGGCGTGGTCATAGTCGGATTTCGGCCATATTTTATATCAAGATAAAGTGACTTCAGATAAGTTCGCGAACTAAGTTTAGTTAAGATATATCGTTTTTTTCGCAAGTTATCGTGTTAACGGCTGAGCCGAAGGAGAGGCGGTCGACTGTGTATAAAAACTGGGCGTGGCTTCAACCGATCTCGCCCATTTTCGCAGAAAACAGTTATCGTCATAGAATCTATGTCCCTACCAAATTTCACAAGGATTGGTCAATTTTTGTAACGTGCAAAACTTTTAAATTACCTTTTTTTAAAAGTGGGCAGTGCCACGCCCATTGTCCAAAATTTTTCTAATTTTCTATTCTGCGTCATAAGCTTAACTCACCTACCAAGTTTCGTCGCTTTATCCGTCTTTGGTAATGAATTATCGCACTTTTTCGGTTTTTCGAAATTTTCGATATCGATAAAGTGGGCGTGGTTGTAGTCCAATTTCGTTCATTTTAAATAGCGATCTGAGATGAGTGCCCAGGAACCTACATACAAAATTTCATCAAGATACCTCAAAATTTACTCAAGTTATCGTGTTTACAGACGGACGGACAGACGGACGGACGGACGGACATGGCTAAATAAATTTCTTTTTTCACCCAGATCATTTTGATACATAGAAATCTATACCTATCTCGATTAGTTTATGCCGTTACGGATTACCGTTATGCGAACAAAGTTAATATACTCTGTGAGCTCTGCTCAGATGAGTATAAAAAGAAGGTGAGGTGGCAACCCTAAGTGGTAACCCTTCTTAAAAGTGTCAATAGAAATTCGGAGTAAAATACTTTTCGTTTGAAACCTATATTGACATATCTCATGTAATGCCAAAAAATTACCCCGGGTCCATACGAAACCGATCCATAGTAATTCTGCGCGGAACACCGTGAATTTACTGTCAAATATTTGCTTTCATAACAATGAAGTGAGACAACCACTTTTTGAACAGAAATAACTGCTGTTTTAATTTTGGCCAGCTTGATTGATCAAATACCCCACCGTGCGCCTGCCTCTATTGTCGACTGGCAGGCTGGAATACGAGAGGGCGTAATGAGCGTTGAAATCGCCAAAACAAGACGGTTTTCACCACTAAGTAGTGTGCCGACATCAGGGCGATACCCACAAAAGTTTTGTAGAAATTTCGGGACGAAGAACGTTGGATTTTAACCCAAAGCATCGCGAACTATGCAGCCATCTTTAACACGTGACACACTCACAAAAGTATGACCTTCTGAGGTAGATGCTTTTCGGCATATGCAGCAGAACCACATCCTTGGACCGGGGTTGGGATCAATACCTTCTCGGAGCAGGAGGGTATGAAGCAGTCCAGCTGCAAGGAGCTGCTCCAAGGTTGACAATTTGTGGGAGGTACGTAACAAATTAAATAGGGTTACACTAAAATGACAGCCCTTGGCCCGGAAAACAACCCCGAGTCGCTCCGGTTATATTCCAAATTTCTTTAATGCTTTGACAATAACAAATATTGGCAGCTACGCCAAGTTTCAATAATATGTATTGAACGGCTCAGGAGATTTGCGGTATGGAAATTAAAATTGTATGCGAGATGCCTCACCCCATTTGACAATTCATCCCAATTTTCAGTCATAAAATATTAATGTTATACCTCTGCCTGCCAAGTATCTCTGCCCTGCCACCAAATTCCAACTTCGCCAACTCTAAAACTCCATAGCTAAAAGTATCCAGTATCATGTGCACAGAAAATCATACAATTTTAGTACAATGTGGGCACCAGAAATAACAGCCTAACTCCTTAATTTTGACATACGACTAAAGTTGTTATTTCTTATGACTGATACTCTTTTACATATTTTTTGACGATTAAGTTTAAACATAAGCGAAGGTTGCAATTTTGGGCTGGTGATATTACGCTCAGTGATATTTACTTCATTTTTCGTGTTGTGGTATATTGTAGTGTTGCGTGGAATTCACCTCACTTCGAACATGCTTAATGTTACAAATATACATACAAACAAACGTTCATACTTAACTGACCCAGCTAACCACCATTAGTTCATTCGCATTTGCCAAATCGCCCAATATATTGATTCGTCATACCAATCAGCTTACGCGCGGATCATATTGACAATATGTAGGTCAATACAATAATTTGCTGACAAACCATTTTTCATTATTAAGTCATGCACTTCTAGTAAGTATGTATGTGTAGGTTAAGAACTTTTGTATAAATAGAAATGAATTTCGTCAATAAAGTAGAATCGCTTTTTAACGCTATTCATCAGCGTTCGGAAAACCTTTTTCGTTTTATTATTTCAAAGTTATTACAATATATATCAAATGCCACGCCCCCAGCATACCGAAATTACCCCCTATGCACTGAAGAAATATATTTCCTAAAAATTTGTGCATGTTTTATCCAAATCGGCCGAAGGCGTGTGGTGTATTTAAATATAGATAGATTTGAGTAAAGATTAAAAAGTTAAAATTTTTTTGTACCGAATATAGCTAAATTTACCGTGAAAATATTGCGTTTGCACAATGCCTATGAGAAAACTTCATTAAAATTAAACCAAAAAAATTAAACCTTCACCTAATATTTTATTCGATATTAAGTAGTACATTAAAAAGTATTCACAATTGAAATTAAAGCCGCAATGAATGAAAATTAAAGTAAGTTAGATTAAATTAATGTAAACGAATTTGCATACAAACATTCTGCATATTTACATACATACTTTTGTTTCTATTTGTAATTATATTAATTAGCAATACGCGCGAGATTTGATTCATAAATAAACCCATTTTTCTAGTCATAAATTAACGACAATAATTAAATATGCTAAGTAATCATAAAAAAAGATAGTAAAACAATACTCGAATCAGACAGTTTTTATTTCGTTATGTAGGACACCCTGCAGGAAAATGTTAATAGATGCGAGTGTACTATAAATTGAATAAAAAGTTAATTAGCAGGAAAGATGAATTAGGACCCACTTAACAATTATACCGCTTATTCCCTTTCTCGATCTGTACGACTTACAAACCCAAAACCCATTTGACTATCCAGGCGGTGGCTCGCGTCTCTGATACAATCCTATTATTATTTCCTTTATATTAAGTGGCTTTCATGTTTGTCCGCAAATTTCGATTAAATGAGCTAGAGTCTTTAAACATGGAACATACTTCGCTATTGAGTTTTGAATAACTTCTCATTGAGCAAGAATCTTGAAACCTTTTACGTAGATGTGAACGTCATGCTAATGCATTTTTAAGTAGCTTTCCGAAGATCTAGGAACTTAAAATCTAAAATGTAGTTCAGAGGCCGATAGATGTTATACATATATGACAAACAGTTTCGCTAGGTGTTGCACGAATCACTTTTTGATAGACTTTCCCTTGAGCTACCAACTTAATACGTCTGGTTGAGTGGCAGACGACAATGTATTAAATGACAGGAATAATTCCGATAGTTGGCGCCCACGACGACATATTTGGAAATAATTTATAAAGGTCGACTGCTAATACAAGTTCAAAAGTGTCGGGAGAGGTGTCAAAAGACCCGTCTTGATCATGGTTACAATATCTCGAAGGCGGAAAACAAAAGTTTTAACTCTGTCATTATTGTAATTTTGATGATTTGTTATACATAGAAAAACATTTGTGCAAAAAGTTGTTTTGCGCGGATATAACTTTGATCTTCAAACCCCAATGCAGAAAGGTGTTTCTGCACAAAAGTACTACGGATCCCACCCCCTTTTTATAGCGGCCCTGGACCGACCTTTCGAAGGGAGCATTGCTAATTGTTCAAATTATTTGGAATTTTAAATATTTCAAAGCGAGCAGTGGGGCATCCATATGGCTGAGCGGATGATAAAGGATATGCCTTAATACAAGCATAAAGTATGAATGTTGGATATTTCGGGTTCAATACTCAACTCCCGAGAAGCTAGCTGATGAAGAAGTGAATTTCAGAAACATGTCTTCGCTATCATCGCCGTTTTAAACTCTGTATTTATACTCAGCTGAGCAGAGCTCACAGAGTATATTAACTTTGTTCGCATAACGGTAATCCGTAACGGGATAAACTAATCGAGATAGATATAGACTTCTATATATCAAAATGATCTGGGTGAAAAAAGAAATTAATTTAGCCATGTCCGTCCGTCCGTCTGTAAACACGATAACATGATTAAATTTTGAGGTATCTTGATGAAATTTGGTATGTAGGTTCCTGGGCGCTCATCTTAGATCGCTATTTAAAATGAAAGAAATCGGACTACAACCACGCCCACTTTTTCGATATCGAAAATTTCGAAAAACCGAAAAAGTGCGATAATTTATTACCAAAGACGGATAAAGCGATGAAACTTGGTAGATGCGTTGACCTTATGACGCAAAATAGAAAATTAGAAACATTTTGGACAATGGGCGTGGCACCGCCCACTTTTAAAAGAAGGTAATTTAAAAGTTTTTCAAGCTGTCATTTGGCAGTCGTTGAAGATATCATGATGAAATTTGGTAGGCACGTTACTTCTATTACTATATGTGTGCTAAATAAAAATTTGCGAAATCGGATGACAAACACGCCCACTTTTAAAAAAATTTTTTTTAATCAAATTTTAACAAAAAATTTAGTATCTTTACAGCATAAAAGTAAATTATATCAACAAAATGCAAAAATAAAAGAAAATTTCAAAATGGGCGTAACTCCGCCCTTTTTCATTTAATTCGTCTAGAATACTTTAAAGCCATAAGTCGAATAAAAATTTACCAATCCTTGTGAAATTTGGTAGGGACATCGATTCTATGATGATAACTGTTTTCTGTGAAAATGGGCGAAATCGGTTGAAGCTAGGCCCAGTTTTTATACACAGTCTGTCCTTTCGCTCGGCTGCTAACACGATAACTTGCGCAAAAAACGATTTATCTTAACTAAACTTAGTTCACGTACTTATCTGAAGTCACCTTATCTTGGTATAAAATATGGCCGAAATCCGACTATGACCACGCCCACTTTTCCAATATCGAAAATTACGAAAATTTAAAAAAATTACAGCATTATGGTACCAAATATGAAAAAAGAGATGAAGCATGGTAATTGGATTGATTTTTTGACGCAAAATATAACTTTACAAAAAAATTTTGTAAAATGAGTGTGACACCTACCATATTAAGTAGAAGAAAATGAAAAAGTTCTGCAGGGCGAAATCGAAAGCCCTTGGAATCTTGGCAGGAATACTGTTCGTGGTATGGCATATATAAATAAATTAGCGGTACCCGACAGATGATGTTCTGTGTCACCCTGGTCCACATTTTGGTCGATATCTCGAAAACGCCTTCACATATACAACTAAGGCCTACTCCCTTTTAAAACCCTCATTAATACTTTTAATTTGATACCCATATCGTACAAACACATTCTAGAGTCACCCCTGGTCCACCCTTATTGCGATATCTCGAAAAGGCGTCCACCTATAGAACTAAGGCCCACTACCTTTTAAATAATCATTAACACCTTTCATTTGATACACATGTCATACAAACACATTCCAGGGTTACCCTAGGTTCATTTGGTGATTTCCCCTTATTTTGTCTCCAAAGCTCTCAGCTGAGTATGTAATGTTCGGTTACACCCGAACTTAGCTTTCCTTACTTGTTTTTCTCTAATATTAATAACAAAGTTTTTTTGTGCATGTATTCGTGTAGCTCTTTTAATTTGACTCCAACGATGTGCAAGTTTTAAAACGATCGATTACTATATAGTTTTATGAATTTTTTTGTCGATACTGTTGCTTATTTTCTTCCATACAATATCCGAAATCTTCTTTGAAATTAAAAAAACTAAACTATAAGTACATATGCCAATATGTGTATCAAACGAAATTAATTTTATAGCGTATTTCAATACAAATATTTTTAAGTAGGGCTGTTGCCTAGAGTTATTTGAATGTATTCACATTTTTGTCACCTATTGGGAATTAGTTATTAATTTGAGCGAGATATCATCAGCGAGGTCCGCCTTTGTATAATATGTGCCAAATCGTGTAATATGACATCAAGGACTTGATAGCCCTTATCAGGTCCTCAAAATAGTTCGAAGAAGAAAGATAGTAGTTTATTTTCGTATCATAACGAGCCTAATGTCATTGGCCTAAGTGTGCCCTCGGGCAGCCACTTCAACCTAACCTAACGGAGATATACCAAAGTGGTTTTCAAATAAAAAGTTTTTATTTATAGCGCAAATCTTTTGTAGTGGCGTTGCCACGTGAAACTTCGACGTAATCCTACTATATTGTTTTCTTTATACATTCCATACTGGCTTGAAAACGCAGTAACCTATATGGATAAAGATTGTTTTCATGTTTCACTTTATATTCGAAGCTCACTTAGATATTACTCTTTTACGTTGGTACTTGAGAACCTTTTAAGAGGTTGCCACTAACTTGATTGAAAAAAAAATGAGTCGAGGTACCTCTGCCAAAATTACCCCTATTGCGTAATGAAATGTATTTTATGGCGTATATCAATATAAATACTTTTAAATGACGCTGTTGCCTTATAATATTTTGACTTTATATATCCGCTACTATCTCGAAACGCTTGTCCCATTCGGATGAAACTTCGTACAAAGGTAACATGTAACATTGTTATGTCGATGTTGTTACCTGGGTTGCTTTTAAATGCTTGCACATATTTCAGACGAAAGGTATTTTATGTTGTATTATAGCGGCCGCCGTGGTGTGATGGTAGCGTGCTCCGCCTACCACACCGTATGCCCTGGGTTCACACCCCGGACAAAGCAACATCAAAATTTTAGAAATAAGGTTTTTCAATTAGAAGAAATTTTTTCTAAGCGGTGTCGTCCCTCGGCAGTGTTTGGCAAGCGCTCCGGGTGTATTTCTGCCATGAAAAGCTCTCAGTGAAAACTCATCTGCTTTGCAGATGCCGTTCGGAGTCGGCATAAAACATGTAGGTCCCGTCCGGCCAATTTGTACGGAAAATCTAGAGGAGCACGACGCAAATTGGAAGAGAAGCTCGGCCTTAGATCTCTTCGGAGGTTATCGCGCCTTACATTTATTTTTTATTTATAGCAGAAATATTTTTGAGTGGCCTTACCTCGTAAAGTTACCACCTAATGCTATGATATTTATTTTATTATGTATTCGCTAGTATATGTAACAAGAGCTTCTTGACCGATTTGGATACGGTTTAAAACTCACTTGAAATATTTTTACAGTTTGAAATTAGAAATCTTTTGTGAAGTATTCTAAAAAGAATCTTATATATCATCATATATAATATTTCTAATTGCTTTTTTTATGTACGGGTCCCATCTTCGCTCTTATTTGGAATCCAAATCTCTAAATAAAGTTTTGGTTGCAAAGATGGACATTCGGGCTATTAGCCAGCTTTAGGCAATTTTGGTCGTACATGCAAGAATAGAAAGCGACCTATCAAAAAAAATCGCCGCTAGGTGGCGCAAGGATCGAGATATTCACAAAAATCGTATTTGTGGTCCGATTTGATTTGGTCCATATTTGGAACACATAATACATACATGAATAGAAAGCGACCTATGATGCCAGATTTGGCTCATATTTGGAACAAATATTGCATACAGTCCGGTAGAAGTGACATCAAAATATTTTGGAGTTGGAAGAGGGACAAGCATTCGTGGCGCAGAGTTGAGTAAAGTCTTTGGAAGGATTACGTATTGAGGACTTAGGTTGTAACAAATTGTCAGGAAAGAGTCCTTGTAATAATGAGTCACTAAATGAACTAAATAGAATGAGAAATAAAATAAAATAAATGTAAGGCGCGATAACCTCCGAAGAGATCTAAGGCCGAGCTTCTCTTCCAATTTGCGGCGTTCTCCTCTTGTTTTTCCTTACAAATTGGCCGGACGGGACCTACATGTTTTATGCCGACTCCGAACGGCATCTGCAAGGCAGATGAGTTTTCACTGAGAGCTTTTCATGGCAGAAATATACCCGGAGCGCTTGCCAAACACTGCCGAGGGGCGACCCCGCTTAGAAAAATTTTCTTCTAATTGAAAAACCTTATTTCTAAAATTTTGATGTTACTTTGCCCGGGGTGTGAACCCAGGGCATACGGTGTGGTAGGCGGAGCACGCTACCATCACACCACGGTGGCCGCCAGAATGAGAAATAATAGGCAATTAAATAAAGAGTAAAAACTTGAAAATAAAATATTAAACAAAAAGTTTTTTAAGTTTAACGGTTTTATTATATTCAGGCGCCCAACGTTTTTATTTAATTGCCTGATCAACGCCCTAGATTGATGAGGAGTGTCATGACTAGTACCTAGGACCTACCTAATTATTTTCTAGCTTTTCGTATTATTATTACTTCATGTAAGTATTGTTTTCAATAAAACCGTTTAATTAAACAATTTTTTTAAATTATTTTATTTAGCTATATTTTATTAAAAATAAACGATTGTGAGCACACAAAGAAATCTATTTGTACTATGGCACTATTGTGAATATTTGTTTAGAACTAACACTGCATTACCGGTAGTTGCCAACACTCGCCAGATGGCAGCGCAAGTGCATGTAACTTTTTATTGATAGATGACTGATTGATAGAACAGCTGATTTCTATTGATATTTGATATGCGATTTTTGTATTTATTGCGCAAGATGCGTACGGGTCCGGCTAGTACCAAATAAAAGATAATGATATAGATTTTTGAGTGGAGTTGTATCTGAGGCCGCATTGTTGCGCAAATAGCGTCCTCGCCTACCACAACGAGGACCATGGCTTTCAGATGCCGTTCGGATTCGATATCGTCAATTTGAAGGAAGAAAAAACTTAAATGTAGTACTAAGTAAATTGGAAGAGAAGCTCGGCCTAAATATCTTCTTATCTAAATCAAATTAAAAGCATTTACTAATAAAATATTTACACTACCTCATTTATTTATTTACAAATCGTATAAGTACATGTAATTATTTTATATATTTACGTATGCGTTAGTAGATGCCTACACATACATATCTATGCGTAAATGTTAATTGGTAGTGTCAGTTTGCTGTTTTGGAAATTTTGAAATTTTAATACTAACACTCCTGATTTCATTGTGGTTGCCTAAAATGCGATTAACCATGGGTTTTTCTAAAAATATACATATAAGGATATTTTAATACAAATTTAATTTTGCACGCCATTGAATTATATTTGTATAAGCGTGCATTTAGTATTTCGTTACATATATACATATTCGGCACAATCAACCTTAAATTTGCTTAGCTAAGCGAAAAGAATAAATAAAACGTATTGTTTATTTGGTGATAAAAATTAAATAAACAATGAATGTTGAGTGAATTAGAACTAGTCACTAAAACAATTTAATTAATATGTATACACACATACATTTATGTACGATTGGGTCAAAAAAATAAAAATTTAAAAATAAAAATTTAAAGCTTGGGTACAGTTTGAGTTCTCCAATTTGACCTACATACATAGTTTGTATTTGATAATTTATAAATACAAATGTGAACAGTACGGTGTGTGCTTGAAAAACCGCTCCGCCCTTATGTAAATATTTAGTTGAATACTATGGTCCGTAATCATAGTCGAAATAAAATAGAGTTTTATTGATTCAAACATGGTTCTAAATTAAATAACATTTTAAGTCTGTTATAGTCCACTTAAACACTATTTTATCTCTAAAAAAGTATTTTAAATTTAAAATGACATGAGCGCGGTTTCCATTTTTTAATATAGGTTTTAAGTTGGTGGTCTGCTGTTGCGAGAAATTAAACAATTTGTTATTTAAACGCGATGAACTCAAATGGAAGTGAAAAAGGAAAAAGGAGATAATATATTATACCTAGAATGCGTATTAATATGTTTGTGACGAAAATTACACAGTTTTAAAATGTGGGATGGTTACTTGGCTCCACATATGCGAAATCTTTAATTAGGACTATTCCGCATTCAAAGATATTTGTGAGTTTTGATATTTTAGTATCTTTTGAGGAAAACGTAGCATCCTATACTGATTTTGGCATTAAATTTAGAAATAAATATTCAATGGAAGGAATTATTTACCACAGGCGTCGATTTTTAATACATGTCAAAAAATTTCGGGAGAGGTGTCAAATGACGCGTTTTAATTTCGGAAGCAATAATCCGGAGGCGGCAGAGTAATACTTTTACTCTGTCAAGATATTTTTGCAACAAAAAAAGTTTAAGACTTTCATGTGGTTGATGTAGTTTTGGTGATATGGTTGTACAAGAAAAGAATTAACTTAAAAGGCGTTTTGCGCTGATTCAATTTTCACCAGTTTCGTAGCCGTTTAAGGGTAATAATTCGGGTTTTTGTGAATATCTTTTAATAAAAGAACAATTTCTTATTTCCGACTTCTAATTATTGAATTACATTACAGAACTCTTGAATTCAATTCTGCTGGCATTTCCTTTTGTGTCTTCTATTCCCCTTTACATTTGCCAATTCCTCTTAAAAGAAAGAGTGAAATAAAACATGGAATACAACAAGAATTAGCAACACAAATTTTAAGAACTGCTTGGTACGGGCGCTGCTGAACTACTTCCCCCCTTTATCACCCTCTTAATCTATGTCATGATCGACTTGAGCTCAATGATTTTCCAATGTAAAAGGGACTTACACTTTGCAGGTCCATGTACAATGGCTCAATATTCTAGGCACTTCCTTCCTATGGAAATCTATGTTAAACTACTTTTATTTATGCTGACTTTGCGAAGACAAACATAAATTTGATTTAACCTGATTATCATTGAATGTCCTGCATACTTATGAGTATCGAGGTTAGAGATATCCCTATTCGGTGTCGTGTCTATTAGATTAAACTCTTTAACGGTTAGGGCCACCTAACATTTAAGGTTTGCATCATTTTGGCCGTCACATCTGTCTTAATGAAAACAACTTTTCTTTACAACATTCTTACGAACTATATAAACTATTCAACATGAATACGAGTGTATGAGTGGATAGCTTTTTTGCTTCCTTTGCTTTAAGGAGCCCAAATCCGCTTTAACTACTTATTCGTTTATGTTGCGAGCTTTAAATAATTTTTTAAGAATGAAATTTAGTAAATTTTCTTCAAATAAGTATGTTCATGTTCAATTAAAAATGACGCCTGATAAAAAACAGCGAATTTTTACAAAATGTTTGCTAATACCTTTTAAATAGAATTGAATGATAATTATCCGCCACCGGATTATGATCAAAACGCGTTTTCAGGTACTCCTTTGACAATTTTAGTGGTATTGTAAGAGCTTTTGTCAACTAAAAAATTACCATCTTTTATACGTGGAGTCAAGTAACCACGGTTGTATGGAACAGGGTGAACTTTTAAAATTTCTAAAAAATGTCTTCATAGCGCCAACCCTGCAAAAATCGCTATGGACCAAGCGAGTGCTCCAAAATTAACCACAATTCATACAAAAAATATGGTCCAATTAACATTGCGATGTCCTAGGACTGGACCATATACTCCAGATCCGCATTACATCAGAGTAATCCATGGAGTACCCACAGTCCAATAAACATCGTGTAGTGATTACAATAGTTAAAAACGAGCAATGATCGGCTTACAATATGTTCGTGTAGAAACATGAGTTGGTCCATTGCTGCATTACTGTGGCGGCCACCGTGGTGTGATGGTAGCGTGCTCCGCCTATCACACCGTTTGCCCTGGGTTCAACTCCCGGGCAAAGCAACATCAAAATTTTAGAAATAAGATTTTTCAATTAGAAGAAAATTTTTCTAAGCGGGGTCGCCCCTCGGCAGTGTCTGGCAAGCGCTCCGATTGTATTTCTGCCATGAAAAGCTCTCAGTGAAAACTCATCTGCCTTGCAGATGCCGTTCGGAGTCGGCATAAAACATGTAGGTCCCGTCCGGCCAATTTTTGTAGGGAAAAATCAAGAGGAGCACGACGCAAATTGGAAGAGAAGCTCGGCCTTAGATCTCTTCGGAGGTTATCGCGCCTTACATTTATTTTTTGTTTTTTTTTATAAATGTAAGTACTCCAGTGGACCACATGGTCCAACGATTTTTGAAGGGAATCAATACCTTTTTTCTTGCGGATACCCTGTCCATGCTTATTTTAGCTGAAAACTGCGTTTAATATGTCTATGACAGACCAAAATGTTAAATCCCATTTTTAATTTAGGCAAGATTTTAACTAAAGAGTATTTTAGTCAGCGACTATGATTACGGGCATATAACAATAAAAAGTGCCAGGCCATTAATGCACATTCTATGTTTGATGAACTTATTTAATTTAATATAAGTAAATACATAGCATATTTTTCTTATTTGCATACTATTCAACATTCGTAACAATTAAAATAATTGACTTTTTTATTGAAACTAAATTTGTATTGCACTGGATTATTGGTGAAGTATTTATTTGTCCGGAATTTCGGGTTTAAAGTTATCTTGTGCTTTGATTTCATTATTTATTCTGTTATTGCTGCGGTTTCTGTTTGCGTTGATTTTGTTGTAAGCAATTGAATGACAAAAGCTTCGTACGAAAAAAAGCTTTTGTTCGAAATTCCAGAGAAATATTCCTTTTAAGAGGACTTGCCACCTTATGACCACATTACTTCTCCTCCCCACCACTTTCTTCAGATGAGCCGGGTCTACAGCTGCTTGGCAGGGGGGGGCGTTGGGGCACGATTCCCTCAGCGTGAGACAACGGTTATGGCTTAAAAAAGAAGAGTGATAAGTAGCTATTTCGTTTTTGCTTGCCAACTAACTCCTTGTCAACTGATCTCAGCACAAAATTAAGCCTATTAACCAACTGTTATTTATATCTCACCTGATAGAATACAATTACATAATTGTTTTTTGAACATTGCGGCAAATTAAGTATTTGCGCCGAAGTCCATATCTCCTGCAAATATGAAGTTGTCAAAGAGTGTTTATTGGTCAGAGCCGTCACTCGATAATTTGGTAACAACAAAGCAACCAATTCATGCCGAATCTTATCTCAATTAAGTTTTGGTTAGTTTTCTTTAACTGCATCCTATATATTTACGCCGCGTAGTAATTTTGCGTAATTGCGATTTTTGGAAAGAGAATTAACTAATTGACTCAATGCAATTAATAAAAAACAAGTAAGGAAGGCTAATTTCGGGTGTAACCGAACATTACATACTCAGTTGAGAGCTATGGAGACAAAATAAGGGAAAATAACTATGTAGAAAAATGAACTTAGGGTAACCCAGGAATGTGTTTGTATGACATATGTATTAAATGGAAGGTATTAAAGAGTATTTTAAGAGGGAGTGGGGCATAGTTCTATAGGTGGACGCTATTTAAGGATAGCGCCATAAAGGTGGACCAGGGCTGACTCTAGAATTTGTTTGTACGATATGGGTATCACATTAAACGTGTTAATGGGTATTTTAAAAGGGAGTGGGCCTCAGTTCTATAGGTGGACGCCTTTTCGAGATATCGCCATAAAGATGGACCAGGGGTGACTCTAGAATTTGTTTGTACAATATGGGCATCAAATGAAAGGTATTATTGAGTATTTTAAAAGGGCGCGGGCCTTAGTTCTATAGGTGGACGCCTTTTAGAGATATCGCCATAAAGGTGGACCAGAGGTGACTCTATAATTTGTTTGTACAATATGGGCATCAAATGAAAGGTGTTAATGAGTATTTCAAAAGGGAATGGGCCTTAGTTCTATGGGTGGGCGCCTTTTCGAGATATCTCCATAAAGGTGGACCAGGGGTGACTCTATAAATAATGTGTTTGTACGATATGGGTATCAAATTAAAGGTATTAATGCGGGTTTTAAAAGGGAGTAGCCCTTAGTTGTATATGTGAAGGCATTTTCGAGATATCGACCAAAATGTGGACCAGGGTGACCCAGACCATCATCTGTCGGGTACCGCTAATTTATTTATATATGTAATAGCACGAACAGTATTCCTGCCAAGATTCCAAGGGCTTCTGATTTCGCCCTGCAGAACTTTTTCATTTCATTCTACTTAATATGGTAGGTGTCACACCCATTTTACAAAGTTTTTTTCTAAAGTTATATTTTGCGTCAATAAACCAATCAATTACCACGTTTCATCCCTTCTTTCGTATAGAATTATGGCATTTTTTTCATTTTTCGAAATTTTCGATATCGAAAAAGTGGGCGTGGTCATAGTCGGATTTCGGCCATTTTTTATACCAATACAAAATGAGTTCAGATAATTACGTGAACTGAGTTTAGTAAAGATATATCGATTTTTGCTCAAGTTATCGTCTTAACGGCCGAGCGGAAGGACAGGCGTGGCTTCAACCGATTTCGCCCTTTGTCACAGAAACCAGTTATCGTCCTAGAATCTAAGCCCCTACCAAACACACAAGGATTGGTAAATTTTTGTTCGACTTATGGCATTAAAAGTATCCTAGACAAATTAAATGAAAAAGGGCGGAGCCACGCCCATTTTGAAAATTTCTTTTACTTTTGCATTTTGTTGCACCATATCATTACTGGAGTTGAATGTTGACATAATTTACTTATATACTGTAGAGATATTTTTATACTCAGTTGAGCAGAGCTCACAGAGTATATTAAGTTTGATTGGATAACGGTTGGTTGTACATATATAAAGGAATCGAGATAGATATAGACTTCCATATATCAAAATAATCAGGATCGAAAAAAAATTTGATTGAGCCATGTCCGTCCGTCCGTCCGTCCGTCCGTCCGTCCGTTAACACGATAACTTGAGTAAATTTTGAGGTATCTTGAGGAAATTTGGTATGTAGGTTCCTGAGCACTCATCTCAGATCGCTATTTAAAATGAACGATATCGGACTATAACCACGCCCACTTTTTCGATATCGAAAATTTCGAAAAACCGAAAAAGTGCGATAATTCATTACCAAAGACAGATAAAGCGACGAAACTTGGTAGATGAGTTGAATATATGACGCAGAATAGAAAACAAGTAAAATTTTGGACAATGGGCGTGGCACCGCCCACTTTTAAAAGAAGGTAATTTAGAAGTTTTGCAAGCTGTAATTTGTCAGTCGTTGAAGATATCATGATGAAATTTGGCAGAGACGTTACTCCTATTACTATATGTACGCCCAATAAAAATTTGCAAAATCGGAGAAGGACCACGCCCAGTTTTAAAAAAAAAAATTTTTAAAGTAAAATTTTAACAAAAAATTTAATATCTTCACAGTATATAAGTAAATTATGTCATCATTCAACTCCAGTAATGATGTGGTGCAACAAAATACAAAACTAAAAGAAAATTTCAAAATGGGCGTGGCTCCGCCCTTTTTCATTTAATTTGTCTAGGATACTTTTAACGCCATAAGTCGAACAAAAATTAACCAATCCTTTTGAAATTTGGTAGGGGAATAGATTTTATGATGTTAACTGTTTTCTGTGAAAACGGGCGAAATCGGTTGATGCCACGCCCAGTTTTTATACACAGTCGTTCGTCTGTCCTTCCGCATGGCCGTTAACACGATAACTTGAGCAAAAATCGACATATCTTTAATGAACTTAGTTCACGTACTTACTTGAACTCACTTTATCTTGGTATGAAAAATGAACGAAATCCGACAATGACCACGCCCACTTTTTCGATATCGAAAATTACGAAAAATTAAAAAAATGCCATAATTCTATACCAAATACGAAAAAAGGGATGAAACATGGTGAGGTAATTGGATTGGTTTATTGACGCGAAATATAACTTAAAAAAAAACTTTATAAAATGGTTGTGACACCTACCATATTAAGTAGAAGAAAATGAAAAAGTTCTGCAGGACGAAATAAAAAAAACCCTTAAAATCGTGGCAGGTATTACATATATAAATAAATTAGCGGTATCCAACAGATGATATTCTGGGTCACCCTGGTCCACATTTTGGTCGATATCTGGAAAACGCCTTCACATATACAACTACCACCACTCCCTTTTAAAACTCTCATTAATACCTTTCTTTTGATACCCATATTGTACAAACAAATTCTAGGGTCACCCCTGGTCCACCTTTATGGCGATATCTCGAAAAGGCGACCACCTATACAACAACAACCACTCCCTTTTAAAACCCTCATTAATACCTTTAATTTGATACCCATATCGTACAAACACATTCTAGAGTCACCCCTGGCCCACCTTTATGGCGATATTTCGAAACGGCGTCCACCTATAGAACTAAGGCCCACTCCCTTTTAAAATACTCATTAACACCTTTCATTTGATACCCATATCGTACAAACGAATTCTAGAGTCACCCTTGGCCCACCTTTATGGCGATATCCCTAAATGGCGTCCACCTATAGAACTATGGTTCACTCCCTCATAAAATACTTTTTAATGTCTTTCATTTGATACACATGTCATACAAACACATTCCACAGTTTCCCTCGGTTCATTTTCCTACATGGTTATTTTCCCTTATGTTGTCACCATAGCTCTCAACTGAGTATGTAATGTTCGGTTACACCCGAACTTAACCTTCCTTACTTGTTTTAATTTGACTTAAAAAAATTTTTTTTTAAAAGTGGGCGTGGTCGTTCTCCGATATTGCTAATTTTTATTAAGCATACATACAGTAATAGGAGTAACGTTCCTGCCAAATTTCATCATGATATCTTCAACGACTGCCAAATTACAGCTTGCAAAACTTCCTAATTACCTTCTTTTAAAAGTGGGCGGTGCCACGTCCATTGTCCAAAATTTTACTAATTTTCTATTCTGCGTCATAAGTTTAACGCACCTACCAAGTTCCATCGCTTTATTTGTCTTTGGTAATGAATTATCGCACTTTTTCGATTTTTGAAATTTTCGATATCGAAAAGGTGGGCGTGGTTATAGTCCGATATCGTTCATTTTAAATATCGATCTGAGATGAGTGCCCAGTAACCTACATACCAAATTTCATCAAGATACCTCAAAATTTACTCAAGTTATCGTGTTAACGGACGGACGGCCATGGCTCAATCAAATTTTTTTTCGATCCTGATGATTTTGATATATGGAAGTCTATATCTATCTCGATTCCTTTATACCTGTACAACCAACCGTTATCCAATCAAAGTTAATATACTCTGTGAGCTCTGCTGAACTGAGTATAAAAATACAAATACGCGACTACCATGAGAAAACATAGAGTAATATCGAGTGACGGCTCTTAACAAATAAAAATCTCTTTGAAGTTGTTACAAAGACGTACATACTTTTTGGTAGCCTAAACTTTATAGTTTTTTATGTATAAGCGACCAATATTATTGGCTTGTAACTTTGGGTTAATTAATTAAAATGTAAAGTTACGCGCTGGCGGCCACCGTGGTGTGATGGTAGCGTGCTCCGCCTACCACACCGTATGCCCTGGGTTCGTACCCCGGGCAAAGCAGCATCAAAATTTTAGAAATAAGGGTTTTCAGTTAGAAGAAAATTTTTCTAAGCGGGGTCGCCCCTCTGCAGTGTTTGGCAAGAGCTCCGAGTGTATTTCTGCCATGAAAAGCTCTCAGTGAAAAGTCATCTGCCTTGCAGATGCCGCTCGGAGTCGGCATAAAACATGTAGGTCCCGGCCAATTTGTAGGGAAAATCAAGAGGAGCACGACGCAAATTGGAAGAGAAGCTCGGCTTTAGATCTCTTCGGAGATGGTTTATTATACTCAGTTGAGCAGAGCTCACAGAGTATATTAAGTTTGATTGGATAACGGTTGGTTGTACATATATAAAGGAATCGAGATAGATATAGACTTCCATATATCAAAATAATCAGGATCGAAAAAAAATTTGATTGAGCCATGTCCGTCCGTCCGTCCGTCCGTCCGTCCGTCCGTCCGTTAACACGATAACTTGAGTAAATTTTGAGGTATCTTGATGAAATTTGGTATGTAGGTTCCTGAGCACTCATCTCAGATCGCTATTTAAAATGAACGATATCGGACTATAACCACGCCCACTTTTTCGATATCGAAAATTTCGAAAAACCGAAAAAGTGCGATAACTCATTACAAAAGACAGATAAAGCGACGAAACTTGGTAGATGGGTTGATGTTATGACGCAGAATAGAAAATTAGTAAGATTTTGGACAATGGGCGTGGCCCCGCCCACTTTTACAAGAAGGTAATTTAAAAGTTTTGCAAGCTGTAATTTGGCAGTCGTTGAAGATATCATGATGAAATTTGGCAGGAACGTTACTACTATTACTCTATATTTGCTAAATAAAAATTAGCAAAATTGGATTAAGAACACGCCCACTTTTTAAAAAAAAATTTTTTTAAATTCAAATTTTAACAAAAAATTTAATATCTTTACTGTATATAAGTAAATTAAGTCAAAATTCAACTCCAGTAATGATATGATGCAACAAAATACAAAAATAAAAGAAAATTTCAAAATGGGCGTGGCTCCGCCCATTTTCATTTAGTTTGTCTAGAATACTTTTATTGCCATAAGTCGAACAAAAATTTACCAATCCTTCTCAAATTTGGTAGGAGCATAGATTCTATGACGGTAACTGTTCTCTGTGAAAATGGGCGAAATCGGTGGAAGCCACGCCCAGTTTTTATACACAGTCCACCGTCTGTCCTTCCGCTCGGCCATTAACACAATAACTTGAGCAAAATCCGATATATCTTTACTAAACTTAGCCCACGTACTTACCTGAGCTCACTTTTTCTTGATATAAAAAATGGGCGAAATCTGACCATAACCACGCCCACTTTATCGATATCGAAAATTACGAAAAATGAAAAAAATGCCATAATTCTATACCAAATACGAAAAAAGGGATGAAACATGGTAACTGGATTGGTTTGTTGACGCAAAATATAACTTTGGAAAAATCTTTGTAAAATGGGTGTGACACCTACCATATTAAGTAGAAGAAAATGAAAAAGTTCTACAAGGCGAAATCAACAGCCCTTGGAATCTTGGCAGGAATACTGTTAGTGGTATTGCATATATAAATAAATTAGCAGTACCCGACAGATGATTTTCTGGATCACCTGGTCCACATTTTGGTGGATATCACGAGAACGCCTTCACATATACATCAGTTAACACAACAAACGTTGCAATAACAAAATTATTGCATCACAGCAATATCAAGTGACAATGCGAACATTTAACCTGACTGTTTCCCAGGGGCAAACGACACCACACGCGCTACCAAAATATGATGACGCTGCTACAACAAACCCGGCAAATATTCCCAGCACATGCAAGTGCAACGTGACCTGACAAACATACAAATATAGAATTAGCCGTAAAGTAGAATTAAGAATAATTGTAAAGTTAGTTCTAATTTGAAAGTGAACAAATAAAGTCGGGCTTCGTGTCCACAAAAAATATATTTTTTTAAGGATTTAATGTAGCAAAATCCTAACTGGCGCCCGAGCGGTAATAATCGGGTGAAAACGCGCAATAAAATCGTTGTGGCAAAGACACCTCAAGCAGCTGCAAGCCACCGTGAGTTTGATCGGAAACCAGTTAAAGTACTTAATCGGCCGATAAAAAACAAGCGCCAACCCGGAACGATCGCGCCAACCCGATAAAGGACCAAGTGCAGGAAAAGAGGCCCCCCAGTAGCGAAAGCAAAAAGGAAATACACAGCTATTAGCCGCCTGCCCAGGAGATGAGGATGTTCCTGATTATAGCGTAAGGAAATTAGAATTTAAGAAAAACCTGTGAATCAAGTGAAAATTTTTAAAGAAAAGTGAAAATAAGAAAAGAAAATTTATTTAAAGAAAATTGAATAGTATAAAATATCTAAAACAAGTAATTTTATTAGAAAAGCCACGAATTAAGTGGAAAATTTTTTAAAGAAAAGTGAATATAAGAAAAGAAAATTTATTTAAAGAAATTCAATAATATAAAAATATTTAAAAAATATTTAAAACAAGTAATTTTATAGGAAAATCCACGAACTAAGTGGAAAATTTTTTAAAGAAAAGTGAATATAAGAAAAGAAAATTTATTTAAAGAAATACAATAATATAAAAATATTTAAAACAAGTAATTTTATAGGAAAATCCACGAACTAAGTGGAAAATTTTTTAGAGAAAAGTGAATATAAGAAAAGGAAATTTGTTTAAAGAAAATTTAATAGCATAAAAATAGTTAAAACAAGTAATTTTGTAGGAAAATCTATGAATTAAGCGGAAACCTTTTTAAAGAAAAGTGAAAGTAAGAAAAGAAAATTAATTTAAAGGAAATTTAATAGGAAACAATTTTTAAGTGAGATAATTTTTAAAGAGTGAAAAAACGTGAATTTAGAAAAGAAACAAATTTTGAGAAAATTTAATAGTATAAGAACATTCAAAATAGGGAAACAAACCTAACGGTAGGACATAGGATAGGATTTAACAATCAAATTCTAAACTACAATACTAGGTTGTGCAAAAAAAAAAAAAAAAAAAAAAAAATCTGCAGTTCACCACCCACAATATAAAATTTAGGAAAAGCTAGGAAATAAACTATAGCAACAAATAGCCATTAAAAGAAGTATAAACGCTCATAAAATGATCCGACCAAGTGTGCTGAACCCCCAAGCTAATCAAGCTCCCCAACCCGCCCAACCCTTACCTCAAACATCAAGTAGCCAAAGCAACTCCACTACCGAATTAGAAGCCCTAATTACTTCAGTTGTCACCAGAATACTTAGGAACGAAGGACGACAACAATTCCAAGCCCTACTCAACCCCAACGCCGACTTAACCAACGCTACTGACGAAACTATTAGACCAGAGCTCCAAGGACAACTCTCAGATCTTGACAAAGTCCCGGACATAGTACGCAGTATCCGAGATTTCAACGGAAACCCAGGCGAATACAGCTCCTGGAAGAAAAGTGTCGATAGGGTCTTAAAAATTTACGATTCACTAAGAGGAACCCCTAAATATTTTGGCATTCTATCCGTTATTAGAAATAAAATTGTCGGCAGTGCAGACATTGCCTTAGAATCATATAGTACGCCCCTTGACTGGAAAGCAATTTCCAGATGTTTATCACTACACTATGCGGATAAGAGAGATATTACCACTCTCGAATGCCAACTCACATCCTTGGTGCAAGGAAATTGTACGATTCAAGAATTCTACCAAAACGTATACACTCACCTGTCCTTAATACTAAACAAATTAACAAGTCTGGAAATAAGCCAGGAGTCACTCTCGCTCCTTACACAGACTTATAGGCATAAAGCCCTTGACACATTTATTAGAGGCTTAAAAGGCGATCTTCCACGACTCCTAGGGATGAAAGAGCCCGAGGATCTCCCACAAGCCCTACACTTATGTCTCAAACTCGAAAACCAAGTTGCCCGTAGCAGCTATTCCTTTACACAACCAAGCACGACTCGAAAAGCCAATCCCATTTTCACACCTTTACTGCCACCAAGGAACCCGCAGTACAAACCTCAACCATTCTATCCGCAACTCGCGTATATCCCAGGACCGCACATGCAACCTCGACACCAACAGTTGCCCCAATATTACCAACAAGTCACCCAACCAAACCATCAAACTCAACAACCTTGGCAAAACTATCGCCAAACCCAACCACCTAGACCAACGGCACCGAAGCCGCAACCTCGTCCAGAGCCTATGGACATCGATCGCTCCACCCAGTCGAGAGCACTAAACTACATGAATAGGCCAAACTTCAATAAACCAGCCGAAAAAAGGACGTCAAACCTTTCGCAACAAATTCCATTTAAACAGCAACGGAATTTTCACATAGACACATCCACACAAGACGAACAATATTACCAGGAAGACCAGCACTATCACCAAAACTGGACACCAACCGAAGAGGAATACGAGAGATACGTAGCCAATGCAGAGCACGAAGATTTACTGCAAGAACACCCTGACGATAATAAAGCAGATTATATTGATGTTAATTTTTTAGGATGAAGAGTTCCTCGTTACCCTACGTTGAGTTTAGAACGAGGAACGGGAAAATCCTTAAAATGTTAATTGACACCGGTTCAAGTAAAAACTATATACAACCTCAATTTGTTTCGAAGCCCATCCCCAACGAGAAACCCTTTTTCGCAAATTCAATAGCGGGTCAAATTAAGATCACCCACCACACAATAATAAATCTTTTCGGAAAAGATAATGCAAATTTAAAATTTTTTATTTTGCCAGAATTAAAATCCTTTGATGGGATCATCGGCAACGATAGTCTCAAAGATCTCCATGCAACCATTAACGTTCGTGATGATATAATCAAGTTCGGCAATGGTAAAGAAGTTAAAATTAAACAAATGCTTTCCCCTGCCGTAAACAAAATCGAAGTTAGGACCGAACATATGACACCCTCTCAAAAATTTTATATGCAACAACTTGCAAAAAAATATGATCAATTATTTACTGAGCCAAACGAAAAGCTAACCTACACAACTACCGTAGTAGGCGAAATAAGGACATCTTCCGACACGCCCGTATACACTAGGTATTACCCATACCCTGTTGGAATGAGAGAATTTGTCACCAATGAAATTCAAAGCTTACTTAATGATGGCATAATAAGGCCATCGCGTTCCCCATACAACTCACCTGTATGGGTAGTCCCAAAAAAACTAGATGCCTCTGGGGAAAAAAAGTACAGACTCGTAATCGACTACAGGAAATTGAACAAGGTAACTGTGGCCGATAGGTATCCAATTCCCGAGATTAACGAAATAATTGCGCAACTAGGAAATAATAAATACTTTTCCGTACTGGACTTAAAAAGCGGATTCCATCAGATACCTTTAAAGGAATCTGACATCGAAAAAACAGCCTTTTCTGTCAACAATGGCAAGTATGAGTTTACACGACTCCCTTTTGGGCTGAAAAACGCGCCATCCATATTTCAAAGGGCCTTAGATGACATTCTAAGGAATTACATAGGTAAAACCTGTTATGTCTATATCGACGACATTATAGTTTTCGGCGACAATGAAGAAAGCCACCTCCGAAATATCGAACAAATATTTCGCACTCTACAAGAAGCGAATATGAAGGTACAATTAGATAAATGTGAATTCTTTCGAAAAGAAGTAGAATTCTTAGGATTCATTATCTCACCTGACGGCATCAGAACCAACCCTTCAAAGGTCGAAGCAATTCAAAAATTCCCATGTCCAAAAACTTTGAAAGATTTAAGATCTTTCCTTGGACTATCCGGATACTACCGCCGCTTTATCAGGGATTACGCTAAGTTAGCGAAACCCCTGACCACGCTTTTAAGAGGGGAGGAGGGACGCATTTCGAAGAATGCATCCAGTAAAAAACAAATAACTCTCGACAGCACAGCATTAGACGCCTTCAACAAATTAAAATATTCACTTGTGTCAAAGGAAGTAGTTTTAGCATATCCTGACTTTACTCAGGACTTTCATCTCACCACCGACGCCTCCAACTACGCGATCGGCGCCGTTCTCGAACAATCAGGCAAACCAATAGCCTACATATCCCGTTCGTTAACAAAAGCCGAAGAAGCATACGCTGCAAACGAAAAAGAGATGCTAGCGATAATTTGGGCAGTCAATAGTTTCAGAAATTATTTATACGGTTCACCTAAAGTGGTAATCTTCACGGACCACCAACCCTTGACTTTCGCTTTAAGCAACAAAAACTACAATGGCAAGATGAAGAGGTGGAAGTGCATCCTGGAAGAGTATAACTATGAACTACAATATAAACCAGGAAGAACTAATGTAGTTGCCGATGCACTCTCTAGGCCTCCTAGAACAGAAAACAATAGCCTTTCAACTGCCACTTGTCACAGCAGCGATAGTTCCTCACACGACCTAATACCCAGTTTGGAAACACCCATTAACGTATTCAAAAACCAAATCCTCTTAAAATCAGGCCCGATATCAACGTATCAATTCAAAATAGTTTTCCCGACTTATCATAGACACATTGTAGAGGAACCAGACTACGATACTACCCGACTCATTAATATCCTTAAAAGATATTTGAATCCATCCGTTATAAACTGTATAAAAGCAGAAGAATCAGTAATGGGGAAAATCCAAGAAATCTACCCCATCCATTTTAGATCTTACAAAATAAGGTTCACCCAAAAACAAGTACAGGACATCATCAGTGAACAGGAGCAAGAGGAAATGATCATAAAGACTCATCGAAGAGCACACCGAAACCATTGTGAAAACAAAACCCAAATTTTAGAAAACTACTTTTTCCCAGCCATGTCCAGGAAAATAAAAAATACAATTAAGAACTGTTTGGTATGCAGCGAGAATAAATACGATCGCCATCCCAATAACCCCGAATTGAAAAAGACGCCATTACCACAGTACCCAGGACACATCATTCACATCGATATATACGCAACAGAAAAGAACCTAGTACTAACGGCAATCGATAAATTCTCGAAATATGTTCAGACGAAAATTATAAAATCCAGAGCAATAGAACACGTGAAAGAGCCCTTGCGTGAACTTTTATTCCAATTTGGCGTCCCAGAACTCATAGTCATAGACAATGAGACAAGCCTCAATTCCGCATCCATTACCTTTATGCTCGAGGACACCCTCGGCATCCGAATATACAAAACTCCTCCATATAAAAGTTCGGTTAACGGACAAATAGAACGCTTTCATTCCACCCTTACAGAATTAATACGTTGCCTAAAAGCTGAACGAAATTTCTCATCATTCCCCGAACTTTTGGACAGAGCAGTTTACGAGTACAACTATACAGTACATTCCACAACAGGACGAAGACCAATTGAAGTATTTTTCGGACGAAACGTTAGTACAGACCCAAGCCAATTTGAACAAGCTAGGAGAGAAATTACAGAAAAACTCAGGGAAAAACAGAATAAGGACCTTACCCAACACAACAAAAAACGCACACCCACAAAAACATACATGCCAGGAGATATTGTATTCGTAAAAATTGACAAACGACTAGGATCCAAGATATCCCCAAAATACAGAAAAGAAATAGTAAAAGAAGATAAAAGCACGACAATTATAACTGAATCAGGAAGGACGGTACATAAAAGTAATATTAAAAGTTAATAATTCCTACATTTACAGACTTCATCTCCTCCTACCGATTAACGGAGACGTAGAAATCTTGGACTACACGCACTCCTATTTAGTGACCATCAATAATGGACTCGCCAAAATTCAGGACGGTACCTTTAGACTTATTCACGTAATTGACCTTAATAAGTACGAAGCACTTTTGACGGACATTCACACTCACCTAACAGAGCGACTACCTAAGGACAGTTATCTTTATCCAATCCTTAAACATGAAACAAACCAAACCCTCGAAATCCTTGAATCCCTTAAACCAATAAAGAAACTACGTAAAGAAAGAGCTATTAATATTCTAGGCACTGCGTGGAAATATCTGGCTGGATCACCGGACCACGATGACCTAGAAATCATTAACAACAATCTGATGAACCTAAATGAAAATAACAATAAACAAACGATAATAAATGAACTTTTTAGTAAAAGGTTAAGCAATATTACCATAATGACAAATTCAATTTTAAATGCAATAAGTAAGGATAATAGTATAATCGATGAAATTGTAGTAGATTTGCAAAGTAAAATAAGGTTAATAAAAGATGAATTAATAAATATAAAATACGCCATACAATGGGCTAAAGGAAATATCCTTAATACTGTAATACTTAACAAACAGGAAGTAAAAGTAGCATTAGAAAAATTAAAGGCAGAAGAAATGCCATTTAACAACGCAGAAGAAGCGTTAGAATTTTCAAAAATAAATGTTTTATGTAAAGAAATGATAATTATCTATATGGTAAAAATTCCACTTACAAGTAATGAAACTTTTAGGAAAATAATATTAAGGCCAGTAAAAAAACAAAATAATATTGCAATAAATATTCAATACGATGAAATTTTGAAATGTAAAAACATTACATACGGCATTCGTAAGCCATGCGAAATATACAATGAAATATCAATATGTAATAGAAATAATTTAGTAGACTTAAGTGAAGATCAATGTATACCTAGATTAATAAATAGTTTGAATTCGAGTTGCTCTACGATGTCAGGTCAGCACATATCTGGGGTAGAAGAAGTACAACCAGGCATTATCCTGCTAAACAACTTCAATGGTCAGATAGAAGTTAACGAGGCACCACAAGAACTTAATGGGACACACCTTATCCAATTTTATAATTCAACAGTAAAAATAAATAATCAGTTATACAGAAATATTGCATCCCAACCATTTGAAGCCATACCTTCAGTCCTGCAGCTAACCCCAGCTGAAAAAGGTCATATGGACATTTTATCATTAGAAGTTCTGCAAGAGCTACACATCAACAACACAAAGCGAATTGATTTTTTGAGAAAGACAACATTTTCTATTGGGACACTGACAATCGTAACCATCATAGCGCTGGTGGGTATATTAATTATCACCCGTACACGTAAATCAATTAGTATTGAATACATTGGAAAAAGCCAAGCAGCTCAAGCCGAAATTCCTACAGGGGTTTTACCCAGCCAGACGAATAAAATCCCGACCTACATCAAGTTCAATGATCTTCCCTTCTTCTAATGACCGAGGACGTTCATTCTTGAGTGGGGGATAGTTAACACAACAAACGTTGCAATAACAAAATTATTGCATCACAGCAATATCAAGTGACAATGCGAACATTTAACCTGACTGTTTCCCAGGGGCAAACGACACCACACGCGCTACCAAAATATGATGACGCTGCTACAACAAACCCGGCAAATATTCCCAGCACATGCAAGTGCAACGTGACCTGACAAACATACAAATATAGAATTAGCCGTAAAGTAGAATTAAGAATAATTGTAAAGTTAGTTCTAATTTGAAAGTGAACAAATAAAGTCGGGCTTCGTGTCCACAAAAAATATATTTTTTTAAGGATTTAATGTAGCAAAATCCTAACTCATCTAAGGGCCAGTCGCTTTTAAAACCCTCATTAATACCTTTAATTTGATATCCATATCGTACAAAAACATACCAGAGTCACCCCTGTCCCACCCTAATGGCGATATCTCGAAAAGGCGTCCACCTATAGAACTAATGCCCCCTCTCTCTTAAAATGCTCAGTAACACCTTTCGTTTGATACCCATATCGTACAAACATTCTAGAGTAACCCCTGGCCCACCCTAATGGCGATATCTCGAAAAGGCGTCCACCTATAGACCTAGTGTCCACTCCCTCTTAAAATGCTCAGTAACACCTTTCGTTTGATACCCATATCGTACAAACATTCTAGAGTCACCCCTGGCCCACCCTAATGGCAATATCTCGAAAAGGCGTCCACCTATAGACCTAATGCCCACTCCCTCTTAAAATGCTCAGTAACAGCTTTCGTTTGATACCCATATCGTACAAACATTCTAGAGTCACACCTGGCCCACCCTAATGGCGATATTTCGAAAAGGCGTCCACCTATAGAACTAAGGATTACTCCCTTTTAAAATACTCATTACCACCTTTCATTTGATACCCATATCGTACAAACACATTCTAGAGTCACCCTGGCCCACCCTAATGGCGATATCTCGAAAAGGCGTCCACCTATAGACCTAATGTCCACTCCCTCTTAAAATGCTCAGTAACACGTTTCGTTTGATACCCATATCGTACAAACATTCTAGAGTCACCCCTGGCCCACCCTAATGGCGATATCTCGAAAAGGCGTCCACCTATAGACCTAATGTACACTCCCTCTTAAAATGCTCAGTAACACCTTTCGTTTGATACCCATATCATACAAACATTCTAGAGTCACCCCTGTCCCACCCTAATGGCGATATCTCGAAAAGGCGTCCACCTATAGACCTAATGCCCACTCCCTCTTAAAATGCTCAGTAACACCTTTCGTTTGATACCCATATCGTACAAACATTCTAGAGTCACACCTGGCCCACCCTAATGGCGATATCTCGAAAAGGCGTCCACCTATAGAACTAAGGATTACTCCCTTTTAAAATACTCATTACCACCTTTCATTTGATACCCATATCTTACAAACACATTCTAGAGTCACCCTGGCCCACCCTAATGGCGATATCTCGAAATGGCGTCCACCTATAGACCTAATGCCCACTCCCTCTTAAAATGCTCAGTAACACCTTTCGTTTGATACCCATACCGTACAAACATTCTAGAGTCACCCTTGGTCCAGCTTTATGGCGATATCTCGAAAAGGCGTCCACCTATAGAACTAAGGATTACTCCCTTTTAAAATACTCATTACCACCTTTCATTTGATACCCATATCGACAAACACATTCCAGAGTCACCCTGGCCCACCCTAATGGCGATATCTCGAAAAGGCGTCCACCTATAGACCTAATGCCCACTCCCTCTTAAAATGCTCAGTAACACCTTTCGTTTGATACCCATATCGTACAAACATTCTAGAGTCACCCTTGGTCCACCTTTATGGCGATATCTCGAAAAGGCGTCCACCTATAGAACTAAGGATTACTCCCTTTTAAAATACTCCTTACCACCTTTCATTTGATACCCATATCGTACAAACACATTCTAGAGTCACCCCTGGCCCACCCTAATGGCGATATCTCGAAAAGGCGTCCACCTATAGACCTAATGCCCACTCCCTCTTAAAATGCTCAGTAACACCTTTCGTTTGATACCCATATCGTACAAACATTCTAGAGTCACCCCTGGCCCACCCTAATGGCGATATCTCGAAAGGGCGTCCACCTATAGACCTAATGCCCACTCCCTCTTAAAATGCTCAGTAACACCTTTCGTTTGATGCACATATCGTACAAACACATTCTAGAGTCACCCCTGGCCCACCCTAATGGCGATATCTCGAAAAGGCGCCCACCTATAGACCTAATGCCCACTCCCTCTTAAAATGCTCAGTAACACCTTTCGTTTGATACCCATACCGTACAAACATTCTAGAGTCACTCCTGGCCCACCCTAATGGCGAAATCTCGAAAAGGCGTCCACCTATAGACCTAATGCCCACTCCCTCTTAAAATGCTCAGTAACACCTTTCATTTGATTCCCATATCGTACAAACACATTCTAGAGACACCCCTGGTCCACCTTTATGGCGATATCTCGAAACGGCGTCCACCTATGGAACTAAGGATCACTCCTTTTCAAAATACTCATTAACAGCTTTCATTTGATACCCATATCGTACAAACACATTATAGAATCACCCCTGGTCCACCTTAATGGGGACATCTCGAAAAGGCGTCCACCGACAGACCTAAGGCCCACTGCCTCTTAAAATGCTCAGTAACACCTTTCATTTGATACCCATATCGTACAAACAAATTCTAGAGTCAGCCCTGGTCTACCTTTATGGCGATATCCCTAAATGGCGTTCATCCATAGAACTATGGCCTATTCTCTCTTAAAATAATCTTTAATACCTTTCATTTGATACACATGTTATACAACCACATGCCAGGGTTACCCCAGATTGATTTTCCTTATTTTGTCTCCATAGCTCTCAACTGAGTATGTTATGTTCGGTTACACCCGAACTTAGCCTTCCTTACTTGTTAACAATTGTTTTTGTTTTTATCGGCCTATTGATGAATGATTCAAGGTTCGATTCGAGCTCAAGGCCAGAACAATAATTTTTTGTAATGATTAGTGTTTTTTTAATTTTTCTGTAATTGAAAAATTTTATTTTATTTTTGGAATAGTAGTAGAACATTTTTTCAGACAACCTGCCATAGCTGCGAAGATAGATCCATTTCGAAGGGTTCTAAGCCTTCATCATCAGTGCGCTTTAGGCACGTTGCGCTAACCATTTTAGATATACACGGTGTTTGGTTTGACTGATAAATTGCTACCTCTGTTCCTCTTTACAAAATACAATTTTTCAATTATAGTAAAATAAAAAAAAATAATAATCATTACAAAAAATTATTGTTCTGGCCTTGAGCTCGTTTCAAACCTTGAATCGTTTTTCTTTTTATACTCAGTTGAGCAGAGCTCACAGAGTATATTAAGTTTGATTGGATAACGGTTGGTTGTACATATATAAAGGAATCGAGATAGATATAGACTTCCATATATCAAAATAATCAGGATCGAAAAAAAATTTGATTGAGCCATGTCCGTCCGTCCGTTAACACGATAACTTGAGTAAATTTTGAGGTATCTTGATGAAATTTCGTATGTAGGTTACTGGGCACTCATCTCAGATCGCTATTTAAAATGAACGATATCGGACTATAACCACGCCCACTTTTTCGATATCGAAAATTTCGAAAAACCGAAAAAGTGCGATAATTCATTACAAAAGACAGATAAAGCGACGAAACTTGGTAGATGAGTTGAACTTATGACGCAGAATAGAAAATTAGTAAAATTTTGGACAATGGGCGTGGCACCGCCCACTTTTAAAAGAAGGTAATTTAAAATTTTGCAAGCTGTAATTTGGCAGTCGTTGAAGATATCATGATGAAATTTGGCAGGAACGTTACTTCTATTACTATATTTACGCTTAATAAAAATTAGCAAAATCGGAGAAGGACCACGCCCACTTTAAAAAAAAAAAATTTTTTAAAGTAAAATTTTAACAAAAAATTTAATATCTTTACAGTATATAAGTAAATTATGTCAACATTCAACTCCAGTAATGATATGGTGCAACAAAATACAAAAATAAAAGAAAATTTCAAAATGGGCGTGGCTCCGCCCTTTTTCATTTAATTTGTCTAGGATACTTTTAACGCCATAAGTCGAACAAAAATTAACCAATCCTTTTGAAATTTGGTAGGGGCATAGATTTTATGACGTTAACTGTTTTCTGTGAAAATGGGCGAAATCGGTTGATGCCACGCCCAGTTTTTATACACAGTCGTCCATCTGTCCTTCCGCATGGCCGTTAACACGATAACTTGAGCAAAAATCGACATATCTTTAATGAACTTAGTTCACGTGCTTACTTGAACTCACTTTATTTTGGTATGAAAAATGAACGAAATCCGACTATGACCACGCCCACTTTTTCGATATCGAAAATTACGAAAAATGAAAAAATGCCATAATTCTATACCAAATACGAAAAAAGGGATGAAACATGGTAAGGTAATTGGATTGTTTTATTGACGCGAAATATAACTTTAGAAAAAACTTTATAAAATGGTTGTGACACCTACCATATTAAGTAGAAGAAAATGAAAAGTTCTGCAGGGCGAATTAAAAAACCCTTAAAATCTTGGTAGGTATTACATATATAAATAAATTAGCGGTATCCAACAGATGATGTTCTGGGTCACCCTGGTTCACATTTTGGTCGATATCTGGAAAACGCCTTCACACCACTCCCTTTTAAAACTCTCATTAATACCTTTAATTTGATACCCATATCGTACAAACTCATTCTAGAGTCACCCCTGGTCCACCTTTATGGCGATATCTCGAAACGGCGTCCACCTATGGAACTAAGGATTACTCCCTTTTAAAATACTCATTAACACCTTTCTTTTGATACCCATATTGTACAAACAAATTCTAGGGTCACCCCTGCTCCACCTTTATGGCGATATCTCGAAACGGTGTCCACCTATGGAACTAAGGATTACTACCTTCTAAAATACTCATTAACACCTTTCTTTTGATACCCATATTGTACAAACAAATTCTAGGGTCACCCCTGGTCCACCTTTATGGCGATATCTCGAAAATGCGACCACCTATACAACAACAACCACTCCCTTTCAAAACCCTCATTAATACCTTTAATTTGATACCCATATCGTAAAAACATATTCTAGAGTCACCCCTGGTCCACCTTTATGGCGATATTTCGAAACGGCGTCCACCTATAGAACTAAGGCCCACTCCCTTTTAAAATACTCATTAACACCTTTCGTTAGATGCCCATATTGTACAAACAAATTCTAGGGTCACCCTTGGTCCACCTTTATGGCGATATCTCGAAACGGCGTCCACCTATGGAACTGACGATTACTCCCTTTTAAAATACTCATTAACACCTTTCTTTTGATACCCATATTGTACAAACAAATTCTAAAATTCTAGGGTCACCCCTGGTCCACCTTTATGGCGATATCTCGAAACGGCGTCCACCTATGGAACTAACGATGACTCCCTTTTAAAATACTCATTAACACCTTTCATTTGATACCCATATCGTACAAACGCGTTCTAGAGTCACCCCTGGTCCACCTTTATGGCGATATCTCGAAAAGGCGACCACCTATACAACAACCACCACTCCCTTTTAAAACCCTCATTAATACCTTTAATTTGATACCCATATCGTACAAACACATTCTAGAGTCACCCCTGGTCCACCTTTATGGCGATATTTCGAAACGGCATCCACCTATAGAACTAAGGCCCACTCCCTTTTAAAATACTCATTAACACCATTCGTTTGATGGCCATATTGTACAAACAAATTCTATGGTCACCTCTGGTCCACCTTTGTGGCGATATCTAGAAACGGCGTCCACCTATGGAACTAAGGATTACTCACTTTTAAAATACTCATTAACACCTTTCATTTGATACCCATATCGTACAAACGCATTCTAGAGTCAACCCTGATCCACCTTTATGGCTATATCCCTAAATGGCGTTCACCTATAGAACTATGGCCCACTCCCTTATAAAATACTCTTTAATGCATTTCATTTGATACACATGTCATACAAACACATTCCAGGGTTTCCCTCGGTTCATTTTCCTACATGGTTATTTTCCCTTATGTTGTCACCATAGCTCTCAACTGAGTATGTAATGTTCGGTTACACCCGAACTTAACCTTCCTTACTTGTTCTTTCACACAAGTTTGCCCTCTTGACAATAAACTCGATTAAAGTAACCATAGTGCGATCAGCTGACCGAATGTTGGTTAATTTAAGAACAACAAATCTGTTTATTGGTTTTATAAGCGTCATTTCCTTCCTGCATTCAGCCTTTTGTTATAAACTAAAAGTGAGTAAATCAGCAACTTATTCAACAGTTAAGAGAAAAAAGTACCTCCAAATAAACATTTTTAATATTCTCTACATCTCAGTGCTTGTTACGGTGGGGTGCAATAACACCATACGCAATAAGGCCATATGGCGTTATTTCCAATTGGTTTGAGAAATAACAGCATATGCCGTTATTTCCAATGCAGATTGGAAATAATCGTACAGATTGGAAATAAAGCCATATAAAAATGCTATCAAATGAGTAATAAAGTCATAATTTAAAATCGTACCGCTCAAAATCAAAACAGATAGTTGCGCATCCGGTCAAAGCCGAACTCCTATCTTTAACGAAGGATAGAAAGAGACTGGGATGAATATAATATAGCTAGGTAGAAAATCAGGTGATCACAGCTGTTTCTCCTCCCGCGCTGTTCCCTGCCGCGCTGACCGTCCGTACCAAACTATGTTATCTTATTTAGATATAAATTTTGGAAAACGCAATAAGACCATCATGATGTCTTTATTTCCATTGACAGTTGGAATAAGGCCATACAAAAAAATTATGGCTTTATTTCCATTTGCAACGGGAAATAAACATTATGGCCTAATTGCGTATGGCGTTATTGCACCCCACCACTTGTTACATTTTAAGTTCTAAGCGCTTAACACTCACGCTTCATCTGAAAATATAAGTAAAACATGCTACATTTGTTTTATAACAAAATATTTCTATAATTTCAGGTTACATACTGGCATCTACACTGACGGCAGATCAACCCGAACGTATGCTGCAACAACAGTTGGATCAGCTCTTGGTGCATGTGATGAAAATTCTCAATATTTACTATCATATTGTTACGCAACAAAAGCCTTTACTATTTGCGAAAGTGCAAAAAAGTGATTTGTTCCCTAATGCAAAGGAGTTGGCGTTGGTGCAAAGTGTGGGATATTTTGGAAGTGAATACGTTTACATAAAGCTGTACAATATTTTAAGAAGCGCTAATAATAGCTATAAGGTAAGTGTAATATAATTAACCCTTCCACGTTTACAAGTAAGTCCTGGACTGTAAAAATGTTCTGAACATTAAAATAGCTTCCTTCATACATAAATGAAATACTTTAGCTTAAAAATCTTTTAAACCGTTACAGACCCAATAAGAAATCCGCTCCCCGTGTGAATCAAACTCGAAATGTAAAGGAATTTGGGATATGGTGTTTTGCTGATAATTTTCCTTGATACTTAATAAAATGTAGCGACTCGCGAACTTTGGTTTTTTTTATAATAACAAACACTTTAAATAAAAATCGGTCCAAGATATTGTGATTCTAAAACCGTGATTGGAGCATTCGAGCAATGCGAATTTCATGCCTTAAATATAACTAATTTTATCGATTTATTTTGTGATAACTTGGCAAATATTGATGTATACATTCAGTATCTAATGTTATTAACGAAAAAAACTAATAAAATATTGCTAGGCTACTTGCTATAAAAGAAAATATCTTTGGGAAACCGCTGTCTCATTCACTGAAAGAAATGGTGGCAGTAAAATCAACAAATCGGTTGTTTAGTCATTTCAACAGAAGAGAAATTGCCGCTCTTAAGTTAACAAAATTCTGTAAAATTGCAAGTTTCTTGGTCAATCTAACTGAATTTTCTGTTAACACAACTGATCTCACTGCTCATTTGAACAGCGATCAACAGTAAATACATGAGCAAATTTCAAAGAGAATTTTACGCTCACTGCGCTCTCTACTTTGTACTTATGACGATGGTGCCACTTGTTTAAAAAAAAATACCAAAATAAGAAAACCACCAAATCGAAAAAACACACAAAATGGGAAAACAACAAAAAACTAGTTTTTCAGTTATCAATACAAAACGAAAAACCCTTTTTTGAATTTACTGTGCAAAAAATTATGAGATACCGGGACACCTATTTATCGGGTATAATTTTGCAACTTCTCCTCCAAGCGAAGTGCAAAATTGCGCCCTCTTGTCGCAAAAGTTTTGTTTGAACGAACAGGATTTTTACAAAGTTAGTAACATTTTGTTCAAGTTTTTACGAATTTTCACTCACGCGACCGAATTTAATAATATAATAAAAAAACATCCTGTTTAAATGTTGATGTTTCCGACAACATAAAAGTTTGAGTTGTTTTGGAATCGTTTCAACTTAAAGTGTTACGAAAATTAACCTTGCCGAATTACATGTAAAGTTACTCTAGTGGTGAATTACCTTCTAGCGATTTGATTCTTTACTTTTCTATAACTTACAAGTTCTCTATTTAAAATGTTATGTCAAACATTTCTACAAGTTTTGTTCGAAAAAATCTAGTGTGTCAAATACATGCGAGAGAAGAAATTGAGAATGAGCTGAACTGCAACCGAAAGAATTGAGAATCAGTTTTGTGACTACTATTTTCATTTCTATTTGCAAAGCGACTATAAAATATAAAATTTGGCGAAAGTGCGTTTAATAAAACAAAATAATAAAGATGTAGGATTTTATGAGCTCGAGGCCTTGCTTTGAATAAAACACTATGTTAATATTCATATATTTATTTGGTCGATATTTCGACTTCAATCTGAATTAATTTTTAAGACTTTGATGTTGTGTTTTAAATGTATGTATGTATGTGATATAATTAATATATTTCTGTTTATTATCTTTTCATGTTGTGTTTTTAAAAAAGTCTTGAAAATGACTTCAGATTGAAGACGAAATATCGACCAAATAAGTATATGAATATTAACATAGTGTTTTATTCAAAGCAAGGCCTCGAGCTCATAAAATCCTACATTTTACAAAATAATAAAGTGTATAATGTTTAATGTGTGCCAGCATATTTGATGTAAGCCCAACTGACGTTCGGTTAGTAAGTGCCACCGTGGTGTAAAGGTAGCGTGCGCCGCCTGCCACACCGTATGCCCTGGGTTCGTACCCCGCGCAAAGCAACATCAAAATTTTAGAAATAAGATTTTTCAATTAGAAGAAAATTTTTCTAAGCGGGTCGCCCCTCGGCAGTGTTTGGCAAGCGCTCCGAGTGTATTTCTGCCATGAAACTCATCTGCCTCGCAGATGCCGTCCGGAGTCGGCATAAAACATATAGGTCCCGTCCGGCCAATTTGTAGGGAAAATCGAGAGGAGCATGACGCAAATTGGAAGAGAAGCTCGGCCTTAGATCTCTTCGGAGGTTATCGCGCCTTACATTTATTTATTTATATGGCAACATAGGTACTTTCGTACAAAGCTGTCGCAACAACTTTTTTTGTTCATTTGACTACTAAAACGGTCAATTACGAATCAACGATTTGTGCGCAGTTGATTCAACATCTTGTTGCGATGGATAAAAATTAACAGAAATTTCGGTTGAATTGACTCGTATTTCGGTTGATTTTACCCGTCATTTTCTTTCAGTGTTTGTGTGCAAGAGTGAATTAAGGAAAACATATTCGTGAAAGTCATACCTACCACTGGAATTTTTCCAATTTTTCCAGATCGGTAAAATTCCTTTCCTTTTAAATTGAAACACAGAGGCAAATCAAAGCTAACAAAAAAAACACTGTTAAAGTTAAGATATATAAATTTTTTTCTTTCTATGCTTAAGCATCAACTAGTTTAATTACACTTGCTTATGTTACAAGAAAATTGAAGACAAAAAAGTTCAAGCCTGTGAAATTACAAGCAAAATAAAGTGTGCATTTTCTTTTCGGAACAGTCCTTATGTTTTTGGCTTAGTGAGTGGAACTGGAAATATACCGAATGCACTCAGCAGCAACCCGGTGCTAGTGGGCGCCCCTGGTTTGGGGAGACATGTTTTTTACCCTATTGGAACCTTTGTTCACCCCCAGGACAACCTTTCTTATGTTTTGCTCTGGGAGCACACTCCCGAAGTTGCTACACTTCTTTTCGTCCGCCGAACTGACGGGCGCCCAAACGTGGCTCATGCGGCTTTTTGCCAACTCTTGCTTCATCCCAAGCATTACGGACTATTATTCCCTTTTGGAAAAGGGCATAAAACCCACTGTTCTGGTACCCTTATTAAATTTATTAAAAATAAAGATGAATCGCAAACAAAAAAAAAAAAAAAAAAACAATTGTCAAAAAAAAAAAAAAATAAATTAAAAAAAGATAAAATAAATAAAATAAAATGATATGAAATAAAAGTAAAAAAATGTTATCATCACATGAAAAAATTTATAATTACAATACAATAAAATAAAATGAAAACAAAATAAAATAAAATAAATAAAAAAAAAAAATAAATAAAAAAAATAAAATAAAAAAAATAAAACAACATAAAGTAATATAAAACATATTAAAATAAAATTAAATAAACTAAAATAAAACAAAATAACATAAGGTAAGGGAGTAAAATAAAATAAATTATAATAAAATAAATTATAACAAAATAAAATAAAGTAAAATAAAATCAACAAAAAAATAAATTAAATACAAAAAAATAATAAAATGAAAAAAAAAAACTAAGAGAATTTAGAAACGGTTAAGCGACATTTACGCAACGAAAGCGAGTGCTCAAATTTAAGGACAAAAAGATGGTAGCAATTTGTTTGGCTCAAAGATACTCGTATTAACGAGCTCTTGAACCAAACGTCAATAGGATCTGTGGTCTGAGCTGTCCCGCAGGAATGCTATATTTGATGATGTCGTCCTCAGCAAAGGCTAACAATTGTGCATACATAAGTGCCTTATACACATATATCTATGTATATATAGAGTTCGTTTATGACTGAAGAGTGCAGCACAGCATGTCAGAGATTCTGCTTAATCCCCATGGACTACAGTAAGTTCAACCTAGCTTCAAATGCAGCAGATACTGTAATAATTTGTACATAAGTCTGTGGTCCATCAAAAACAAACACAAATTCGTACGAGCATAATAAAATGTACACCTTATGTAACCCTTATTTACTTTGAAAAATGGTTTATGTCATGAGACTCGAAATTAGTTAGGAGTACAGTGGTATACGTCATGCAGATCATAGCTTACCTTGCAGGATATACGCTCCCCAATAGAGAACCTTTTTGTTATTATTACTAGGCCTGGAAGCACTGCGACCTTTGTGCAGATCTATTGTACATCCACTTCTAAATAGAGAATCTTACATGTTTATTTATTCATTCAGCGTTGCCGCTTTGCACCTTAGCTCTTATGGTCGCTCATATATTTTCTTGCCGGGAATAATTGGGCGTGGAGAGTACTGATTGTTGCTTGATGAGCAGCATAAGTAACTTCACTCTCAAACATTGCGTAAAATTGTAAAAGTTTTTTTGGCTTCTCTTTATACATATACACCCTCACTTGCCATCAATTTTGAGCATGCATACAGACATTTACACAATTGTCTTAGCTGAAGTTTCGTTTTTTGGTCTTCCACGGCTTTAAATTTCGATTTTGTTTGGAAACTTCATATACAGCAGCAACATAGACGTTCTTCATCACTTACACATATTCCTATATGCTGGTATGAAATTTTATCAATGCATATTCTATAGAGCGTCAAAAAATGTGCACCAAGCCCTATTTGGTTGGTTGTCGTTAAGTAGGGCTGTAGCTCAAGTACGTTCAAAACCTTTTTTATATGTTACCCTTTTGAGTAAGATGGACTATCATGTTGATGCAGAAAGAGCCGAAGACATTTTTGCATACGTTCTTTCCCGTAGGTTTTAGTGCTTATGGCTGCTAAAGTGAGAATCGAAAGTCGTATTCAACCAGAAATGTTTGCTCCAGTCTTAGATTGAACTAGCTGGTCAATAAAGACCTCACATAGACTGAATATGTTCATAGTGTTTGCTCCAGTCTGTAAGGAGTCAAATTGGTTACTCGGTAATTTGCTCAAGTCTATTTGCAAATAGGCTTATTCGTCGTCCATAACCCCACAAAAGTATTAGTTCACCATACCTTAGGCGGTCTGGATAAATTATATTGAATATTGCTTCAGGTACGCTGGAAACTCCCACTACCACTCCCACTGCCTCGCCCATTCCCATTCCCGCTTACACTCCCACTTCCCACTTGTCACGTTACATGAGTTAGAGATCTGTGGTAAGTTGGTCCAGCATACTTTCAGCACCATCACCACAGCAGCAGATATCAACAACGGGTAGTCCTGATATGCATATAAAAGCAGAGGCGAAAGTATTCCTATCGGCGAGCGGATTTGGTAGCAGAGGAAAAGTACCGACTTGATTTGCCGTAATGTTGTCAAGGAGCGCCAGCTGCCGCGGAGTAGGGCGTACGGACGAAATCGACTTGATAGTTATTTAAGAATGATAAACGCAGAAGCATATGCTCTATGCCTACCCTCGGAGATTTGTTTGCAAAGCTTCTGCTTCAAAAATCATACAAGTTCTGTTTTTACTTGACTGGTGCTTAACTGTTGAAACGGTTATGGCCTTCTCTAAAGTCGGTTCTTTGCTGTGCTAACTGGTGCCAACTGGTAACAGCAAGGGAATTCAAATCACTTTCTACCTAGCCCTTCCAGCGGAGTGGAGGTCGCCATCTTCATTTGATTCTATTGGCGGGTTCCGATGAAAATACTTTCGTAGCCGGAGCATCATCTTTATTCTCATAGCATGGCCTAGCGAGTGTATCCGCTGCGTTTTAATTCGCTGAACTATGTTGATGTATGCGTAAAGCTCGTACAACTCATCATTAATTCTTCTTCGGTACTCGCCGTCGCCAATGCGTAGGCGTTCGTAAAGATTTTTGCCCTCGAGCACTTCCAGAGCCGCTTCATGTGATGTTGTCATGGTCCATGCCTCTGCATCATATAGCAGAACGGGTACGATAAGTAAAACATGATAATAAAATATTTTCGTTTGCCGAGAGAGGAATTTTGAACTGCCTCCTTTTGAATTGATTCCTCGTTAGATTTCAGGGCTTATGTTTTTGTTTGTGTTAATAATACTCCATAAATAAACGAAGTCTTTTACTATTTTGAAATTATAGCAGTCAAAAGTGGTGTGATTGCCAAGGGCAAAATGCGCTGACTCTTTGTTCGATGACTGCAGGTACTTCGTTTCGTCCTCACTCACCATTAAACCCATCTTTTCCGCGCGGTTAAGTACTGCAACTAGTATAATTTTCGCCAGCATCAAATTAAAGAAATCGCATGATAGGGGGTTACGCTCTCTGAAACCTCCTTTAGTTTCGAACGGCTTGGAGAGATCTCCGCAATTCTGACTAAGCAGATGGTGTTGCTCCGCGTCATTTTGCATAGCCGTATAAGTTTGGCGGGGAAACTAAATTCAGACATAGCGGCATATAGGCAGCTCCTGTTCGTGCTGTCAAAGGCAGCTTAAAATTCGACGAAGAGGTGATGTGTGTAAAATCTTTTTTCGCGGGTTTTATTAACGATTTGGCTCTTTGTGATGGTAGATTTACCAGCTCTGAAGCCGCACTGATAAGCTCCAATCAGCCGATTCACGATGGTCATCAATCTTTCGCACAATACTTTTCATAGGACCTTATATGCGATATTAAGAAGGCTGATTCCCCGATAGTTGGCGCAGTTTGCAGGATGCCCTTTATTTACTTGTTATGTTATTTAGAGATTACCTCCAAAAAAATAAGAGTTTGGTCTGAAGGTTAACAAAGTAGAATGTTGCTCGGGGATCCTCCCAACGTAAGCTCAAAATTTTTAGCGGCGGTTTTTTTCCAGTTATATATTTCGGATGTGGACCCAACCATTCTAATGTACATTCAAGTGTACCTTATATCGATGTATGTAGGTATAATTTTGTGAACATATAAACTAGGCCTTATGATCTAACGTGGTCGGAGTAATAGTTTAAATCGTATAACGTGACAGCCGACCGCATAGGTGAACTTTCTGCTTTCCTTTGTAAAGTGGCACTGTTAACTCCAAACAAATCCTGGTTAACAATTAAGCTTATGATTTAACCGGAAGGAATTCGGAAGTTAATTGTGGTAGATACGCAAGATGTCACTAAAACTCGTTGTTCTTCAAAATCTATAGTTGTAGTCATTAGTGTTCATCATAGAAACCTAAATTAAATCATAAATATTTTCTTGAATATACGATTCTCTATGGCGCCTCCAGCACGTTTTCCAATATCTAATGTTAATATTTTTCCCCACAGTTGTATAATATATAATGTCCACCCTAATGCACATTCAACCGCTTTTTTTGTTATGCTGTGCAACCGCACGAAAGCCAAAAATGTAAGCGAGATTTTGTGGCTTTTCGCGTTGGTTGGAAGAGTTTTTAGTATCTGATACTTGTGGGTTAAAAAGTTGCTAACCAACAGAAATCATAAAGGCAAGCAGAGAATACATGATTGAAAAAAAAAACAAGTAAGAACGGGACTGTCTTCGGCTGTGCCGAAGACTTCATACCTTTCATGAATGGGGCTGAACAATAATCTTATCCCGTTCGTAATCTCCGAATAATCGGATGTATAAGATAAGAAATATTTAGTGAACAGAGCTACATACCTAAACGATTTTTAAGATAAATATAAAATAAAAAAACAGGTAGGTACTTTGTGTGAGGATGCAAAGTTTCAGGTTTTTTGTGGTCTGCGTGTAAAAACTATGACTACGAATCACGTATTTCAACAATATATGACGTAAACGTAACTATTTGATGAAATCTGATGAATTTTGAAGCTTCTAGCCGTAAAAAAGGGGCAAAAATTACAGTTTATATGGGGTATATAATATATATACCACCGATCTCTATGATTTTTTCAGACAACAATATATGCTATATACGTAAGCATTTGGTGAAATTTGAAGCTTCTAGCTGTTAAAATGGGGCATAAATTGCGAAAAGTTTCTTATCTACACAATCGGTTGTATGAGATATATACTATATATACAACCGATCGCTTTGATTATAACAATATATGCTATATACGTAAGCATTCGTTGAAATTTGAAGTCTCTAGCTCTTAAAATAGGGCAGTAATTACGAAAAGTTTCTTATCTGAACAATCGGTTGTGGGGGATATATACTATATATACGACCGATCTCATCAATTTTTTCAGGCAACAATATGTGCAATATACGAAATTATATGGTGAAGTTTGAAGCTTCAATCTGTTAAATTGAGTAAGATATGACAAAAATCCTCTTTTTCTGAAAAATCGGTTGTAGGGTATTATATATGCTATATGGGTCCGATCCGGCGCGTTCCGACAAATGTCTAATCGGACACCCAAATACACCCGCTCACCAAATTTTATCAAGATATCTCAAAAATTGAAGGGACTAGTTTGCATACAAACTGACAGACGGACAGACGGACATGGCTAAATCAACTCAGCTCTTCATCCTGATTATTTCGGTATACTTATGGTGGGTCTATCTATTTTCCTTTAAGGACTTACAATTTTGGGTTTCGTGACGAAATTAATATACCATTTCATTTTCATGAAAGGTATAAAAAATAGTAAAGAGTGATGAGAGCTACGTTGTGCGTTTTTAAATTGATACATACTGTTAATACACATTTGAGAGGGTGTATGTGCAAAAAAAAAAAAAAAAAAACGCTTAAATAGCTAATATTCGCAGACATCTATGGCATATTTAAAACGAATGCGTTGTAAATGATTTTATTTTATTTAACCTACCAATAGCTTGACTTTGTAAAACTCTCTATTCATGAGTGCCTGTGATGGCGTAAAATTGTGGTTTTTTCAGATTCTCGAAGGCATAGAAGTGCAAGATTGACTTATCGTGAAAATCTGGTCGATTGTTAATTTATCGGGACTGAAAGACTTAATAAATTGGTCGAATTAGAGTCCTTACTTAGGTAACCAATATGGAATCTTAAATGCAATATTAAGACATTTGATTCTGCGGTGGTAAGTGGGGTTTTAGGTAAGTCTGGGGATTTATAAATATGAAATAAGGATAGCCAAGCGAGATTCATGGCGAAGCTTCTGCGAAAACGTAGAAGGCTGCAATGAATCGGCGAGGCTCTGGGGTATGGGCGATGAGTAGCGCGGAGTCGCTAAAGCTTTTACTGGACAATCATTTTCCCGATGTGCCAATTGCGCAGGAACCTTCGCTTGCATGGTCGGCGGTCGTTGGCCATGCGGAAGTGGCTGCCATTCCAATACGGGAAAGTCAAATAACCTGGGTTATATGGTCGTTCAAGCCCTATAAGTCTCCGGGCCCGAATGGAATCATTCCTGCGCAACTTCAAAAGTCTTTGGAGATTTCCTGCCGCTGGTTGGCCATCATCTACATTAACTGCCTCAGGCTGAACTCTTGAACGGTTGATTGAACTGTACCTACGGGAAAGTATACTACTGCGGAGTGGGGAGGGCCATAATTAAGAGGAAGGTGTGCAGGGGCACGCCACAGGGGGGTGTCCTATCTCCTCTGCTCTGGGTTGTGGTAGTCAACGAGCTTCTTGTGGAGTTGGAAGCCAATGGTTGTCGGGTGGTTGCCTATGCAGATGACCTCGCTATCCTAGTCAGAGGCAAATTTCTGGGCACCCTGCGGGACGTTCTGCAGGGCTACCTGGATACTGTGGCTAGGTGGGCTGAATCATGTGGATTAGCGTTCAACCCGGGAAAGACGGAATTGGTTCCTTTTACAAGGAGATATAAGATGCCCGATTTCAGAACTCCCTCGATTGGAGGGGTACCGTTGGTACTTTCTAATAGGGTTAAATATTTGGGAATTATTTTGGACAAGAAACTGTCCTGGAAACTCAATGTGTAAGATCGGGCCAGGAAGGCCGCCGTTGCCTTGTACTGCTGCAGAGGGGCTATCGGAAAGAGATGGGGACTCTCGCCAGGAGTAGTACACTGGCTTTATGAGATGGTGGTGAAACCGATTCTGCTATATGGGGTGCTGGTCTGGTGGAAAGCACTGGACACGGCGAGCACCTCCAAAATGTTAATAGCCGTGCAACGGATGGCGCTGATCGGTATCAGTGGCGCTCTCAGAATAACACCTACCTTGGCACTGAACGTCATGCTGAACATATATCCAGTAGATATTGCGGGAAAAGCGGCCGCGGCAAGGTCGTTGGTCAGGCTTCATGATATGGGATATGGGCTTTCTGACTGCGGACACTCTTGCCTTCTTACCAGTTTCAACGTTATCCCGGACAGAACGGACTATTGTATGCCGATAACTGCTCCCTATACAACCTTCACCCCAGTCATTCCACCGAGAGAGGAGTGGGGAAGAGGAATTATATGGGACATGGGACCGGTTATCTTGTTCACGGACGGGTCGAAGCTGGACGGAAAGGTTGGTGGAGGGGGGGGGGGGGTTGTCAAGAGCCAAAAGTAAGTCGCAAGTTTAAGTTGGCTGATCGCTGCAGTGTATTCCAAGCGAAAGTTGCTGCGCTTAAGGATGCGGTGGATGGAATGCTATCCAGTGCTACTACGGTTAGGGAATTTAACATCTAATCTGATAGCCAGGCGGGTATCAAGGCCTTGAGCTCAACTACAGTGCGATCGAGGGTGGTCAGGGAGTGCCTGACCTCGCTTGCGATTGCATCGAATTATTTTACAATTAAGATTATCTGGGTCCCTGCTGACAGGGCACTGTCCCATGGGTATCCATGCGGTACGTCTCAATATACTGGAAACTCCATCCTGCTGCAGCTGTATGGAGGATGATGAGGTGGAATCACCAAATCACTTTATGCTTGATTGCCCAGCTTTTGCCAGAACTAGGCGAAAGTACTTCGGTCGCGACTCACTTGGATCTCCCGAGGATTTATCCAAAGTTGAGATCGGTATAATTCGGAGCTTTATCGTTGCTACTCAACGATTCTCTAAGTAGCTAGATCTAAGTCACCGTTATTTTTGATGTATGTGAGCTATCCTTATCAGGGCAGCTACCGCATAACCTAACTTAACTAAGTGGGGTTTGAGCTCGCCCGACAGCATGTTCATGAGAGTGGATGCATGGCTTTTACCAAATTTTCTCCTCCATCTTTCAACAATTAGACGGACAGTCTGCTGCTTACCCACGTTTTATAATTTTACCATTCTTTTTTCTTTGTAGTCGGATAGTGGACCGTATTAGCTGTTTTCAGAAATTGGGGTATCTCGGGTTGGACGTTTAATTCGATGGAAATTGTTCCATCAATAGCTTCACGTTTTTCTGTACGCCGGTAACCGGGTTGTCATTATCGTTCCTGCCGGAATTCGCCCTTCCGTTTAAACCTTCCGTCATCCGCCGGTAATACTGGTAGAATTTTTGAGCATCATTACTATCCGCTAGCATCTAAAGCTCATCGCAAACACGCCTCTTTTTTATTTCTAAGTATGCATCCCTTCATTCTTAGCCTCACAACATCGTACTGCTGAATTTTTCCACTGTAGTACCAAATACCCATAATTTACTCATCCTGGAATTGACTTTGGCATCGCGGCAGAGAAAGTCATCGTATGTTTTTTCTAGTTTCATATAATGAGTTCTTATCGTTACACTAAAGAACCCTGCCATGATGAAGATCGCGGTTAGACGCTCGTTCACGGCAGCAAACGGCAATAATAGCCGGCGAAGTCGATTTCTCAGCACAAAACCCACACTTTGTCTCTTGATTTCGCTTTAGCCACATAGCCATTGTAAATGACGTTGGATGACCATATTGTCTTTATGCCTTTCCCGCGTCCATCGATGATTCTTGTACGGCCTTGATAAGACATCAACAAGCCGAAACAGCTGAGCATCTGTGCTTTCTACCTACAGAGTCCGCACACTCCAAGTACCCAAGTACGCAAAGGCGCTGTCAATGATAATAAAAATTCATTAGCAATTATTTCCTTCATTTCAATTTTTTTCGCTAAAAATTTGTGAAGTTACCAAAATAAATTGTCACGAACAGCTGGTTTAGCAGAGTTGCACTGCTACACCGCCATTTCATGCAGGGTAAAAGTGTAACGATTTTGCGTTGCGAGCAGGTAACAATTTTCACAAAAGAACGAAATACCCCGTAAAGGCGTTACCTGCTTTTTAGAATAGAACAAAATATATTTACGACCCTTGCGCGGCGTACAAAAAGCCAAAAAAGAAAGCGCTATAAGTCGAATTTTTAGCGAAATCGAAACAACAGCCAAAGCATTTTCTGTATGGTGTGTTTTTTTATCAATCTTTGTACTCATCAGGTAAAAAATTGGCCGGGCAGCAGTTTCTCCCTTAAATTGGTCCGATTCTTCCCTTAAAACGTATGCCAAAGTCGTCGTCAAAAAGAGAGTTCCGATTTGACGCTATGCTATACTTAACAAGGGGCTTGCGCTACAGCAGATATCCGCTATGAGAACCTTACAAAGTCTGCAAAGAGTTCATAAGTTACATTCCTCAGGCGTTTCGCCGACTTCTTAGCAGTAACAACCGACTCCGATATGTGATATTTAAATGTCGGCTTATTATCGTCGAATTATCGATTTGTTTGTTGCCTTGTTATCAATGGGTTTCAGATATGGCATCGATTTTATATTAAAGTTGTTGTTAGCAAACCTATAACACGTCGATTACAAATTGATAATACTCCGATAAGAAGTGGGCAGCTTTTCGATAACAAATGAAGAAATCATTGACAACCAATTGATAACTTTTCTAGAACAAATCGAAAACATGCCAGAAACAAATTGGTAAAACCCCGAAAAACCCGTTAACTTTTCCATGGTGAATCGATAACCATTTGATTACATAAAAATAGTTGTTCGATAAACAATCGATACATTTTTGATAGTATATTGAACACTTTTCGCTAAGAAATCCATAACTTTTTGATAGTAAATCGATAATTTTTTTATAAAAAATCGCTAACTTTTTGATAACACATAGAAAACCCCTCGATAGCTCATCGAAAACCTTTGTTATCGATGTCAAAATAAAACTTCGAGAACAAATCGATTGCTCATATATTTTCTTTTGATAACACTTCTATAATCAACTTTTTCGTTCCTTTCCTTTACTTTGCCTTCCTTTCGTTTCTTTTTCTTTGTTGTTGTTGTAGCGATAAAGACACTCTTTGAAAGTTTTGCTAATGTTCCTTTACCAGATATAGTTCCGGTACAACCACAGCTAAGAATCCATCCCGACACATTGAACCTTCTAGGCCATCTCTCCCCTCACCCCGTTGTTCCATGAAGACTTTGGGTCTCCAGGATTGTACCGGTGAAATATGTATATGATACATTCATATATGTAACAGTATTCTTCTCGGATAGGTGGGGCTGACAATTGGGTTGCGAAGGCTGTGATGCTAAGAAGCTTTAAAAATCGCTCATCAACCCTTTGAATCTACTTTCCATTGCTTTCATTTCCTTTCCACTACTGGATTTGGCTTGATTTGACTTGACTTAGCATGACTTGACTTGGATTAACTTAACTTGATTTGCTGTCAAATATCGTTTATATTAAACCTGGTACGTTTTTCCCACATTACGCTACAGGATATAGCGTAATAATTCCACTCTCTACAACTTAAACTACCCCACGTTAATATTCTGTATTACCCCATGGAGAAGACGCTTCCGCTTACATGCTGCATTCTCCCATACCGTGAACAAAGACGTCTACGCATCAAAACTCCACTACTATCTATTTGAGCTTCTCTCAAATGCATTTGCTCCTCTTTTGGATATTTTTGTCCCTTCCCTATGTAGATGGCGACCTTCATCAACATCGTTTGTCCTTCTGCAGTACTGTTAGCAAAGTGGAGTTAGTAGATAAATGTCTCTGATTATGTCTCTACACAAAGCGCATTTGCTTTAGTAATTACGTTTTGCTCAAGTTTAGTTACACACATACATACACACACCATACTCGGTTACACATCTGAATAACTATATATCGTCTTTCTATTCTTCTTTATCTTCCGACACATATTCAGATAACGATAAATCAGGAATCCGGCAAGTTATTAATTTCGCTACTCCGGACGTGCCTCAACACTTTGAGTTTGTGCATTGAATTGCGCACACATACCACACCATTGTCGGCTGGCACGCCTATTCATACGAGCAGTCAACGCATCAACAGTCCGAGTAGCAGCGGTGGTGGCGCTATCGGATTTAGCCGCACCAACAGCGGAAGGGATACTTCGCCTACCGTTGGAACAGCTTTTGGTGTCATTGGCGGCGGCGGCAGTGGCACATCCGCAGTCTACCCGTCCAATGCTACCCTAAAACTAATTGAAGAAATTCTCCAGTATTTGAGCACACTCGTAAATTATGCGCCCGGCGAGTGCATTGTATGTCTGCGGCAACTGTTGAAATATTTATTTGGCCAAAATTATGGCAACCAACAGCGGGATTATTATGCCACATTCATAAGACCGTATTTTGCGGTGCGCAGTAAAACCGAACAACAGCTGCAGTTACACCACCAACAGCAACAACAAAATTTGCAACAACAATCACAACGCTATATCCAGGCACAGCAGGACGGCGACAACAGCAGAAACACACATATCGGAGGCAGCGCCGATCATCCGTATATACTAAATTATTCCATGTCAACAACAACACCAACGAAACCAACAAAATTATTAGCCTTTTCAACTGCAACGGGCATTGTGAGATCGGCAGCAACAATTGGTAGCTTAACAACCGCATTGCAGCAGGGGTCCACAGCGGTCGGTGGTGTTGATAGTTTATCAACCCCGACAATGTCTATGTCGTCAAATGTCAAACACAATGAGCTAAATGTAATTGGTAAACAGGCGGCAACTTATATCAGCCATAGTCAGGCTAACTTAAATGTAACGGAATATTATCGTTTGATGGGTGAGCTATTTGTTGGCGGCTTAAATTTGGAAACTTGGAAGTCAGAGCGTGCGAGCGAGTGTGTCAAGCATATCAAACTATTTGAGCCGTTGGTAATCTATTGCCTGATGGTAAGTCCTAAAACTGGAACGTTCACTGTTACTTGTGCATCACATACTTAAGCTTTAGTAGGGTTATGTAGATATCTATGTCGTTATGTATGCATGTATATGTCATTTACTCAGGGAATGCAAAAAATTGCTTCTGGCCAAAACTAAAACCAATTAAATTATACGGAAAGGGCAATGCCACGTACGATGTACATCAGGTTCCGTATTTTATAGACTATCAGTGGACTGTTTTATATTTTTAGAGTATTTAAGGGCTTCGCAGATAATGACAAGTTTTTAATAAAACAAGTAAAGGTGTCTAAGTTCGGGTGTAACCGAACATTATATGCTCAGCGTGAGCTTCACTTGTACATTTCATTTCAGATAAATTACTTTTCTACATAACACGTGGCACCGCCTGTTTAAAAAAAATTAAACCCATTTCCTCTCACAATAAAACTTGATAAGTGAAATATTATTGATTCAAAACTATTTTTGCTAAGTTGTAGCTTATTATTTTCGTCTACGACCCTTTTAAAAATCTTTTATATAAAAGTGGGCGTGGTCTTTAACCGATCCCGTCCATTTTTACTAGAAATATATTCTGCTATAGGGAAATATTGTGTACCCAATTTTGTTACGATCCGTTAATTTTTCTTCGAGTTATGGCTCCCGAAACAGAAAATTGCTTAGTAATAAAAGAGGCGGTGCCACCCCCATTTTTTATACTCAGTTGAGCAGAGCTCACAGAGTATATTAAGTTTGATTGGATAACGGTTGGTTGTACATATATAAAGGAATCGAGATATATATAGACTTCCATATATCAAAATAATCAGGATCGAAAAAAAATTTGATTGAGCCATGTCCGTCCGTCCGTCCGTTAACACGATAACTTGAGTAAATTTTGAGGTATCTTGATGAAATTTGGTATGTGGGTTCCTGAGCACTCATCTCAGATCGCTATTTAAAATGAACGATATCGGACTATAACCACGCCCACTTTTTCGATATCGAAAATTTCGAAAAACCGAAAAAGTGCGATAATTCATTACAAAAGACAGATAAAGCGACGAAACTTGGTAGATGAGTTGAACTTATGACGCAGAATAGAAAATTAGTAAAATTTTGGACAATGGGCGTGGCACCGCCCACTTTTAAAAGAAGGTAATTTAAAACTTTTGCAAGCTGTAATTTGGCAGTCGTTAAAGATATCATGATGAAATTTGGCAGGAACGTTACCCCTATTACTATATGTATGCTTAATAAAAATTAGCAAAATCGGAGAAGGACCACGCCTACTTAAAAAAAAATTTTTTTTTAAAGTAATATTTTAACAAAAAATTTAATATCTTTACAGTATATAAGTAAATTATGTCAACATTCAACTCCAGTAATGATGTGGTGCAACAAAATACAAAAATAAAAGAAAATTTCAAAATGGGCGTGGCTCCGCCCTTTTTCATATAATTTGTCTAGGATACTTTTAACGCCATAAGTCGAACAAAAATTAACCAATCCTTTTGAAATTTGGTACGGGCATAGATTTTATGACGTTAACTGTTTTCTGTGAAAATGGGCGCAATCGGTTGATGCCACGCCCAGTTTTTATACACAGTCGTCCGTCTGTCCTTCCGCATGGCCGTTAACACGATAACTTGAGCAAAAATCGACATATCTTTAATGAACTTAGTTCACGTGCTTACTTGAACTCACTTTATCTTGGTATGAAAAACGAACGAAATCCGACTATGACCACGCCCACTTTTTCGATATCGAAAATTACGAAAAATGAAAAAAAATGCCATAATTCTATACCAAATACGAAAAAAGGGATGAAACATGGTAAGGTAATTGGATTGTTTTATTGACGCGAAATATAACTTTAGAAAAAACTTTATAAAATGGTTGTGACACCTACCATATTATGTAGAAGAAAATGAAAAAGTTCTGCAGGGCGAAATAAAAAACCCTTAAAATCTTGGCAGGTATTACATATATAAATAAATTAGCGGTATCCAACAGATAATGTTCTGGGTCACCCTGGTCCACATTTTGGTCGATATCTGGAAAACGCCTTCACGTATACAACTACCACCACTCCCTTTTCAAACTCTCATTAATGCCTTTAATTTGATACCCATATCGTATAAACTCATTCTAGAGTCACCCCTGGTCCACCTTTATGGCGATATCTCGAAACGGCGTCCACCTATGGAACTAAGGATTACTCCCTTTTAAAATACTCATTAACACCTTTCATTTGATACCCATATCGTACAAACGCATTCTAGAGTCACCCCTGGTCCACCTTTATGGCGATATCTCGAAAAGGCGACCACCTATACAACAACCACCACTCGCTTTTAAAACCCTCATTAATACCTTTAATTTGATACCCATATCGTACAAACACATTCTAGAGTCACGCCTGGTCCACTTTTATGGCGATATTTCAAAACGGCATACTCATATAGAACTAAGGCCCACTCCCTTTTAAAATACTCATTAACACCATTCGTTTGATGCCCATATTGTACAAACAAATTCTAGGGTTACCCCTGGTCCACCTTTATGGCGATATCTCGAAAAGGCGTCCACCTATGGAACTAAGGATTACTCCCTTTTAAAATACTCATTAACACCTTTCATTTGATACCCATATCGTACAAACGCATTCTAGAGTCAACCCTGATCCACCTTTATGGCTATATCCCTAAATGGCGTCCACCTATAGAACTATGGCCCACTCCCTCATAAAATACTGTTTAATGCCTTTCATTTGATACGCATGTCATACAAACACATTCCAGGGTTTCCCTCGGTTCATTTTCCTACATGGTTATTTTCCCTTATGTTGTCACCATAGCTCCCAACTGAGTATGTAATGTTCGGTTACACCCGAACTTAACCTTCCTTACTTGTTAAAATGTGAAGTTTGCCCTCTTTATTGTTATAAATCCACTTGGTGAATGAAATAGCATTGATATAAAGCTCTTTTTTTTGCAAAGATATAGCTTATTTTATTCGTCCACTACCGTTTTAAAAATATTTTATGTAAAAGTGGGCGTGGTCCTTAACCGAATTCGTTAATTTTCCTTCAAAGCATTCCTTATAGTAAAAGCAACCTCTCTGCCGAATTTTGTTACGATAGGTGTAACGATTTATGATTAATAATATTTGTAAAATTGATTTTATGACAAGTGGGCGGTGCCACGCCCATTTAAAAAAGTTTTTCAAATTTTTATCCAGAGTCTCAATATCAGTCCAGATGTCAAATTTCAACATTCTATGGGTATTATTTACTAAATAATCAGGTTTTTTGTGTTTTCCAAAATGTTATATATATAAAAAGTGGGCGTGGTTATCATCCGATATCGTCCATTTTCAATACCCATCTATTCTGGGTCCAGATAAGCTCGAGTACCAAATTTGGTGAAGATATCTCAATATTAACTCAAGTTATCGTGTTAACGGACGGACGGACGGACATGGCTCAATCAAATTTCTTTTCGATAGTGATGATTTTGATATATGGAATATATATATAAATTCCTTTATACCTGTACAAACAACCGTTATCGAATCAAAGTTAATATACTATATGTGCAAAGCACGCTGAGTATAAAAATTAGCTTTGCCGCCCTATTAGTTGTAGCCTTCACGTTGTGAACGCAGGACACAAATACAGGACGTGATCTGACTTTTCCTTCTTAAACGATAAATATAAGAAAATAAAACTACACCTATCCCCCGATTTACACGGAAGATCGGTTCCAGACAAAACCGTGTAAAATGAAATCTTCGTTTTCCTATACAAAAACCGTGTAAAGCGAAAAAACTATCCAATTCAGTCATTTATTTAAATAAAACAAAACTAAAACATCTTAATGAAGGTTCACGAAAAGATAATTCAATCGATAGCGTACCAGTTCAAACCAAAAAAACTCGCAATAATAGTAAAAATTATGGCTTTTTGTTAAAATTTTCATCAAACGATTTTCCTTCCACATGTACTACATATGTACTCTGCGTTTGGTTATGTACATACATATTCACAATAAGGGGAATCCCTCAATATTGCAATCAGTGTTGCCAAGGGGACTCAAAAAGGTTTTTAATGATTTGTGAATCATCAGAGTTTTTAAAATTTTGCTGATTTATGAACCGTGTAAAAGCGAAATCGTGTAAAACAAGTACCGTGTAAATCGGGGGATAGGTGTACTTAGAACAAGTAAGAACGGGACTGTCTTCGGCTGTGCCGAAGACTTCATACCTTTCATGAATGGGGCTGAACAATAATCTTATCCCGTTCGTAATCTCCGAATAATCGGATGTATAAGATAAGAAATATATAGTGAACAGATCTACATACATACCTTAACGATTTTTAAGATAAATATAAAATAAAAAACAGGTAGGTACTTTGTGTGAGGATGCAAAGTTTCAGGTTTTTTGTGGTCTGCGTGTAAAAACTATGACTACGAATCACGTATTTCAACAATATATGACGTAAACGTAACTATTTGATGAAATTTGATGAATTTTGAAGCTTCTAGCCGTAAAAAGGGGGCAAAAATTAGATTTTATATGGGGTATATAATATATATACCACCGATCTCTATGATTTTTTCAGACAACAATATATGCTATATACGTAAGCATATAGTGAAATTTGAAGCGTCTAGCTGTTAAAAAGGGGCAGAAATTGCGCAAAGTTTCTTAACTGAACAATCTGTTGTATGAGATATATACTATACATACCACCGATCTCAACGATTTTTTCAGACAACAATATATGCTATACACGTAAGCATTTGGTGAAATTTGAAGCTTCTAGCTGTTAAAATGGGGAAGAAATTGTGCAAAGTTTCTTATCTGAACAATCGGTTGTATGGGATATATACTATATATACCACCGGTATCTATGATTTTCTCAGACAACAATATATGCTATACACGTAAGCATTTGGTGAAATTTGAACATATCTAAACGATTTTTAAGATAAATATAAAATAAAAAACAGGTAGGTACTTTGTGTGATGATGCAAAGCTTCACGTTTTTTGTGGTCTGCATGTAAAAACTATGACTACGAATCACGTATTTCAAAAATATATGACGTAAACGTAACTATTCGATGAAGTTTGATGAATTTTGAAGCTTATAGCCGTAAAAAAGGGGCAAAATGACAGTTTATATGAAATATATAATATATATACCACCGATCTCTATGATTTTTTCAGACAACAATATATGCTATATACGTAAGCATTTTGTGAAATTTGAAGCTTCTAGCTGTTAAAACGGGGCAGAAATTGCGCAAAGTTTCTTATCTGAACAGTCGGTTGTATGAGATATATACTATGTATACCACCGATCTCAATGATTTTTTCAGACATCAATATATGCTATACACGTAAGCATTTGGTGAAATTGGAAGCTTCTAGCTGTTAAAATGGGGCCGAAATCGTAAAAAAAATATATATATACTATATATATATACTATATATATATACTATATATACCATCATATATATATTAAATATATCACCGATCTCTATGATTTTTTGACACAACAATACATACTATATACGTAAGCAATCGGTGAAATTTGAAGCTTATAACTGTTAAAATGGGGTAGAAATTGCGAAAAGTTTCTTATTTGAACAATCGGTTGTATGAGATATACACTATATATACAACCGATCTATATGATTTTTTCAGACAACAATATATGCTATATACGTAAGCAATCAGTGAAATTTGCAGCTTATAGCTGTTAAAATGGGGTAGAAATTGCGAAAACAGACAACAATATATGCTATATACGTAAGCAATCAGTGAAATTTGAAGCTTATAGCTGTTAAAATGGGGTAGAAATTGCGAAAAGTTTCTTATCTGTACAATCGGTTGTATGAGATATATACTATATATACAACCGATCTCTATGATTTTTTCAGACAACAATATATGCTATATACGTAAGCAATCAGTGAAATTTGAAGCTTATAGCTGTTAAAATGGGGTAGAAATTGCGAAAACAGACAACAATATATGCTATATACGTAAGCAATCAGTGAAATTTGAAGCTTATAGCTGTTAAAATGGGGTAGAAATTGCGAAAAGTTTCTTATCTGAACAATCGGTTGTATGAGATATATGCTATGTATACAACCGATCTATATGATTTTTTCAGACAACAATATATGCTATATACGTAAATATTCGGTGAAATTTGAAGCGTCTAGCTGTTAAAATGGGGCTAAAATTTGCGAAAATATATATATATATACTATATATACCACCATATATATACTATATATACCACCGATCTTTATGATTTTTTCAGACAACAATATATGCTATATACGTAAGCATTCGTTGAAATTTGAAGCCTCTAGCTCTTAAAATAGGGCAGTAATTACGAAAAGTTCCTTATCTGAACAATCGGTTGTGGGGGGATATATACTATATATACGACCAATCTCATAAATTTTTTCAGGCAACAATATGTGCAATATAGGAAAGTATATGGTGAAGTTTGAAACTTCAATCTGTTAAATTGGGTAAGATATTACAAAAATCCTCTTTTTCTGAAAAATCGGTTGTATGGAGGATATATGCTATAGTGGTCCGATCCGGTCGGTTCCGACAAATGTCTAATCGGACACCCAAATACACCCGCTCACCAAATTTTATCAAGATATCTCAATAATTGAGGGACTAGTTTGCATACAAACAGACAGACGGACAGACGGGCATGGCTAAATCAACTCAGCTCTTCAACCTGATTATTTCGGTATACTTAATGGTGGGTCTATCTATTTTCCTTTAAGGACTTACAATTTTCGGTTTCGTGACGAAATTAATATACCATTTCATTTTCACGAAAGGTATAAAAATGTTACGAATTATGAATCCGCTAAGTACGCATTGTCCATGGTTCGAATATTTAATTTATCTGATAAGTCATTAAGGAGCTATTAGGCTTTAAAAATTACATTACATTACATACAGTTTATAAGCGATTGACGTCAGAAAGCAGTGTTCCTTTGGTATGCCCATTATGAATATCCAGTCTTCTCTCTTAAGGGGTATGTACAACTTTGTATGTATTAGCATATGATCTTAGAAATTATGCAGCCCACGCTTCTATCCACGCCTTCCCTCTTCATTGATCATATGCAACTTATATTTAATAAATCGTTGTTTTTTTTGTTTTGTTTTACTTCCTTTATATTAGTTTCGTTTAACGTTTTTCCACTAATTTCCATAAAAAATTGAAGAATCTTGCAATCCATTTTCGAGTAACTTCCCGGAGAGCTTAACCTGTAACACACATCCGGACCCGGTGACAGTTAAACATGAAAAAAAAAAAAACGTTGCTAGCTGCCCCAGGGATCGTACAAATTTTGAAAAACTTCGGAATTTGAAAATTTCGCTATCGAGTTTTAAGGAACTTCTCCATAACTCAGAGGTCTGAAACTGTCAATTTATAACATGTTAACTGAATAAAGTCTCACCCCTGATGAAGCTAAGCAGTTTGTGGAAATGTTGGTTCACAATAGCGAAGTTTCTCTAACATCTCATTGTTCAAAAGTAAGACTATTTTCCCTAAAAAAAAAGAAGTTTTTGAGTTTTGTTACGCTCGGAAAATATAAAGTATTTTATGAGTTTAATATTTTGCTCATACGTACTTATTTTCGATTTTTTTATTCCGCTTTGCAAACAGGTGTTATTTTATAGTTTAATATTTCGCTCGGAAAATTATTATTTTTAGAGTTTTTTTTTTATTTCGCTCGGGCCCAGGGCCCCTATCGTGTATTACGAACCGTGATCGAAAACTATTTTTAAAATCGCAATAGCTCTAAGATGGTGAATCGGAGTAATAACATATGTGAAATGGGGACGATGCGTACTCATATTATACTCAATTGATTGTCGTTATGGATCTAATGAGTACTGGTAGTCCCCATTTCCCATACTTCCCTTATCCGATAACCCATTTCGGAGCTATTGCGATTTGAAAAATTGGTTTCGATCACGGATGGTATAACGCGATACGGGCTTAGGTTTTTTTTAGCATATTATTATTTTTCATTTTTTGAGTTTTCTATTAAATCGGAGATATAGACCATAAGAATTCGGAGGACCTAAAAATTTCTTCATATAATATGGACATCTAAAGAAAAGTTTTACTTCATTTATTGAAGTTTGTTTAACAACCAAACTAAAAAACCCTATCAAAAACGGGGACGTATGTTAAAAATATTTTTTTTTTTTGTACTACCGACTGTTTTCTTTATTTATTACAAATTTGTTTTTTGGTTTACAGTCCAATAAATCAGAAAAACGCCTTTTTTATTTTTTCGCCAACGGTCGACCTTTTATTTTGGTCTTCTTCAGGGCTCAAAATTACTGCGTTCTTCCTTGTCCAGTTGTTTTGTATAAATATTTTGTTTTCTGCATTGTGCAGAAATGGTCATATATAAAGATTTTAAATTATAAGGCTTTGGGATTAGTTTTTTTTAAGTTTGAATGAAATTGAAAAAGAAATAATAACTATATATATTGTCACGGATATTAGCATCACTAAGCTATACCATCACTAAGGCCATGCCAAGCAGTATTCACATCAATAATTCAATCATTATGTATCTACATGAACGAATAAATAATTGCGTCTACACATATGTACGTATACAAGCATCGGAGCGGCAATGCACAAACACATGCATATATCTTATCTGAGTTGTCACAAGAGAGAGCAATAATTTGTGCACGTAGTTGTGGCTGGCGATTTTGTAGCGACACTAACTACTAACTTCTGGAAATAGAAGAGCCTAGATGTATGCAGCGTAAACTATAAAAGTGGCGCAAGCGAGTAAGAAGTAATTCAGTTTGAGTTGAGCAATCAATCAGTTATTGATTAAGACCGCGATCTGGCGGCCAATAGTAGAGTTTCATTTGAGTTATCAATCAGTTTGGTTATTAAGCCAGCGAGTAGCAAAGTATAAGTGTTATTGTGAAGTACTTTAATGAAGGCCATTTTTCCATTATTCAATATTGGAGTTATTTATTCAACAGTTTAGCGATACGAACCTAGAAAAAGGGCAAATAAGAGGATTTGCAGTAAATTCGTTACAATTGGTGTCAGAAGAGGAATTGTTGAATAAATTCCAGAGGACAACAAGGACATGGCAAAGTTCAGTGAATTGAAGATCCAGCAACTAAAGAAGGAGTTGGAGAGCCGTGGATTGAATACAAGCGGCGTTAAACTTGAACTTCAGGCATGGCTACGAGAGGCAATGGAAGGAGAAGGAATTGATGTGGAAGAGTATGACTTTCATTTTGATGGCGAGGAAATAACAAAAATGGAAGAAACACCGCAGACAATGGCGAACACAGACTTGAACATGATTTTGGCTGCAATATCTGCTCAAATATCGACAGTGGCTTCTCAACTGGAATCGCAAAGGACAGATATAACATCTCAACTGGCATCTCAACTAGAAGAACAGAAGACGTATATGGTATCCCAGATGGAATCACAAGAAACGCGTATGTCAGAAATGTCGACACAGATTACATCGAAGATGGAAGCACAAGAGGCACGGATATCCGAAATGTCGGCTCAAATTTCAGCACAGATATCAGCGCAGATCTCTGCTCAACTGGAAGAGCAGGAAGGACGTATTTCCTCGAAGTTGGAGGCGCAAGATACAAAAATTTTACAGTTTGAAGAAAAAATCGAGGCCGAGGTGGATGCTTTGAGAGGACGTATCGAGCAGTTACAACTAAATCGTCCAGCAGTTTCAGCGAGTAATCCAAAGGTAAAAACACCATCCTTTGACGGTTCTGTTCCTTTCCAGGTCTTTAAGCTACAGTTTGAGAAGACCGCAACAGTGAACCACTGGAATGCTGAAGATAAAGTTGCTGCACTGTTCATGGCGTTGAAAGGGCCTGCAGCTGAGATTTTACAAACCATTCCAGAGGGCGAACGGAACTGTTATGAAGCATTGATGGGCGCTCTAGAGAGACGATACGGAACTGAGCATAGGAGGCAGATATACCAAATGGAGTTGGTGAACCGCTTCCAGAGGCCTGGTGAAACATTGCAAGAGTTTGCGTCGGATATTGAAAGGCTAGCACGTTTAGCGAATGCGGACGCACCCGTGGAGTACACCGAGAGGGTAAAAATCCAGAGTTTTATAAACGGCATACGGGACGTAGAAACGAAGCGAGCGACATATGCAAACCCAAAACCCACATTCGCAGAAACGGTGTCACAAGCTCTGATTCAGGAAACAGCGTCGCTTCTGTGTAAGCCAGTTTTCAAAACACGCCGTGTGGAAGTGGAAAGAGCAGATTGGGTAGACACAATTTTGGAAGCACTGAAGGGATCACAACAGAAGAATGCCGGAGTTATTAAATGTTTCAAGTGCGGCAACCCAGGTCACATTGCACGTCATTGCGATCTTGGCCCTAATAGTTCCAACAATGTGGGTGGCCGTAAACGGAAAGCTGGCGGAAATGAGCAAGAGCGTGTCGAATGTAAAGAACGAAAACTTGCCCCGGCTATTGAATGTCCTATGATATCTGTGTCGCAAATTGGAAGGAAATCAAGCAGTCTTACCGTCAGAGGGAATGTGGATGGTAAAGAGCGTGTACTGACTGTAGATACGGGGGCATCTCATTCCTTGATTCGATCTGATTTGGTCTACAGGAGAGTAAAGTCATTACCTGGAGCAAGGTTGCGTACGGTCACAGGCGAATATAATCAAGTCCAAGGCGAAGTGGTATGTGGGGTATTAATTGGGAAAGTCATGGTTCTACACAAATTCGTTGTAGCGGAGATCGTTGATGAAGTCATATTGGGAGTGGACTTCTTGGTTGACCATGACGTCAGGATCGATATGCGGAGAAAAATTATGCGCTATAAGAACCAGGACATACCGCTTAACTTTAGTTTGGAAAAAGGGTTCAGCAGTAATCGGGTACTGGTGGAAAAGACTCGACAAAGACCACGAAAGTCAAAGACAAAAGTTGATAGATCGAATGGGCCAAATAAATCAAAATCAAAAGTACCTGCGAGAGAAACACTGGCATTGACAAAACCTAAAAGACGCAGGAAAACGAAGCAACGAATTTCCGAGAAAGAATGCGAGGGTAGTTTCAAGCCGGAGCGCACTACTGTTGTGAAATGTGGGAACGATATGCAAAGCAAATCCGTCCAGCGCAAGCTCTACGAAGTGGTTCATTGACCAAAAAACAGAGTGTGAAGGAACGGTCCAGGGTAATGAGTAGTAAGATGAAACACTGGCATGACAAGAACTTTAATTCGGAAGGTTTCTTGGCGGGAGATTTGGTACTGTTAAACAACCCTCACCGGCGGAAAGGTGTTCCAGCCAAATTTCGGTGCAGTTGGGAAGGCCCGTACAAAGTTGTGAAGAAGATCAGTGATACCATCTACCGCATACAAACCACTGGGAAACCACGGATTAGAAGAGTTGTACATTTGGAGATGCTAGCGGCAGTTAGATCGGGAGATTTGTCTGATCGGGACGATCAGACTTAGGTGGAGGGCAGTGTCACAGATATTAGCATCACTAAGCTATACCATCACTAAGGCGATGCTAAGGCCATGCCAAGCAGTATTCACATCAATAATTTAATCATTATGTATCTACATGAACGAATAAATAATTGCGTCTACACATATGTACGTATACAAGCATCGGAGCGGCAGTGCACAAACACATGCATATATCTTATCTGAGTTGTCACAAGAGAGAGCAATAATTTGTGCACGTAGTTGTGGCTGGCGATTTTGTAGCGAAACTAACTAGTAACTTCTGGAAATAGAAGAGCCTAGATGTATGCAGCGTAAACTATAAAAGTGGCGCAAGCGAGTAAGAAGTAATTCAGTTTGAGTTGAGCAATCAAACAGTTATTGATTAAGCACGCGATCTGGCGGCCAATAGTAGAGTTTCATTTGAGTTATCAATCAGTTTGGTTATTAAGCCAGCGAGTAGCAAAGTATAAGTGTTATTGTGAAGTACTTTAATGAAGGCCATTTTTCCATTATTCAATATTGGAGTTATTTATTCAACAGTTTAGCGATACGAACCTAGAAAAAGGGCAAATAAGAGGATTTGCAGTAAATTCGTTACAATATATATACTTGAATTACATTGTGTTCATTTTATTACTTATTTCCTACACTTCCTACATCTGCTATCCTAGACCAAGTCTAATTTAAAGACATACGACGCCAGAAAGCAGTGTCCAGTCAGAATACCCGCCACGAGTCTGAAGCCCCTCTTTTTGTGATTGGAGTAACTGTGTTGGTCTAAGGCTGTAAGACCTACACATGATCTTCGACACCCGACCATAAATAGATAGAAGATAACGAAAATACCGATGAGTGAGCAAAGCAGGGTGCAGCACTCGCTGAATCGACGGTAAACGTCCGGATCCGTTTCGGAGAAGTCAAAAAGAGACAAGAGATGCATATGATCCATCAAGCAGGAAGGGCGTGTACAGAAGCGTGGGAATGCAAATTTTCCAAGGTCATGTACAACTCCTGCGATATTAGACCCACAAAGTGGCTCCTTTGTCTGAAGAAAGAAGACTTAAGTATCACGATGGGCATACTAACTGCACATTGCCTTCTGGCGTCGCAGGCTTATAAGTTAGGCCTCGTCAGTAACAGCAGATGTACGAAGTGCGAGCTGCAGGAAGAAACTGTTAAGCACGTTCTGCGTTCTCGTGTTCTGCATTTCTGCTTTCTCGAGGCAGCAGTTAACCTAGGTCCTGGAAACTTCTAGGACGGAGTTATCCTATAACACAAGTACCGTCACCTGATTGGGTTCTTAAGTTTGGTCGTCAAAAATTTCTGGTAACACTATGAATACTTTCAGTCTATGTGAGGTCTTTATTTAGCGGCAGTTCAACCTAACCTAGATGCTGTGCTATGCAAGATTATTGCCTTAACTGCTGCTTGGCTGTGCACATAAAAGTTAACACGGCTCCAGTTTCAGCTATACTCTTCCAGTGTTTCCACTGCTGTGATTACGGGTAGCACGTCCGCTTGGAAATCGCTACAGTGATCTGCCAGCTTGTAGGATCTGTTAATTTCGGGATCAGCTTTATAAACCGTAGACCCTACTCCTTCCACTACTTTGAAACTATATGTGTATGTGGCTCTAAGAGCCCCTTCGAAGCACAGAAACGTAATCAGGTAGTCTATTCGTCCTGTAATTGATGACGCTATACTACTATGGCCGTATGGTCTGCGCTCAAACTGCCCAGCTATGTTGTTAGGGGAGTGATGTGAGTGTGGACAGTCCTTTGTGTATATGACCCGAGTAAGATGAAAATGCAAAGCCTTATTTATGTACAATATTTGTACTAATAGATTAAACCGTTCGACATAGTAGCGAATTACAAAGTAATAGCAGCGAATATTTAAAGATATTACTGAAATAGGATAAGGCGGTAAGCCCGGGTGGCAACTCCGCTTGAATATATTTTTGTATAAATACGACGTAAAATACATCTCGTGTGAAATCCATTTTGGCATGAAAAAATATTCAAAAATCGCTCGACTCAAGCTATAAGATGGCAAGTTGGTTTATGCTTGTGCCGATTGTACTAAAATATCTTAAATTTAGCAGTGGTGCGATTTTAAATCGTTTGCAAATGCCTGCTGAGTTTAATGCTAAGTTCTACCTGTACTTTTAGCAGAATTTCTATATGCAGTGGAACATATGCACTAGGGCGGGTCGATTTAAAAATCGCTCATTGCTCTGTGAAAATCGTATTCTAGGGATCAAAATAAGAAACTTTGCCGAAGGAACCATACCTCTAAAACGAATTCTGATGCCCCCCCCCCCCCCCCCCCCCCCCTTTGGGTCGAACTTTTGGGTTGGGGCAATTTCAATTCTAACTGCTGTGTCTTGTGGTGGCTTAAAAAAACAACACAGGAAATCTTACGATCTGCAATTGTGTCACAGTGATACCTTCATTTTTTAAAACGGTTGAATAAAAAACCCACACAACTATGTTTACGACATGCAAATGCATCACAGTGATGCCTTGGTTGGGGGTTGTAAAAACGCTAATTTCTAATAATTTTTTTTTAATTTCTTTTCTATTACTAAGTTAAATTCATTTTTTCATTTACATATGTTCTGACTAAATAAATTTCTAAAGAGAAAAATAAACTCCAAAAAGAAAAAACATAGGCATTTCAAAGTGGGATTTTTCAAAATTTGCCCCTACGACCCAAAGGGGGGACATCAGAATTCGTTTTAGAAGTATAGTTCCTTCGGCAAATTTTCTTATTTTGATCCCTAGAATATGATTTTCACAGAGCAATGGGCGATTTTTTTGCCTCCCCACAAATCGACCCGGCCTAATATGCACCCTTCGACGCAGTGAAGAGCTATCAGCGCATGCATAAAATATGTATTTGTTTATTATTCGTGACTATTAAATCTCTCGAAACTCTTACATTCACTGAAATGCATTTAAATAAATTCAAATTTACATATATATGTATATGTAAATTTTTAAACTTGTCTGCATTTTCAGTTATTCCTCAAATCGAATGCACGTATTCAGGCGCCTATTTTGGAGTTGTTGCATCAATTGTTGGAACTAAACGTCACTTACAGTGTACTCGACTCGAAAAATGTAATATTTGATCAGATTTTAAACAATTTGGATTTAATTGAAAATGGAATTGTTAGGTAAGTATAGAACTTTGATATAATGTTTATTGATGTATTGCGAAATTGTCTGCATGACTGTATGTGATTGGTAACATGTGGTGAAATCAACCAGTTCCAAATAACATCTGTGACGGACTTTTCCTTGACTTTGCCGGGGTTGGTCTCAGTCCGTCCAGGGTTCCTGGAAGTACAAATTCCTAACGGTCCTTCTGAAAGAATAACTCTGTTTTGTTCGATACAAAACGTTATAAAAAAATTATTTATTTGATAAAATTCTACTTTTCTACTCCTAGGCTGATTTCCTTGCTCTATAAGAGGTGACGGAGGTGATAAAGCCCTCGGCCAACCTCTGCGGTCGAATGGAGTGATAAAGCCTCCAGACGAGTATACTCTAAGTACAAATGAAGTGAAAAAGCCTTCAGGTGTACTCTTGGTCGGTAGTGATAAAGCCTACCGACTCGTATGCCTGTCTCCTAATCTCTGAATTTCAATGCGAACTCGTCGCCCTTATATACTAATTTTTGCACGCAGGCAAACGGTTATTTTATAATAACAACTTCTTACTAATAGTATTAACAATATAAAACAACTGTTATTCCGGTGAATATTTCCTTCCCATGAATTTCCATGCACCATAATGCTCCTTATTGAATACAATGCCTTTGTACTTGCTCATACTGTGCTTTCCAGGCTTTGGTTTATATATTGTGTGTTTGTATATTTGCTTGTGGTCACCTGATTCTAATGTTGTGTTTTTGCTTTTCCCAATGCTTCTGCCTGCTGTTGTATGGCGTGCGTTGGTGTGTTGTATGCTAGTGCGTAAATATGTATAACGAAATTTCAATTAGTAGCGGCGCTTATTTTGACGACTTGCTGCTGATCTCCGTTCACGTAAGTTATTATGTATGTTGTATTTGTAACTGGGTACATTGGTGCAAAAGTGCGCAAGTGTAATTTGCTCTTCAATTTAATAATTATAAATTCAATGTACAACAGAATATATGTATTTAGGGCATAATTCATAAAGGTATACATATGTATATTTCTGGTGCTTCATGCAAAAAAAAATATATAAGTGATAAAAAAAGAGTATGTTTACGGGATATTTATGTAATTGTGGTTAGAGTTTACCGAGTTTTTATTGGTTGATCCGACTTCCGGGTAGTTCTTGATATGAAATTTCTTCGTGTATAATTTGACACTGTCTCGGTTGGGCATGTCCGTTACTACCGACTTCATCCGGATTGAAGTAGAATCTTACAAAATAGTCTGTAATTCCGCAGTTGTCTCGGGGTGTGTGTTCGTTTAAGGCTGCCATAGCGAACTGCCTTCCCAGGTGTAATCTTGTTCCATGCGCCGGTTCTCTGGCGATCTGTAATTTATTTTCTGGAAATATTCGTACCTGATTCTCCGCAATGTTTTGTACTTGACCGTCTCTGTATGCTATCAGCTGTTGACTTGTACCTTGGTTCTCTCCGTGTTGTCTCTCGGTCTCTTCGCTGACTCGTGTGAGCGTACCGCAAATGGCTACCTCGCTGTTATTTTTCTGTTGTTGTACCTCTGGCTTGTTGTTTGCTGTTCGATTGGACGGTGTTGACGCGGTTTGATCTTCACTAGCGCCCTTTTGTATCTCTCTTTATGACTTTGCTTTGCTAAAGTTATCTACCGCTTTTGATAGCTGATGCTCCTTTACCAGCACTAGGTCGCCTATCGCCGGTCGCAATTGCCTTCTTCTTAAATTGTAATACTTCGCTTGCTCTATAGATGCTCTCTCTTGCTTCCGTCGTACCATCTCGAATATTTCTTTCATCCTCGTTGACTTCTCTCCTGGGTTCGCTAATTTCTCACCTGTACCAAATGTCTGCTCATCGTAAAGGCTGTTGGGGATTCTCGGTTCCCTCCCTTGTACTATGTATGCTGGACTGTAACCTGTCGATTCACATACACTTGTATTCAATGCCAGCGTTATCTCTGGTAACAACTCATTCCATGTCTTCTGCTCTTTTCCCGTAAATTGTGCTATCATCCTCTTGATGTTCCTGTTTGCCCTCTCTGTTGGGTTCTCCTGCGGTGTGTACGGTGTCGTTAATTGGTGTTTCACGCCAAGTTCCTCTAAAAATCTCTTAAAACGTCTGCTGATAAACTGTGCTCCGTTGTCCGTAATAAATACTTTTGGAACACCGAACCGTGCCAAAATCCTCTCTCGAAATCCTCTTATTAAACATTCTGTCGTTGCCTTTCTGATTGGTATTACTTCTACCCATTTTGAAAATTTGTCTAAGAATACTAGTGCCATTGTGTTTCCATGCTTCGATCGTGGCATTGGACCAACAAAGTCTGCACAGACTGTTGCCCAAGGCTCCTCTGCAATCTTCGTTAGCATCTTGCCTGCGGCTGGCTGTTGACTCTGTTTGTAAATTTGACATGTGTGACACTGCTGTACGTACTTTCTTACATCCCTGAACATTCCTGGCCAATAGTAACGTGTTGTTGCTCTTGCTATCGATTTTCGGATGCCCATATGCCCTGCGCTCGGTGTGTCGTGGATCTCCTCTAGCACTCTGCGTCGCTGTGAAGTCGGGACACACAGCTTCCATGGCACTGCATCTTCGCCATCCACCTGACTTCCTATGCGTCTGTACAACTTTCCTTCCTCGATAACGTACTCTGGGAATTTCTCCGGGGTCTTTCTTACATCTTCCATCTTTGCTTTAAGCCACTTGCACTCGTCTTTTCCGTCATCCATCGTCAACGTACCCAACTGCTCGTCCATCGGTTGCCTTGATAATGCATCTGCCACAAAGTTCAACTTTCCTTTTCGATACTGTACGTCGAATGAGTATTGCTGTAGTTCCAGCGCCCATCTCGCATTCCGACCAGTCGGGCTCTCTATCGCATTCAACCATTTCAACGCTAGGTGATCTGTTATTACTGTAAACGTGTATCCTTCTACGTACGGCCTCATTTTTCGTATTGCCCACACTATTGCCAAACACTCCTTTTCTGTTGGTGAGTAGTTCATCTCTGCCTTGTTTAACCTGCGGCTTGCGTATGCTATTACTATTATTATTCTTCGTCGCCTGACCCTTGCGTAAGTACTGCACCAAGACCAAAATCACTTGCATCCGTCTGTAAACTAAACTTCCTCGAAAAATCTGGACAAGCGAGTACCGGTGCCTGCGTCAGTGCTGCCTTGAGTGCTTCGAATGCTGATTGTTGCTCTTCAGACCACCTCCACTTACTACCTTTCTTAAGCATAGATGTTAACGGGTGTGATACTTGTGAAAAATCCGGCACGAATCTTCTATACCATGACACAACTCCTAGAAAACGTCGTAACTCTCGTATATTCTTCGGTGGTTGCAGTTCTTTGATGGCTGCTATCTTGTCTGGGTCGGTATGGATGCCTTCCTCGCTAACGACATGACCTAGATATTTTAACCTTTTCTTAAAAAACTCACATTTTTCCGGGGTTATCCTCAGGTTCGCTCTATGCAGCCTTCGAAATACTTCTGTTAAATGTGCAATGTGCTCTTCCAATGTTTTGCTTGTAATGATAATATCGTCGAGGTATGCAAACGCGTATGGCTCCAGTTCTGGTCCTATGACACGATCAAGTGCTCTCTGAAAAGTTGCTCGAGCTGAGTGCAGGCCAAATGGCATCACCCTCCATTGGTATAGTCCACGCCCAGGTACTGTGAATGCGGTGTATTGCTTGCTGCTTGCTTCCATAGGTATTTGCCAATATCCATTTTTCAAGTCGAGGCTACTAATAAATCTCGCGCTTCTTAATTTGTCCAAGATATGTTGTATACGTGGTAAGGGGTATGCGTCTGGTACTGATCTTGCGTTTAGTTGGCGGTAATCTACGCAGAGTCTCCATTTTCCATTCTTCTTCTTTGCAAAAACTGTGGGCGCGCTGTGCGGGCTATTCGATGGTTCGATGCAACCTTTTTCGATCAGCTCGTCGACTTCCTTGTTGATAATTTCTTGCATTTTCGGATTCTTCGGATAGTACCTTTGCTTAATTGGACGGTCGTCTCTCATAACTATTTTGTGTGTGGCCACGTTGGATACTCCTGACATGTTTGCGAACACCTGTAATTCTTGGCTCAGAAATTTACTCACCGAATCCTCTGTCTTGCTAGTTGCTATCGCCGCCATTGGGTCGTGTTCCCTGAAATCTTCACTATTCGTTTCGACCATAGTTGTACATGTCACTACCTCTTGCTTCCCTTCGTCTACTCTCAACGTTATTTCTTTACCACCACATCTCATCTCCAAGTTTACCTTCGCCAGATAGTCCGTGCCAATTACCACCTCGTCGCCCAGTCCCGGTAGGATTAGCATCTCGTTCCTCTGTACTTTACCACCCATTCTTAATTCTGCATCTACCGCTTCTTTGATTATTATTGCTATGCCATCGCCCATTCTTACTCGCGTCTTTACTTCCTTGAATTTGCCAGTTTTTAATCTTCTCGCCATTGCATCACTTATAAAGCTCCTCGTCGCTCCCGTGTCAATCGCTGCTACTGCTTCTTCTCCATTCACATACGTTGTTACCGATATGCGGCCCTTTGTGTATTTGAACATGTCTAATCTCTCCGAAGATCCCATCCCTCGGTTCCAACGTGGTCTCTGGTCGTTTCCCTGTGGCTTCCTACAACAATCACGAGTGAGCACGCCTATCTTACAACAAATCCAGCAAAATTCTCTTCTTATGCCTCGGCACGCATATGAGAAGTGACCACCTCTTCCGCATCGTCTGCAGGCCGTTCTTGTATCCACATATTCTTGTTGTGGCTCTGACCTCTGCTGTTGTTGGATCTCTGCTCGCTCTTCCTGTCTTTGTTCTGCCTGGAGACACTGGTACTGACCTTCTTGCCGCCGTGGTTTGAATGGCCTTGTGGTTGGTCGCATTGGTTCCCTGTCAGGAATAATATTTTCATAGTCTTGAGCTAAACTTACCAGCTCCTCAAGATTGCTGACCTCGCTTCGCCTTATGTATAGTTGGTACTCTCTGCGCGAGTTTCTGTAGATGCGGGTTAATTTCTGCTCCTCGGTGTAGCCCGCGTGACGCATGATTCCTTGTAGTGCCAAGACATAATCTTTAAATAGCTCACCTTGTCGTTGTACGCGCATACGAATTTCATCTTCCAATTGCTCTAAGTATCGAGAGCTTAGGAAGAACTTCAGGAAGTCCTTCTTGAAGGCGTCCCACTCCTGCCAATGCCGGTTGTTATTCCTGTACCATACCAATGCTTTGTCCTTCAATAACTCCGGCAGCGCTTTTGGAATTGTGTTGCGGTTGATTTCATACCCATCTGCTAGCTCCTCCACTCTTTCGATGAATCCTAGGGGATCTTTGCCTCCGTCGTACTTTAATCCCCACTTCCTTACTCTGTCCATGGTCGTTGCATATGTGCCAGGGTGTTGAATATAATTTGTCGTTGCGTACATACCAGGCTGCTGAATAAAATGTACCGGCGGTTGTCCGACCTCCAATTGATTGGGTGCACCATTTGCCTGTTTATCATTTCTTGGTGAATTTAGTTCGTTGCTTGTCTTTGACGCTTGTGGATTTGTTAGCCGCGCATGCCGAATCGCCAACTCTGTGAATCGATTCCGTAAGTTCTCGTTATCCTTCTCCTCTTGGATGAATGTCGCCAATCGTTTTCTTAGTTCGTCAACCGTTCCGCCATCCTCTAGCCCAAATTCCGTGCTGTAGGCTACCAGATCCTCTCGAGTGAGATAGTATACCCACGATACCTTTACCATTGTTATGTTTTATATCCTCGTCGTATTAACCCATAAGTGTGTGAACCTTGTTTCCCCTTCGTTTCTGAGTTTATCATAAAATTTGCTCTATTTAACCTGCTCGGGCGCCAAAATGTGACGGACTTTTCCTTGACTTTGCCGGGGTTGGTCTCAGTCCGTCCAGGGTTCCTGGAAGTACAAATTCCTAACGGTCCTTCTGAAAGAATAACTCTGTTTTGTTCGATACAAAACGTTATAAAAAAATTATTTATTTGATAAAATTCTACTTTTCTACTCCTAGGCTGATTTCCTTGCTCTGTAAGAGGTGACGGAGGTGATAAAGCCCTCGGCCAACCTCTGCGGTCGAATGGAGTGATAAAGCCTCCAGACGAGTATACTCTAAGTACAAATGAAGTGAAAAAGCCTTCAGGTGTACTCTTGGTCGGTAGTGATAAAGCCTACCGACTCGTATGCCTGTCTCCTAATCTCTGAATTTCAATGCGAACTCGTCGCCCTTATATAATAATTTTTGCACGCATGCAAACGGTTATTTTATAATAACAACTTCTTACTAATAGTATTAACAATATAAAACAACTGTTATTCCGGTGAATATTTCCTTCCCATGAATTTCCATGCACCATAATGCTCCTTATTGAATACAATGCCTTTGTACTTGCTCATACTGTGCTTTCCAGGCTTTGGTTTATATATTCTGTGTTTGTATATTTGCTTGTGGTCACCTGATTCTAATGTTGTGTTTTGCTTTTCCCAATGCTTCTGCCTTCTGTTGTATGGCGTGCGTTGGTGTGTTGTATGCTAGTGCGTAAATATGTATAACGAAATTTCAATTAGTAGCGGCGCTTATTTTGACGACTTGCTGCTGATCTCCGTTCACTTAAGTTATTATGTATGTTGTATTTGTAACTGGGTACATTGGATTTTGAGTGTGCAAAGGGTTGATCGACCGCTGCATTTTTATGTTTTGTGCGTATCTACTTTCCAAATATTTAATGCATGTTAGGGTGATCCTATATTCAAAGTTTATGTTTGCCAAAATGTAAATATTTGACTTGCGTGCAAAAGTGCGCAAGTGTAATTTGCTCTTCAATTTAATAATTATAAATTCAATGTACAACAGAATATATGTATTTAGGGCATAATTCATAAAGGTATACATATGTATATTTCTGGTGCTTCATGCAAAAAAAAATATATAAGTGATAAAAATTCAAGTATAAATTCCAAGTTATTTCCAAAGTGATAAAAATTCAAGTATAAATTCCAAGTTATTTCCAAATGTATGTTATTTGCAAAAATATATGGATATGTGTATGTTGTGAGGATACAAAGTCCTCGGCTTTGGGGTCCTCACACATCGCGAGACAAACTTATCAGCCAATAGATAATCATTTTTCATTATGAACACTTTGGCTATTTTTTCGACTAGTAATCCAATCTGCACATTCCACCTGTTAACAGCTGCAAGGAGGCCCATAAGTTACTTGACGAACAGATTACCTGACTCCGTATCTGCTCTTCGAAGGGCTCACAATAGTGGTGGATGGTTGACGCATGGGCGCCCAAATGGCGGACAAGGTGATACACGATGATTCCAAAGTAGAGCAAGGAGTAGGTTCAGCGATATACTGTGTACATCCGGAAATAACCAGACCCTATAAGCTGTCAGATCACTGTAGCGTTTTTCAGAAGGAAGGAGTAGCCGTTACTAATAGAGAAATAGAGATAGATATAGGCTTGCTTCGTTAAAAATCGAAATTAACTTAACGAAATGATATCGTTTCGCCGGGAATATACCACGCCCACTTTAACAATGTCGAAAAATGGTACAAACTCTCTAACAATCATCGTTATAGTGATACTTGATAATTAAATCCGTGTTTTTTTACATGTATATACTTACATCTAAATTTGCGTTAAAAAAATCGCTTATTATCACTTAGATAATGTTCAGGAGACCCATCTAGCGGTAACTATTGAAGACTCGCGGCAGTGATTAAATAGCTCGCTACAAAACGGGTTGTGGTTAATTGCGGAGACATAGAGATATGAGAAAGTTTCTAGAGTTAGTGGAGCCCTAACGCGAATAATGCCCAACATCGGCGGCCTAGGCGAAGCTACTTGTCAGCTATTATCCAACGTAACCAACTTCATAATATTATATGCAGCACCAGTATGGCACGGATCTAAAATGGTCCACCAAAAAGACATACTAGCAGCCTACCGTATTACTGCTATACGAATAGCATGTGTATCGGGCGGTGTCCGACGACGCGATCCATGTTTTATCTAGGAAAATCCCAATAGATCTACTCTCAGGTGAAATGCCCGATTTGTATGGCATTGGAATCAGCCGACCATCTGAAGACGCTAAGAAAAGCGCAAGGTCTTAAATCTTAAACCTTTAGAAACGAGAAGGTCTTATCTTTCTTTGACCTTTTTATAATGCATCATCCATGGGGATACAGATTGTGCTGCTCTTCTTGAGAAAATGAATTTTAATGTTCCAAGAAGAGAACTTAGAAGCTTTTACCATTTTGTGGCATTAATAGTAGAACGAATTATGCGAGAAATGCCTCAATTACCAGCGCTATGAGTGAATTTAATAAGATCTCATATTTTATCGAGCTTGATTTCGCTTTGTCGAGGAATGTTCTTATTAATTTATTAAAGTGTATTTTTTAGTTATCAATACTTTTATATTAGTCTGTAAGTGCTAGTTTTTCATTGACTTGTTAACTTTTTGTATTTCTTAATTGTAGTCTGTTTTTTAATTTAATTGTATGAAAATTGTTAGTAGCCTGTAAGAATTTTGTTAATAGTATGCTGTATAATTTTTTCATTGGTAAGAACTTGTGTTAATAGACTTAAAAAATAAATAAATAAAAATAAATAAATAAATAAATAAAAATAAATAAATAGTTAGGTGGCAAGAATAGTGGGAAGAATCGAAAAAAGGGCACTGGACCTTCATGGTAGTTCGGAATATAGCTGAATGGTACGATCGAAAACACGGCGTACTAAATTACCACCTCACACATATATTGAGCGGGCACGGCGGCTCCAAGAAATATCTACATAAGCGTGGGAAAGAGGAGGATTTTTCTGGCCACACTGTCTCTCCGAATTGGAAAGCGCAGAACATGTAATGTTTTACTGTCCTCGTTTTTACGGCGAAAAACTCTGTACACAGGGTTTTTGGAGAGGAGCCTTTCAATAGGAATTTAGTTCCCCAATTGTGCGGACAAATAGCTTGTTGGACTGCTGGGAGCAAGATGGCCTTTATAGTTATGACGAAATTGATGTATGCTGAAAGGGAGCGCAGAGAAGTTCGCATACGAAGTAGTGGCGACTAAAGTTTAAGTGCATATGTATATACATTTAAAAAAACACAGCTTAGCAGAACTTTACCACGCAAAATTGAACTTTAGTAAACTTAATATTTCGGGAAAAATTTAAACAATTGCGACATCTGGACAGACCATACAACAGCTTTTTCGATTATACCTTGTAAATCTCTTTAAACTCTTCTACCCGGGAGTGGAATTTGATCCCGCACTCATGCGATGGCTGACGCATTAAGTTAAAGTTTGGAAAATAGGCGTTTTGCCAGCCGATGGAAATATAATTAATGGTAAAATTTGGGAGGGCTTTGTCCTTGCTACTTTACCAGTGAAAACAAACATAAACAGCTGACGACCACACCTACTTTTTTACTCCACTGCAGTTGGTAACAACAATGTTTTTATGATGATAATAATCAGAAAACACTAAACGTAAACTAGTATTCTTTCAAATTAGTTTGGTTTTTCACTGGTATGTACTGTGATTTGTAATTACATATTGATTTGTGCATGGGGTTGACCTACGCCGCCTGTGGTTGTGCTGTTACTTTATTTATTTGACGATAGATCGACAGAGGAAGAATCACCGGAAACAATGAATTGTTGCTTGTTTGTGTGTTTGCTGGAATAGTCAGCTGTCTGTTGAGGTGTACTGAATGTTTTGCCTAAAACCTCAACGCTGCCACATATGAATATACTCCAAACTATTTGCTTGTGTATGTGTATCGGCGTGTGTGTTCATGCTGTGGGTGTATGTGGTTGAAGCTGGAGGATTATTTTCGTTTTCAATTCGAAAATAAAATGTTATCTTTGGCGGTGCTAATGCATTTGGTATTCCAATACTCTATGCGTGCAGTAGAACTGGTAATCCCGGTATACCGAAATTAGGCACGTCGTTATACCGAAATTTAGGATTATAAGATGACATTTCCAAGATTTCAGTTCCTTTAGGGTCATGGCGTGCGGATTTCGGGGTACTTTTTTATACTCAGTTGAGCAGAGCTCACAGAGTATATTAAGTTTGATTGGATAACGGTTGGTTGTACATATATAAAGGAATCGAGATAGATATAGACTTCCATATATCAAAATAATCAGGATCCAAAAAAAATTTGATTGAGCCATGTCCGTCCGTCCGTCCGTCCGTTAACACGATAACTTGAGTAAATTTTGAGGTATCTTGATGAAATTTGGTATGTAGGTTCCTGAGCACTCATCTCAGATCGCTATTTAAAATGAACGATATCGGACTATAACCACGCCCACTTTTTCGATATCGAAAATTTCGAAAAACCGAAAAAATGCGATAATTCATTGCCAAATGCGGTTAAAGCGATGAAACTTGGTAGATGGGTTGACGTTATGACGCAGAATAGAAAATTAGTAAGATTTTGGACAATGGGCGTGGCACCGCCCACTTTTACAAGAAGGTAATTTAAAAGTTTTGCAAGCTGTAATTTGGCAGTCGTTGAAGATATCATAATGAAATTTGGCAGGAACGTTACTACTATTACTATATATGTGCTAAATAAAAATTAGCAAAATTGGATGAAGAACACGCCCACTTTTTAAAAAAAATTTTTTTTAAATTCAAATTTTAACAAAAAATTTAATATCTTTACTGTATATAATTAAATTAAGTCAAAATTCAACTCCAGTAATGATATGATGCAACAAAATACAAAAATAAAAGAAAATTTCAAAATGGGCGTGGCTCCGCCCATTTTCATTTAGTGTGTCTAGAATTTTTTTAATGCCATAAGTCGAACAAAAATTTACCAATCCTTTTGAAATTTGGTAGGAGCATAGATTCTATGACGTTAACTGTTCTCTGTGAAAATGGTCGTAATCGGTGGAAGCCACGCCCAGTTTTTATTCACAGTCCACCGTCTGTCCTTCCGCTCGGCCGTTAACACAATAACTTGAGCAAAAACCGATATATCTTTACTAAACTAGCCCACGTACTTATCTGAACTCACTTTATCTTGGTATAAAAAATGGCCGAAATCCGACCATAATCACGCCCACTTTATCGATATCGAAAATTACGAAAAATTAAAAAAATGCCATAATTCTATACCAAATACGAAAAAAGGGATGAAACATGGTAACTGGATTGGTTTATTGACGCAAAATATAACTTTGGAAAAAACTTTGTAAAATGGGTGTGACACCTACCATATTAAGTAGAAGAAAATGAAAAAGTTCTACAAGGCGAAATCAACAGGCCTTGGAATCTTGGCTGGAATACTGTTAGTGTTATTGAATATATAAATAAATTAGCAGTACCCGACAGATGATTTTCTGGATCAACTGATCCACATTTGGTCGATATCGCGAGAACGCCTTCACATATACATCTAAGGGCCACTCGCTTTTAAAACCCTCATTAATACCTTTAATTTGATATCCATATCGTACAAACACATTCTAGAGTCAACCCTGGCCCACCCTAATGGCGATATCTCGAAAAGGCGTGCACCTATAGACCTAATGCCCACTCCCTCTTAAAATGCTCAGTAACACCTTTCGTTTGATACCCATATCGTAAAAACATTCTAGAGTCACCCCTGGCCCACCCTAATGGCGATATCTCGAAAAGGCGTCCACCTATAGACCTAATGTCCACTCCATCTTAAAATGCTCAGTAACACCTTTCCTTTGATACCCATATCGTACAAACATTCTAGAGTCACCCCTGGCCCACCCTAATGGCGATATCTCGAAAAGGCGTCCACCTATAGACCTAATGCCCACTCCCTCTTAAAATGCTCAGTAACACCTTTCGTTTGATACCCATATCGTACAAACATTCTAGAGTCACCCCTGGCCCACCCTAATGGCGATATATCGAAAAGGTGTCCACCTATAGACCTAATGCCCATTCCTTCTTAAAATGCTCAGTAACGCCTTTCGTTTGATACCCATATCGTACAAACATTCTAGAGTCACCCTTGGTCAACCTTTATGGCGATATCTCGAAAAGGCGTCCACCTATAGAACTGAGGATTACTCCCTTTTAAAATACTCATTACCACCTTTCATTTGATACCCATATCGTACAAACACATTCTAGAGTCACCCCTGGCCCACCCTAATGGCGATATCTCGAAAAGGCGCCCACCTATAGACCTAGTGCCCACTCCCTCTTAAAATGCTCAGTAACACCTTTCGTTTGATACCCATATCGTACAAACATTCTAGAGTCACCCCTGGCCCACCCTAATGGCGATATATCGAAAAGGTGTCCACCTATAGACCTAATGCCCATTCCCTCTTAAAATGCTCAGTAACGCCTTTCGTTTGATACCCATATCGTACAAACATTCTAGAGTCACCCTTGGTCAACCTTTATGGCGATATCTCGAAAAGGCGTCCACCTATAGAACTGAGGATTACTCCCTTTTAAAATACTCATTACCACCTTTCATTTGATACCCATATCGTACAAACACATTCTAGAGTCACCCTGGCCCACCCTAATGGCGATATCTCGAAAAGGCGCCCACCTATAGACCTAGTGCCCACTCCCTCTTAAAATGCTCAGTAACACCTTTCGTTTGATACCCATATCGTACAAACATTCTAGAGTCACCCTTGGTCCACCTTTATGGCGATACCTATAGAACTAAGGATTACTCCCTTTTAAAATACTCATTACCACCTTTCATTTGATACCCATATCGTACAAACACATTCCAGAGTCACCCCTGGCCCACCCTAATGGTGATATCTCGAAAAGGCGTCCACCTATGGACCTAATGCCCACTCCCTCTTAAAATGCTCAGTAACACCTTTCGTTTGATACCCATATCGTACAAACACATTCTAGAGTCACCCCTGGCCCACCCTAATGGCGACATTTCGAAAAGGCGTCCACCTATAGACCTAATGCCCACTCCCTCTTAAAACGCTCAGTAACACCTTTCATTTGATTCCCATATCGTACAACTAGAGACACCCCTGGTGCACCTTTATGGCGATATCTCGAAACGGCGTCCACCTAGGGAACTAAGGATCACTCCTTTTCAAAATACTCATTAACAGCTTTCATTTGATACCCATATCGTACAAACATATTCTAGAGTCACCGCTGGTCCACCTTTATGGGGATTTCTCGAAAAGGCGTTCACCTATAGAACTAAAGCCCATTCCCTTTTAAAATACTCATTATCACCTTTCATTTGATACCCATATCGTACAAACACATTCTAGAGTCAGCCCTGGTCCACCTTTATGGCGATATCCCTAAATGGCGTCCATCCATAGAACTATGGCCTACTCTCTCTTAAAATACTCTTTAATACCTTCCATTTGATACACATGTCATACAACCACATTTCAGGGTTACCCTAGGTTCATTTTCCTACATGGTGATTTTCCTTATTTTGTCTCCATAGCTCTCAACTGAGTATGTTATGTTCGGTTACACCCGAACTTAGCCTTCCTTACTTGTTTTTAACCAGATAGACAAGTTTAAGTGACATCATATGTAAGAAGTACAGTCCGAACTTAGAATGGTTGCTCATATATTGTATTCATGTCCTACGCTCGTAAGATTGCGGATCCACGCTTAGAAGTTAAACCAATATCAAAATATCACCAATATCAATAAAAGCTTATATTATTTCCTTAGAGGACAGAATTTTTATAACATAAATACTGGTTCCTAATAGCTTTATTTTTTAGCTTGGTCATCGAACAAACTTAAAGGAATACTGTTCACATTCAGTAAATTTTTTAAATCCTGCATATCTATTTTTATTGTTCCTTCCTAAAATCCCGAAATATACCGCGCTCCCGGCACCCAAGCTTACGCATTAACAATTTGTTGGAAGGAATGAAACCGAAACTGTTACCGCATGAAACCGTTTCATTTTTTTAAATCGTAACAATGGAACGACCATTTAATTTGAAAGAGTTCGGTGGCACTTCAGTTCAATTGTGAAGTGCGAAGATACTTTGATCAATTATTTTCGACTTGACGTTAAAAGTATGTCAGCTATGCATTATTCGTCCTTGGCACTACGGTTTACCTTGTAGGGAAGATATGGTCCAGATTGTTGAAGTCGCTTAATGTCTTGCTATTATTATGCCTTAATAATCTGGTAGCTTAAACATATGGCATATGATATTCTTGAGATAGTAGACTTCGCAGGTTCGTCGCCCGTGCCTTTTATACCAGTAGTAACAGAAGGAGCTATAGTGTGGTGGCAAGCCCTTCACAAGAAATGAAACAAGGACAAAGAATATGCATTATATGTAAACCTTTCCCAGCTACCATTCGTGTAAATGTATTTGGTTCATCGGAAAGAATCAGAGAGTCGCGCTGCTGGAACAAGAAGCTCTATGGACGCAGCGGTATCCTAATCAGACTTCCCATTGTAGGCGGGGCAATCGACTTTCTCTCAAATACTTTGAATTTTAATAATAAATTTTAAAGTGCGTCTCTTTTCTAAAATAAAATTGAAATTTTGTAATAAGAACGTCACACCACTTCACACAGGCAGGGTCTAAACTGGGCTATGGCGACGAAGCAGTAGTCTTTTTTGAAAATCCAAATGTCAAACCGCCATCCGCCTCGCAAACCTAGATGGTATCTTGCAAGAGGAAGTACCAGGACATAAGTAGTCATGTTAGAGTTCCAAGCAGTTCTTAAGGTACGGACTTAGCCGTTTATGGCTGTCGATAACTGTAAGAAGTTGTTACACGAATCAACCCACTCAGTAACTTTCACACTTATTTGAGTAACTACCGCAGAGATTTAGATATTTAGCAACGAGAAGGTGATTTTGAGAGTGAGGGGTGAAAATAGAGGCTAAATTAGAAGACCAGTATCACGCCGTTTGTTTATGTTGGTTCGCATTTTTTTTTAATCGACCTTCGAACTTTGCAGTCAAATGCCGATTTTTAGCATATTGTTTGTATGATGTTTGGGCTATAACTCGTCGACTAGTTGATATTTTTTCAATCTGTTAAAGCCAAATTATTGCTAGAGACGAGGAAAAAGAGAAAGAAGGGGAAGAAATTTATGGCATTTCACTGCAAAGTTCGAAGGTCGATTAAAAAAGATTCGAACTAACATAAAGAAACGCCGCTGTTGTTGTTGTTGTTGCTGTACCGATTAGTTACTCCCCGAAGGCATTGGGGAGTGTTATCGATGTGATGGTCCTTTGTCGGATACAGATCCGATACGCTCCGGTAACACAGCACCATTAAGGTGCTGGCCCGACCATCTCGGGAACGATTTATATGGCCACATTAAACCTTCAAGCCATCCCTCCCTCCCCACCCCCAAGTTCCATGAGGAGCTTGGGGTCGCCAGAGCCTCGTCTGTTAGTGAAACGGGATTCGCCGCTCGAAGGTGAGGTTGAAAATTGGGTTGGAGAAGCTATATATTGCGCTACACAACCCCGCTATTCGGGTCTTATAATTTAGCCTCTATTTTCACCGCGCATTCTCAGAATCGACCTAACTTATGCTAACCTGAATTTGTTCAACAGTGTTATCGCACTTTTTCGGTTTTTCGAAATTTTGGATATCGAAAAATCATTTCAAATAGCGGTCTGAGATGAGTGCCCAGGAACTTACATACCGAATTTCATTAAGATACCTCAACATTTACTCAAGTTATCGTGTTTATGTACAGACGGGCGGACGGACGGACATGGCTAAATGAATTTCTTTTTTCACCCAGATCATTTTGATATATAGAAGTCTATATCTATCTCGATTAGTATATACCGTTACGGTGTACCATTATGCGAACAAAATTAATATACTCTGTGAGCTCTGCTCAGCTGAGTATAAAAATAAAACAAAAACAAGACGCGATTACCTCCGATGGGAGTTTAGGTCGAGCTTCTCTTCCAATTTGCGTCTGGCTCCTTTTAATTCTTCCTACCAATTGGCGGAACACGACTTAAATGTTTTACGCCGACTTCGAACAGCATTTACAGGGCACATGAGAAGTTTTTCATAGCAGAAATACATTTGAAGTGCAAGCCACATCACTGCCTGGGGGCGATTCCGCTTAGAAAAACTTTCTGCTACGCTAAACCGGAAAACAATTTTAGACGGTTTCTCTCCTTGGCTTTAAAGGCGTTTGTTTTGAGAGCTATTGTGTGTGTATATGTTTGTTTCTGTATTTTGACTAATTAAAGTATTGAATATGGAAATTTCTAGTACCAAAAATATTTTTAATTCATGCATTGAATACCGGCGTGAAATATATCAATAAATTTAAAAGCTTAAGGGAAATCGATTTGGTCCAAGTGGGAATTAAATGCACAATAGAGTGATAGAATATTAATTGCTTCCATTGAACGATTGGGAGGATGTGAGATTCAAATAAAATTATAAGAACACAAAGAAAATAGCATAGTTTCAGTTTAGGGACTAAAATGGTCACGTCACAATTCTTTCAAAAGTAAATTCATAAAGGTATAAGTTTGCATTTGAATAAGGAAGGCATAAAATTACAAGATTTACAATAACTGAAAATAGGAACTTTCTTTCTAGAACAAGGCTGGATAAGTATGCTATAGCTGAAGCAGACATTATATATTAATTGATGTAAGTGTGTAACAGGTAGAGGCAGTTAAAGTGGGAGAGGAGGTAGAAGTGCGAGTACAAAAGGGATTGCAAGTAGGAGTGGGGGTGCGAGAGGAACGAGGATGGGACTTAGAATGGGAGAGAGAGTTGGAGTGGTATCGGGAAGAGATGGGGTAGTAGTAGTGCAATTAGGAGTGGGAGTCGTAATGAGGCTGGCAGTGCGAGTGCAAAAGCGGAGCGAAATATAGTTGGAGGTGGTTGCAATGGGAAAAGAAAATGAACAGAAAGCATAAAACGAAGAGTCATGAAGAGGAAGCGAATGTTAAAGCAAACCAAATTGACTTAATTTATAGTTGTTTACCCACAAAAAATTTCCTCGAAGGTTTAGTGAGCTCGCTCAGGTGACATTTCTTTGCCAAATATGAATGCTGTATCAAAAATCACTTACGCCAGTACTAGGCCTAATTTTCTGTAACCGATTTCACACACCGTCCTCTTGGTAAATCCTAGAAGCTTTCTAGGATCTATGCCACTTCATGCTTCTAGACCTGATAGCTATATCACTACTTATAGCTGGAGTCTTAGCCTTGCAAGCGCAGGGCCCGAGAACAAAACGTGCTCGGTCCTTTCCACATCCTACCCGCACTTCCTACATTTCTTATCACAGACTAGGCCTAATTTAAAAGCATGTGACGCCAGAATGCAGTTTCCAGTCAGAATACCTGTCATGAGCCTACGGTCTTTTCTTTTGATTGATAAAAATAACTTTTTTAGTCTAAGTTTGTAAAACCTACACATGATCTTTGTAACTGTACAGCCCCGCTATCATATGCAATTCGTGCCTTCTTTTAAACTCGCCCAATCTGATTGTAACGTCTATGGGTTTTCATTTCCTTTCCCATTATCCCATATGTCCTGGGACTCAATATAGATAAACGCTTCGCCCTACCCCGCTTCTTTCCAGGGATTAGTTATACTCTAATACACTTTTAGGCGTTGTGCTATGCAATATTATTGCCTTTATTGCTGCTGGGCTGTCAATATAAAAAATGTCGCGCAGATGCGCCTTAAGCTATTTTCTTCCAGTGTTTCTGCTGCTTTGGTTACGGCTACTATTTCCACCTGAAAAACACTACAGTGGTCTGACAGCTAGTAGGATATGGTTATCCCCGGATCAGCTCAGTTAACCACAGACCCTACTCCTCCCGTTACTTTGGAACTGATGTATACGTGTATCGTGTCGCCTGACATTTGAGCTCCCTTGCTTCAATATTCCACCTCTGTCGTGGCTGCATGAGATCCATCGAAGAAACAGGTAGAGAATCTGTCCATCTAATATTTGATGATGCTATACTTCTCTGACAAGTTGCCTCGATGCACTGAGTCCCGTTGCAGTTGTTAACGATAAGCTTATCGCCACCAGTTCTACTGGTGGAATGTGCATAATGGCATAGAGTACAGCCGTCGGGGTTCTTTTCAGAGCTCCCGTTATGCCAAGCATTGACAGCCTACATTATCCCCCGTTTCTGTGAGTATAAACAATTTGGTCGGCCTTTGTCGTGGCATGTAATCCAATGCCGTCTAACTGCTTTGTTTCCGTGTTACTTACGGTTTTCTTAATGTGTGCCTTTGTGAGTCCACAGAAGAATGCTGCTTAAGCTCTCTGTTTAGCTAGGTAGTCTGCCTGTTCAACACCTTCATGTCCCTAATGGCCACGAATCTATCCTATCAAAACTTCGTTTGTGGCTCCCATATCATTTAGAACTTCAATGAATTCATCTAGTAGCTTAGAAGTAGTTTTGTTGGACTGAAAATCACGTAAGACTGCCTGTCTGGCAGAAACAATGAAGATGCTCCTCGAGGATAAGCCTCTTCGTATAAATTCTCTACGGCAAATTCCTATTGTATGGATTTTTGCCTGAAACAAAAAAATATATCATTAGTATCGATTTCTTGAAGCCTTATTTGAAAATATTTTTATTTAAACACAAAGTAAAATAGTTACCATATGACAATAGTAGTATAGCGTCATCAATTACAGAACGAAAGGACTACCTGAGTCCGTATCTGCGACAGTTGCTCATGATCGACCAAGTAGAGAAGACATGAATCCAAGCGCGGGAATGAAATGCGTCGAATATCATGTGCAGGTCCTACAACCTCAAACTTATGAAGTTATTCCTATAATTAAAGAGACGACTGTAGGTATATGACCGGTATTCTGACTGGACACTACCTACTGGCGTCATATGCCTTTAACTTAGGCTAGGTCAGTGATAGCAGATGTGGGAAGTAGGAGTTCGAGGCGGAAACGAATCATCAGAATTGTTTATCTTTTTTTTTCTCATTTGTAAAATAAGTACCTTATCTAAGAAATGTTTATACGTTTCGCTTAAAACAATTATTTTCTTTCCTTCCAGAAATGGTCCACTCATTATTCCCCCCATGATAAAGTTCCTCATACAGCTGACAAACAAAAGTGATCGCAAACTTATTACCATACCAAAAATTATCAGTATCACCAACAATTTGCTGGCCAACAATGCGGTACTTGATTGTGCAGTAATTGCACTCAAATCACTCGCCTATGAAATCTTTTTTCTCCCACATATGGGCGGAAGCACAACAGCGCTCACAACATTCGGTGATTATCGTGCACCCTTTCAAAGTCCCGTCACACGTTCACCCGTACAACAAAGACGTCATGCAGTCGAGGATACCGCTACTGCAACTGCAGCTGCCGAAGCATTGTTGGCGAATAGTCGTGAATTGGATACGCAGAAGGAAGTTGTGTTGGGCATGTTGGAGAAGTTTATAGATGCGAATGATTTGCATGGTGTTGTTGCTTTGTTATTGTTACGTGAACGTAGCGCCCAGCATTTGGAGGGAGGCAGATTTGGTAGACAAACAGATGCTCGTAGCGAAGATGCGTTGGAGCGGAAACGAGGTTGTTGCACTTTGGAGTCAACCCTGCTACAAGATCCCAGTGCAGTGTATGCTTTGATTTGTCGTGCTATGTGTGATGGACACTTAAATGTACGTAGTTGGCGTGAATTTTATCTACTTGAATCGTGCTTTAAAAATTATAGCAAATATGTGTTGGCGGATAGCAAGAATTTCTTGGCATTGCTGCAACTCTTCTTAACGGAGGTAAGTGGGCGCTATTCACTATAACTTCGTATATACTTCAAAATTGTCTTTAGTCCTGTAATTTGATATATCAAATCTGAAGTCATGTATCAAGTTTTATGCGATCCCGAAAACCGCACCAATTAACGCGGACTCAACCTACATATTTTGACCCATAAGGTACTGCTGAAAACGTTTGATAAAAGCATCGACCCGCACATCTCTCTGTCGACTTTAAAGCAGTACAACTCTTGCGAAAATAATAAATTTTTTTAATTTAAGAATCGTAGGAGAACGCGAGCAAAAACGTAAATCTGTTATTATAGTAGCGAGTAGCTTAAGTCTTTTCATTAGTCAGAGTGTTTGCTGGCATTCATTTGGGGCTTATGCTAGGCTTAGTGCTGTGCTAAATGCAGTAACAAATAATCAATATGCAACATGTAGTATGCAGCATTTTAAAAACTAGAAAAATTCAAAAAAAAAAATGAAGCTAGAGTAACTATTTTTTGTATGCCTTTGTCGGGGCAAATGATGTTGGATATGCGGAAAGAAGTATGCGATGCATGTCTGTAAATCCTTTATACATAAAAATGTTGTTTTTTGTCGATTTGGATGATATTCATGCTTCCTGTGATTCGGTGGCAGCTGGTAGGGGTTTTAAAAGACTGTGAAAAGTTTAATAAACATGCGCTTTTATGATACTGCTAGTACTAATGAAAAGTGAATTTTTTGCGAGTCCATAGCGATTTGTTATGGATATACGAGTGTTGTCTACAATATCAAAATATGCTCCTCAAACATTTTAAATCACTAAAAGGAGGACGGTCATTATGATACTTTGAAATTGAACCTTCGGATATCCATTATCCATCAGCTGCAAAATTTCAAATTTTTCCACTATGTTTTAATTGATATAATAATAATAACATTTATAAAATTGATTTCAATTAAGTAAGAAACTAATATCATAGAGGCAATCTTTTGTCATGTTATTAAATTATTTCATGAAAATCCTTCTATAATTGTTGGAAATCAAAAATGAAAAGGAGCTGCACCTCTGTTTATACTCAGCTGAGCAGAGCTCACAGAGTATATTAACTTTGTTCGCATAACGGTAATCCGTAACTGCATTAACTAATCGAGATAGATATAGACTTCTATATATCAAAATGATCTGGCCGAAAAAAGAAATTTATTTAGCCATGTCCGTACGTCCATCCGTCCGTCCGTAACTTGAGTAAATTTTGAGGTATCTTGATGAAATTTGGTATGTAGATCCCTAGGCACTCATCACAGATCGCTATTTAAAATGAACGAAATCGGACTATAACCACGCCCACTTTTTCGATATCGAAAATAACGAAAAACCCAAAAAGTGCGATAATTCATTACCAAAGACGGATAAAGCGATGAAGCTTGGTAGGTGGTTGACCTTATGACGTAGAATATAAAATTAGTAAAATTTTGGACAAGGGCGTGGCACCGCTCCCTTTTGAAAGAAGGTAATTTGAAAGTTTTGCAAGCCGTTGAAGATATCATGATAAAATTTGGGAAGAGCGTTGCCCCTATTCCTATATGTGTGCTAAATAAAAATTAGCAAAACCGGATGACTAACACGCCCACTTTTTAAAAAAAATTTTTTTAAGTCAAATTATAACAAAAAATTGAATATCTTTACAGTATATAAGTAAATTGTGTCAACATTCAACTCCAGTAATGATATGGTGCAACAGAATACAAAGATAAAAGAAAATTTCAAAATGGGCGTAACTCCCCCCTTTTTCATTTAATTTTTCTAGGATACTTTTAATGCCATAAGTCGAACAAAAATTAACCAATTCTTGTGAAATTTGGTAGGGGCATAGATTCTATGAAGATAACTGTTTTCTGTGAAAATCGGTCGAAGTAACGCCCAGCTTTTATACACAGTCGGCCGTCTGTCCTTCCGCTCGGCCCTTAACACGATAACTTGAGCAAACATCGATATATCTTTACTAAACTTAGTTCACGTATTTAACTGAACTCACTTTATATTGATGTAAAAAATGGCCGAAATCCGACTATGACCATGCCCACTTTTTCGATATCGAAAAGTACGAAAAATGAAAAAAAAAAATGCCATAATTCTGTACCAAATATGAAAAAAGGGATGAAACATTGTAATTTGGTTGGTTTATTGACGCAAAATATAACTTTAGAAAAGACTTTGAAAAATGGGTGTGACACCTTCCATATTAAGTAGAATAAAATGAAAAAGTTCTGCAGAGCGAAATCAAAAGTCATTGGAATCTTGGCAGGAATACTGTTCGTGGTATTACATATATAAATAAATTAGCGGTACCCGACAGATGATGTTCTGGGTCACCCTGGTCCAAATTTTGGTCGATATCTGGAAAACGCCTTAACATATACAACTAAGGGCCACTTCCTTTTAAAACCCTCTTTAATACCTTTAATTTGATACCCATATCGCACAAACACATTCTAGAGTCACCCCTGGCCCACCTTTATGGTGATATCTCGAAAAGGCGTCCACCTATAGAACTAAGGCCCACTCCCTTTTAAAATACTCATTAACACCTTTCACTTGATTCCCATATCGTAAAAACACATTCTAGAGTCACCCCTGGTCCACCTTTATGGCGATATCTCGAAATGGCGTCCACCTATAGAACTGTGGCCCACTCCCTTTTGAAATACTCTTTAATACCTTCCATTTGAGACACATGTCATACAAACACATTTCAGGGTTACCCTAAGTTCATTTTCCTACATGGTGATTTTCCCTTATTTTGTCTCCAAAGCTCGCAGCTGTGTATGTAATGTTCGGTTACACCCGAACTTAGCCTTCTTTACTTGTTAATAATAAAGAAGAAATTAAAATTAATTTATTAAATAGATAATTATTCCCGCGGTAGGTATTCCTGTCGTAAGAGGCGATTAAAATGCCAAATATATTTAAAAGGGGTTGTGTAGCGCAACCCTTTCAAGGGGTTGCCATCGCAATATATAGCTTCGCCAAACCCAATTTTCAACGTCACTTATCAGTGGCGAGTCCTGTTTCATCAACAGCCGAGGCTCTGACGACCCCGAAATCCTCATGGAGTAAGGGGTGGGAGGGCGGTATGGCCTAGAAGGTCGCAAGTGGTCATACCAAATCATTCCCGAGTTGGTCGGGGTTGGTACCGGAACGTACCGGATCTCCATCCGGCAATGGACCATCAACATCGGTAACACTCCCCAAGGCCTTCGGGTAGTGTCATTATCGTTACAACAAAAACAGCAACAACACAGCAATGATCGGTCCTTTGAATCACACTAATGTTAAAATTCTCACTCTTTCCTGTGGTTCTTACTGCTATTGTAAATACCGCAATTAATTTAAAACAACGCCCTACTGCTAAGAGATGCGAAAAACCGCGAGAATCTGTGTTCGATTCGAAATCGAATATCCTCAAGAGCAGATTCAAAAAAGTCGAATACGAATACCATGTAGATAAGTAGGCATTTGAATTAAAAAAAAAAAACCGCGGTTGATAGTCTCGATGTTATCTTGAAGTGAACAAAGAAAGCTCTAGCCAATTATTAAACTTGCAAAGAGTCTGCAGGAGGAACTGGGGACTGTCGTCGTATATCATGCATAGTGCGCACAACACAGGAAATGGCGCAATACTATCGTACGTCGCTAGATGAAATGTGCAATTAGCTGGAGGTTTGGAAGTAACAAAAACTGGGTTTCCACGTCACCTTTCACTTGTTGCCTCTGCCTTTTTCCCCTCATAAAGGGCCTTATACTGGGAAAATGTAGAAATCAGCCGCCTACGGAAACGAAAGGATATAGAGATGACATGAAAAGAGGACTACGTAAAAACTAACCCACCGTCCGGCACCGAGTATTTAGCAGTATCCTTCGAGGTATCAATGAGGCAGGTATGTACTCGAAGCATATCCGACTCTTGGAGTATTTTTAGGTGAAGCTCTATGCCGTGTAGGGAGCAGCTTAACTCCCACAGGTTAGTACAAGCTCAGAGACCACTATAACCATCTTTATTGACAGGATTGAGGGCTGCAGAATCTAACTTGATGAAGCCGGATATAGTATACCTCAATATCTCCTTTTGTTAGGTTCCTGGAAGGGAATGAATTTCCTGTTGCAATAGCCAGAAAATGTTTCGAAATAGAAAGAAACAATGTGGACAGCTCCGCACGACTACCACATGGTTACCTCCTGAGGAAAATCGAGCTTAAACTAAACAAATCTGAAGTAAGAGTAGTTACGGGCATCATCACAGGCCACTGTTCTATTATCCCGATGATTAGCCGAAGGCGCATATCAGCAAACTCATTTTTCAGAAGCTGCCGGGATAAGGAAGAAAAGAAGTCGATTTATTACATTCTCTGCCGATGTCCAAGGATGCAGGCAAGATGACTCAGATTTTTTGGGCACGGTGTTTCAACAGTCTGACAAAGATTAATAATCTTGTGTTTTATTTACGTTCATATAAGAAAGCTAATGGCCTTAAAGGTAAGAGCTGATTAGGTTAGGATTGACGGATCTGATTTGACTAGTATCGTACGCATCCCATCTTGCGACACCGCGTTTCATTCTAACTCTTCTCCTTTCCAATAAGCCGTTTATCTTTCTTATTCGTGTCATGATATTGAAAACTATACGCCCGTTGCGCTCCAGCATCCTCTGCAGCTAGTGAAATATATGCGTCCAATTATCGATAGCATCGTTGGATAGAAGATTGCATCCAGCTTGCAGGTGAACGAGACAAGTAGAGAATTAATCGCTTGTCTGTATACTGATAAACAGCGGCTTGCACATTTCCCTTTCTTATGGGTTGGTCATAGAACACGGGACTTCATATCGGCAGGCATTGGCTCGATCGTCCATATTCTGCATAGAAGACTGAAAACTATTTATGGTTAAGGTCAGTAGAAAAATACTTACAGATACCATGCCTCTCATAACTAAAAGGTGCCAATCAGAAATGTTCTTCATATCGGGTATAATATGTGAGTTTAATAAAATAAGACAGCCAGGTATAAGGGCCTGACTTTGTCCATTAATAAATGCCTTGCCCGCAAACATAACCCTGCAGTCAAAAGCCAAAGTAGTCAGCAAACATTCTAGTTCATTGACTATAATTTTGTGGCGTTCATCATACTGGTCAGTTTTAGAATGGTTCATTGACTATAATTTTGTGGTGCTATTAATACTAGTTAGTATTTAAATAATTCATTTGACTAGAATTTCGTCTGTCGACTCGAGGAAATGCGCGAGTGCTTTCTGTAGCCAATTTGCAATGCATACTTCAGTTGACAATGCTAGATTCGTCCAAATCAACGGGCACATAAACACAAGCATGACGAGTCAACCCTCACCGTTACCTCAACAGAGGTTAAAGAAGTTATTGAAAAGGCCAAGCCTCCATATCAATAGTCCCAGACGGAAGACCTATACCGATGCCAAAACACCTTGGCCATGAGGGCATCAGTAGCCTAGGACATTTTTTCTTTTCTCTATGCCTTTCCAGAATAACAGAGAAAGGCCGGAAATCCAGCCAGTATCTACCGATATTATCACTTTAGTCAGTAACGAAAACGTTTAAAGCCGTTATGATTCTCTCAATTAAATGAAATTGTTCGGTTATCCAGCCATAAGCATGACTTCCGTAAAGTGCATATCACTACCACCATTCTGAACTCCATTAACACTCATAACAGGACGGCGCTAGTGCAGCTTGGCGTGTTTTGACACAGTCAACCACTACTGGTTCTTTCCTTCTCCGTTAGATAGATAGATAATTTATTGAGGATTGCACTGCGACCATTGGTCAGCACCTCATCCCATCCGACTTCCATGATGAACCCTAGCAGTTCTCGTGGGGAATGTTCTGGCCATGGTGAACCCATAAACTTAGCCCTGCATATTGAGATTGCGTCACATTCGTGTGTTATTCCGTTACTTTTTATTTTTCATATATGTATATGTACGTATTTTTATTCAAATTTATTCCAAAGTATAATGTATTGAACTGATAAATTTTAAAGTTATATACATATGTATATATATACATACCTTTTAAGTATGTGAAATATAATGAATAACATAAATTTGAGCTAATTTATCAATTTTCAAGTAATTTTTCAACCCAATTGAGACTAGTATATTAAATAGTAGGATGCTGATGCAAATATTGACTAGTATGTCAACTGTTATTGCAATGATGCATAGACTGAGTAGTATGCCAACTGGTATGTTGATGTTGAATACACTGATTAGTATGTCAATTGGTATGATATGGGCGTAGATAATAACTAGTATGCCATCTGGTATAATGCTGGCGCAAAGGCTGACTAGTATGTTAATTGGTATGAATCTGATGGTTATGCTGACTAGTATGTCATCTGGTATGATGTTGGTGTATATAATGACTAGTTTGTCAATTGGTATGATGCTGATGCAGGGGCTGGCAATTGATATTTCGTAGGACATCGCCGTGTTACAAATACCAGTTGCTAATATGGAAAAAAGACAGAACTCATACTAGTTGGAATTTTTGGCAAACTAGTATTCTTCTAGTATACAACTAGTTGGTTTGACTGCAGGGAACTAACGAACAGCTTACTACACCAACTACCTTCCCTCAATAGCAGACACTAATGAAACTGCCAAAATAAATAACAAGGTTAAAGCAACACTTGCAACAAAAAAAAAAAAAACACATAAAAAGAAAACATAAAAAAAAAATAAAAAAACTTCTCTATCCATTGAAATTGTCAAAGGATTAAACGTAGAAGAATATGAGAAATTCTTTTGTGCAAGATTGCAATTTTCTTCGTTTTTTCGTCTCTTCTCATTGCTTTTGTGTTGTACTACCAGGTTTCCGCAAAATAAATCAAAAACATTTACGGCACATTTGTGTGCAACGTTCAAAACGAGCGAGACTCCAAAATTGAAAAATAAAGAATCAAGCAAGCAAAGAAATTAAAAGGGTTCCACTTTAAAAGGAAAGAAGAAAAAAAAAAAAAACAAACAACAAGGAGCCGCCAAGCAAAGGTGAAAAGCGCAAAAGTGCTCGGCCGACAATGGGTTAATGCTTCAGCTGTTTTGAATGCGAAGGTGCGCTCAAATACACATAAATACATATGCATTCGTATATCACACACACAAAATACATACATATTTACACTTCCACTCACAAAGATTTGTTTTGGAAAAAATTATAAGAGGATACTTTCAAAACATCAGTTGAACTGCAATAGAAATTTCATGGGTATATTCAAAAGTCAACACTGATCTTTGAGATGGGAAATATATATATATACAAATATCGGTAGGTGTGTATAAATGCATTTAAATACCCAGTGAATAAAGGAACATTGGAGATTTGCACATCCTGCGTCAGCCAGTTCAACTCAGAGCTGGTCTTCCAGCTATTAGATAAGGCTTAAATTTACTTTTTGACTGGTACAGGTTAAGTTAGGTTGAACTGGCCGGTCCATGAGGTCCTCACATAGACTGATTGAGTCCGTAGTGTTACCAGAAGTTTGTTTTAACAACCAAACTGAAAAACCAACCAAATCAAAAACCAGGACCTATGTTATAAAATAACTCCGTCCTCTTGGCAAATACTAGAAGCTTCCTAGGATTTAAGCCACTTGATGCTTCTAGATCTGACAGCTGTATCACTCCTAATAGCTGGAGTCTTAGCCTGGAAAGTGCAGGGCACGAGCACAGAACGTGCTCGATCGTTTCCTCCTCCAAACCAAGCCTAATTTAAAGGCATGTGATGCCAGAAGGCAGTGTCCAGTCAGAATGCCCGTCATGAGTCTTTAGTCCTCTCTTTTTAATGATAGAAGCAACTTTGTTAGTCTAAGGTTGTAAGACCTACACATAATCTTCGACACTTTACAGCCCCGCGCTTGAATCCACGCCTTTCCCGCTTGGTCGATCATGTGCACCTCTCGCCTTCGCTTAATCTCGCCCAGTCTAATTGGGACCTCTACGGAGCAAGCTTCAAGGGATGCGCCCTTTTTAGCTAGCTCATCCGCTTTTTCATTCCCATCTATTCCCATATGCCCTGGGACCCAATATAGATGTACTGGTACAGAAACTTCTGTAAATTCAGAATTCGCTATACGTTCTTTAGTAATGACACAATATGCTTTCATAACATTTTTAAAAATATATTAGTTCTGAAGTCAAGACCAAATGAATACGAAAGAGAGATCCATGTAAAAAAAATATTGTAACTTTGGACGAATCATCCCAATGTTACTTACAGAAAGTTGGCGAAACTCACAGGAGCCTTTGCACGTAAACTCTTTGAGACCCAATTAGCAAAAAATAATTTTTGTATGATTATGGACGACAAAGCCTACTTGAGATTGGACCTGAGACCATTTTCCAGATACACAGCTCTACTGTTAACAGCATGGAGAGGACATTGCTGACTCAGAAAAAAACATCCTAACAGGAAAGTTTGGCAGAAACGTACTGACTTGGCAAGCTATTTGTGAATGAGGGCATAAATCGACGCTGTTCCTTACGATGAGAACAATTTACGCCGCAATTTACGTGCAAGAGTTTCCTCAAAAAGGTCTTTTCCATTCCTACGTCCTTATAATGATACAACTATATATTGAGCGGACTTGGCTCAAGAATATTACGCACGTGTCACCCAAAAGGGGTTCACAGATAACAATATAAGTTATGTTAAGAAAAACTTGAATGCACCCAACGTGCCAGAGTTGCGGTCAATCGAGCGATATTGGGCGCTGATGAAAGCAAAACTTTTAAGAATAAGAAAATCAACAAAAAACTGTTACGGAAGTACAAAAACTATGGCGAATGGTTTCGCTAAAAACAAAACTTGATGTCGGGTCTTTCCAGAAAAGTTCGGGCACATGGACAGCAAAGTATAAATTGATAAAAATGTCTTTATCTATGTTTTCAAATCATTTCGTTGAGGATTACATTTTGAACTGAATATGCTTCTGATAGCTATCTTCTTACATTTGTCCATAAAAACATGAGAGCAGCTGCTAAGAGCTTATTCATTTCTTTAGCGACTCCACCCTCATTATATTTGTAATCTTTTTATAAAATAAAGATCTTTACTCAATTTACTGTTGGGTGTGAATACAACCTCATGTGTAAACACATATATGAAATGTAAGTACAGTTCATCGTATGCACGTTTGAAAGTATCATCACAAAAGGTGCGGTTTCTACTATGCGCTCCATTCTGTGCACTTTTAAGTAAATCAGAAGGTAGCAGTCATCGTTCTTTGTGTATGTCAGGAAGTATGCAGTTATGCATTTTTTTGTGCGCCATGAAAAACTAACAAAGAAATAGTGAATAAACTTCCAAGTTCAATATGAAATCAATGCGAGTCTGGCGGAATTGAGTGTGTTTGTGTTGCACTTATGCGCATGCTGCATACTTTTAGGCGTGCAAAACGCCGTGAAAATCGCATTATCTGTGTTGCACAGTGTAATGTTGCTACGCAAAATGTGGTCCTTAATATATATATATAGATATATCTTATATTGGATTATATAATTCGGCAAACCACATGAATGTCATATTTGTTGTAAAGTTTTAAGTTTAAAATTGTGTCCATTGTTTCCAATATAAAATTTTATTGAAATAGCACATACTACGAATAGAAAATCTTGTCAATTGCTTAAATGTGTGTTGGAATAATTTCACAACAGCTACTTATTTATTAGTAAGCCGTCAAAGTTTGGCCCTCGAGAACGGCTTTTCCCAAGTTTTCACAAGTCTCCTCTGTCCTTGCGACCAATTCTGGGTACGTCCTCAGAGTGTGGTTTCTACTAAGCTCCTAATTCGTTGCCATACTTCTGGCATGATTACCACTTAATTAAAAAAGAAAAATGATACTGATGATGGCGCAACGCCGAAATTTGTTTATCTTCAAATAAGTTTGACAAGGGATGACGCAAAATCTCTTAATATCTGCTGCAATTTTCTCTATCGGACATTGCTCAAAAATATTGCAAGATTTCCAATTTTTGCACTAAAATTTGCAGACAAATATGAAAGCAACTCAAAACAAAGGGAGCAAAAAGGCACTGACGATGCCAAGGCGCCGAAACCAAACTAAATTTAACAAATGAGGGAAAGAACTTTCAATATCTTGCGTATCAACTTTTGCGCCCTTTCTGAAAATAAACACGACGGAATTCGAAGTACTCCAGAATGAGCTTTACGAAATGCACCCTTGGGTTATGGATTTTCAGTTTGGCCTACGAATGTAGACTTTTTACCGACTAAGAAATTGCGTGAGTTGTTAGAGAAAGAGTATTTATTACACAAGCAACAACATCAGCTTTGAAATCCGGCGAAGAATCACTATATGAAAGTTGGAAAATTTGATTTTGGACTACGTTGGTAATAGAAAAGTAAAGACCTCTCACGGCAAACGAAAATCTACACTTACTGTTACGTCCTGCTTTATTACACAAGCAACAACATCAGCTTTGAAATCCGGCGAAGAATCACTATATGAAAGTTGGAAAATTTGATTTTGGACTACGTTGGTAATAGAAAAGTAAAGACCTCTCACGGCAAACGAAAATCTACACTTACTGTTACGTCCTGCTGTATGGCGCAGAAACATGGACCTTGACCGTGAGATAAGGCGGGTCGGGGAGTATTCGAGAGAAAAGTTTTTCGAAATATTTACGGACCTCTACGCATTGGCGACGAAGATTTAATGAAGAGTTGTTTGATCTCTATGCAGGCATCAACATAGTACAGCGAAATAAAACACAACGACTACGCCAGTTAGGCCATGTTATGCGAATGAAAGATGCTGATGTGGCTAAGAAAGTGTTTTTTTTTTATCGGAACCCGCCTTGAAAGTAGAGCAAGACGGCGCCTCCCACTCCGTTGGAAGGTACAGGTGGAAACGAGTTGAATTTCTTTGGTGTGACTATTGGTGTCAGCTTATCCAACAAGAAAGCGACTAGCTCACCTTGCAGTAACGGTGTCTGTATTTCCCAACCATTCGCTAACATCATATATAAATAAATAAAACGAAAATAATAATCTGAACAAGTCCCACTTCAATATTTTTCATATTTACCTCTTCAACATTCATAAATGTATGCTCAACAATTTACTCAGTCCCACAATACAGCGGTAATGACTGCGAAAAGCTTCGTGAGAACGGAACTTAAAGACAACAAAAGGTTGGAAGTTTTAAGTGAACAACATACAATGGAATATTATTTCACCTATGTATAAGTACTAGGATGTAGCCTTGACTTGGTTGTTGTACTAAAGTTTTTTAACTTGAAATGTTCAGTTTAAGAGCTTAGCAGATAGTGTATTGGCATAAGAGATTTAACGATGAGTTCAATAAGATTTCAAAGATATTTGCAAAACAAACTAAAAAATGTGGAAAAAAGAAAATAAACGTAAGTTTGAAAGCTGGTTGTTTTAATGCCTGAAGTTTTTTGCGCTTACTTTGAAGTTAGGGATATGGAAATATTTGAGCAAACGCTGAAGATGACAGCTTTATTATTGATAGCATTTTGAAATTGAGCTTACATATGTACAGCTGCGTTCAAAATCTTAGTAGTGTAAGAAATTGTAGATACAATTTGGAACTTATGTTTTCATAATGGTGCTTTTTTTACATTGGTTGTTGGCTAGTATTTAAAATAGTATTGAGTTCCATGCCTTTCGTTGTTGCCTTTCTGTTTTTTTAGAGTCGCAGCACAGCAACGTAGGATTTCTACCACCTCACATACATATTTGCTTATTCTATGTTGGCTTGCGTTGGGCTAATTAAATTAAAACAAGTAAAAGTGTCTAAGTTCGGGTGTAACCGAACATTATATACTCAGCGTGAGCTGATTTCAGATAAATTACTTTTCTACATAACACGTGGCACCGCCCGTTTAAAAAAAAAGAATTTCTCCCCATTTCCTCTTACAATGAGCGGGTTGTGCGCTGGGCTTGGGACCCGCCACGTAAAACCATACTCCAATGAAATATAACAACAAGCCTCGGATAAATACACTCTCTATTGATGACGACCATGGCAAACGTTTGAAGGACAATGAATTGAGGGCATGCACCTGGAACGTCCGCTCCCTGAATGGGATTGGTGCAGATGCCCGGCTGGTTGATGTCCTCGTCAAAGCAAAATCTGACATCACCGCCATCCAAGAAATGCGTTGGACGAAGCAAGGAAGAAAGAAGATCAAAAATTGTGACATATATTGGAGTGGCCATGCGAATAAGCGCAGTTTCGGCGTCGGATTCGTGGTGGGAGAGAGACTTTGTCGCCAAGTGCTGGCGTTCACGCCTGTGGACGAGCGTCTCGCCGCTATTCGAATAAAAGCAAAATTTTTTAATATATCATTCATCTGCGCCCATGCGCCGACAGAGGAGAAAGACGATGAGGTGAAAGACACTTTTTATGAACAAATACGAGCGCTGCCCCCGTCATGATATAAAAGTCGTGCTTGGCGACTTTAACGCCAGGGTGGGCAAAGAAGGTGTTTTTGGCCCTACAGTCGGAAAGTTCAGCCTACACAATGAAACTTCTCCTAACGGACTGAGGCTGATTGACTTTGCCGGTGCTCGAAACATGGTCATATCAAGCACGAGGTTCATGCATAAAAAGATACATCAAGCTACATGGCTGTCTCCTGATCGAAATACTCGCAATCAGATCGATCACGTTGTGATAGACGGACGGCATGCCTCCAGTGTTTTAGATGTGCGAACGATCCGAGGACCTAACATCGATTCGGACCATTATCTCGTTGCAGCCAAAATACGCACCCGCCTCAACGCGGCTAAAAACAAGGAACAAAAAACACAAGGAAAGCAAGACGTCGAAAAGCTTCAATCACAACAGACTGCCAATGATTTCGCAACTCGACTCTCACACCTGCTCTCTGAGGGCACAACTCATCCTGAAGGAATACAGGAGCAGTGGGAGCATATCTCCAAAGCACTTCATACTGCCGCCGAGGAAAAAATTGGTTACCGGAGGCCACGAAAAAACAACTGGTATGATGAAGAATGCCGCGTTGCAACCGAAAGAAAAGACGCTGCCTACAGGGCTACGTTAAAAGCGAGCGCGACAAGAGGAGTGTGTGAACGCTATCGTGAGTTGAAAAGGGAAGCGAGACGCCTTTTCAGGAAGAAAAAAGCAGAAGCAGAAAGGCGTGAGTGCGAGGAGCTTGAGCTGCTAGCCACCAGGAATAACGCCCGAAAATTCTACCAAAAAATACGGCGACAGACGGAAGGTTTTAAGACCGGGGCAAACTCCTGTAGGAATGAAAACGGCGACCTTGTAACTGATGTCCAGAGAGTGCTTAGATTATGGAGGGAACACTTCTCTGCTCTCCTAAATGGAGGCAGCAATTCACCGCGCAGAGATGAAGAACCCGATCCCGCAATCGATGATGATGGAATATATGTCCCCCCGCCCGATTATGACGAAGTTAGAATAGCAATAACCAGATTGAAAAACAACAAGGCCGTGGGCGCTGATGGATTGCCTGCGGAGCTTTTCAAGTTCGGCGGCGAGGAGTTGGTAAGGCGCATGCAGCAGCTTCTTAGCAAAATATGGGCGGACGAAAGCATGCCGACGGTTGGAATCTAAGTGTTCTTTGCCCAGTCCACAAGAAGGGGGATACTGCAAAATGCACCAACTATCGTGGAATCAGCCTTCTTAATATCGCATATAAGGTCCTTTCAAGTGTATTGTGCGAAAGATTGAAGCCCACCGTGAACCGGCTGATTGGACCTTATCAGTGCGGCTTCAGACCTGGTAAATCTACCATCGACCAGATTTTCACAATGCGCCAAATCTTGGAAAAAACCCGTGAAAAGAGAATCGACACACATCACCTCTTCGTCGACTTTAAAGCCGCCTTCGACAGCACGAAAAGGAGCTGCCTATATGCCGCTATGTCTGAATTTGGTTTCCCCGCAAAACTTATACGGCTGTGCAAAATGACGTTAAGCAACACCATCAGCTCAGTCAGAATTGGGAAGGACCTCTCCGAGCCGTTCGAAACTAAACGAGGTTTCAGACAGGGTGACCCCCTATCGTGCGATTTCTTTAATTTGATGCTGGAGAAAATTATACTAGCTGCAGAACTTAACCGCACTGGAACAATATACTATAAAAGCGTGCAATTACTGGCATATGCTGATGACATTGATATCATCGGCCTAAACACCCGCGCTGTTAGTTCTGCTTACTCCAAGCTGGAAAAAGAAGCGGTAAAGATGGGTTTGATGGTGAATGAGGACAAAACGAAGTACCTGCTGTCATCGAGCAAAGAGTCAGCGCATATGCGCCTTGGCAACCACGCTACTGTTGGCAGCCATAATTTCGAAATAGTAAAAGACTTTGTTTATTTGGGAACCAGCATCAACATTAGCAACAACATCAGCACTGAAATCCAGCGAAGAATCAATCTTGCCAATAAATGCTACTTTGGACTAGGTAGGCAATTGAAAAGTAAAGTCCTCTCTCGGCGAACGAAAATCATACTCTACAAGTCACTTATCGTACCCGTCCTGCTATATGGGGCAGAAGCATGGACCATGACAACAGCAGATGAAGCGGCTTTGGGAGTGTTCGAGAGAAAAGTTCTTCGAAAGATTTATGGACCTCTACGCGTTGGCGATGGCGAGTACCGAAGAAGATTTAATGATGAGCTGTACGAGCTATACGCAGACATCAACATAGTCCAGCGAATTAAAACGCAGCGGCTGCGCTGGCTAGGCCATGTTATGCGAATGAAAGATGATGCTCCGGCCAAGAAAGTGTTTCTATCGGAACCCGCCTATGGAAGCAGAGGTAGAGGGCGGCCCCCACTCCGTTGGAAGGACCAGGTGGAAAACGATTTAAACTCCCTTGGTGTGACCAATTGGCGCCGGTTGGCGGAGCGAAGGAGCGACTGGCGCGCCTTGTTGGACGGCCATAACCGTTTAGACGGTTAAGCGCCAATTAAGTAAGTAAGTATTCTAGTCTACGACCCTTTAAAACCTTTTAAACTAGTTTTATATCTAAGTTGCCGTGGTCTTTAACCGATCCGGTCCATTTTTACTAGAAATATTTTCTGCTATAAGGAAAATATGTGTATCCAATTTTGTTACGATATGTAAATTTTTCTTCGAGTTATGGCTCCCGAAACATTGAAAATTGCTTAGATAAAAAAGGGGCGGTGCCACACCCATTTTTTATACTCAGTTGAGTAGAGCTCACAGAGTATATTAAGTTTGATTGGATAACGGTTGGTTGTACAGGTATAAAGGAATCGAGATATATAAAGACTTCCATATATCAAAATAATCAGGATCGAAAAAAAATTTGATTGAACCATGTCCGTCCGTCCGTCCGTCCGTCCGTCCGTTAACACGATAACTTGAGTAAATTTTGAGGTATCTTGATGAAATTTGGTATGTAAGTTCCTGAGCACTCATCTCAGATCGCTATTTAAAATGAACGAAATCGGACCATAACCACGCCCACTTTTTCGATATCGAAAATTTCGAAAAACCGAAAAAGTGCGATAATTCATTACCAAAGAAAGCTAAAACGATGAAGCTTGGTAGATGGGTTGACCTTATGACACAGAATAGAAAACTAGTAAAATCTTGGACAATGGGCGTGGCACCGCCAACTTTTAAAAGAAGGGAATTTAAATCTTTTGCAAGCTGTAATTTGGCAGTCGTTGAAGATATCATGATGAAATTCGGCAGGAACGTTACTCTTATTACTATATGTATGCTTAATAAAAATTAGCAAAATCGGAGAAGGACGAAGCCCACTTTTAAAAAAATTTTTTTTTAAAGTAAAATTTTAACAAAAAATTTAATATCTTTACAGTATATAAGTAAATTATGGCAACATTTAACTACAGTAATGATACGGTGCAACAAAATACAAAAATAAAAGAAAATTTCAAAATGGGCGTGGCTCCGCCCTTTTTCATTTAATTTGTCTAGGATACTTTTAATGTCATAAGTCTAACAAAAATTTACCAATCCTTTTGAAATTTGGTAGGGGAATAGATATTATGACGCTAACTGTTTTCTGTGAAAAAGGGCGAAATCGGTTGAAGCCACGCCCAGTTTTTATACACAGTCGTCCGTCTGTCCTTCCGCATGGCCGATAACATGATAACTTGAGCAAAAATCGACATATCTTTACTGAACTTAGTTCACGTACTTATCTGAACTCACTTTATCTTGGTATAAAAAATGAACGAAATCCGACTATGACCACGGCCACTTTTTCGATATCGAAAATTACGAAAAATGAAAAAAAAAAATGCCATAGTTCTATACCAAATACGAAAAGAGGGATGAAACATGGTAATTGGATTGGTTTATTGACGCGAAATATAACTCTAGAAAAAACTTTGTAAAATGGGTGTGACACCTATCATATTAAGTAGAAGAAAATGAAAAAGTTCTGCAGGGCGAAATAAAGAACCCTTGAAATCTTGGCAGGTATTACATATATAAATAAATTAGCGGTATCCAACAGATGATGTTCTGGGTCACCCTGGTCCACATTTTGGTCGATATCTGGAAAACGCCTTCACATATACAACTACCACCACTCCCTTTTAAAGCTCTCATTAATACCTTTAATTTGATACCAATATCGTACAAACACTTTCTAGAGTCACCCCTGGTCCACCTTTATGGCGATATCTGGAAAAGTCGTCCACCTATAGAACCATGGCCCACTCCCTCATAAAATGCCTTTCATTTGATACACATGCCATACAAACACATTCCAGGGTTTCCCTCGGTTCATTTTCCTACATGGTTATTTTCCCTTATGTTGTTACCATAGCTCTCAACTGAGTATGTAATGTTCGGGTACACCCGAGCTTAACCTTCCTTACTTGTTTCAAATTTAAGTATTTTTCACTTTAATGTTATTCAATTTAGAAAGTAAAATTCTATTGATACAAAACTGTTTTTCTCTAAGCTTATTATTTTCGGCTACGACCCGTTTAAAAATCTTTTATATAAAAGCGGGCGTGGTCCTTAACCGATCTCGTCCATATTTTCTAGAAATATGTCTTGCTATAGGGAAAATTTGTGTACCAAATTTTATTAAGATCCGTTAATTTTTCCTCGAGTTATGGCTTCCGAAACATAGAAAATTGCTTAGTTATAAAAGGGGCGGTGCCACGCCCATTTTCTAAAAGTTGAAGTTTTTCCTATTTATTGTTATAAATCCACTTGGGAAATTAAATGCCATTGTTATAAAGCTCTTTTTTGAAAAGATATTACTTATTTTATTCGTCCACGACCCTTTTAAAAATCTTTTATATAAAAGTGGGTGTGGTCTTTAACCGATTTCGTAAATTTTTCTTCAAAGCATTCCTTATAGTAAAGGCAACCTCTCGGCCGAATTTTGTTACGATAGGTGTAACGATTTTTGATTTATGATTAGTAGTATTTGTAAAATTGATTTTCTGGGCGGTGCCACGCCCATTTAAATTTTTTTTTTTTCAAATTTTTATCAAGATCCTCAATATCAGTCCACATGTCAAATTTCAGCATTCTAGGTGTATTATTTACTAAATAACCAGGTTTTTTGTGTTTTCCAAAATGTTATATATATAAAGTGGGCGTGGTTATCAGCCGATTTCGCTCATTTTCAACACCAATCTATTCTGGGCCCAGATAAGCTCGTGTGCCAAATTTGGTGAAGATATCTCAATATTTACTCCATTTATCGTGTTAACGGACAGACGGACGGACGGACGGACGGACGGACGGACATGGCTCAATCAAATTTTTTTCAATACCGATGATTTTGATATATGGAAGTCTATATATATCTCGATTCCTTTATACCTGTACAACCAACCGTTATCCAATCAAAGTTAATATACTCTGTGTGCAAAGCACGCTGAGTATAAAGATATGAATATGTGCCCTTTTGATGAAAATTATTCTATAGCGATATTCTCGAAAGCCTGTTTATTTGGTTATGATAATTTATAATTTTGTTAAAAGCCATACCGAAGTTCCGTGACCGTGGTGGGACAGCAAGACACCTAATTTATACTTTTTAAATAGTAAAACGGCCCTTCAGCAGTGGCTGGCGTGCCCCCGATCTCCATGAAAATCTCACAAAGTATTTTCACTTTAGAATTTGATAGTGAACCCCAACCTGTAACTGGATCTTGACATTCGCCTATTTTAAGGTGAAACTATTGTACTGCATTATTGTACCACCCATTTTGTGCTATAAATTTAGAACCGATACTTTGAGCATCGAGTCTTTCTGATTCGAAACTATGGGGCACCAGTTTATTAAAGAGCCGATACCTGTAATGGGTATCGTAACGATACTTTGTATTCGTGTCCCTATCTATGGATATATTCTAGTTGTGACCTTTATAGAGTAAATCGTAATTTTTGGAGGTGCCCTGTAGTTGTTTTCACATAAAAAAACGATTTTGTCATGTTACGTAGTCAATGCTGAAATGTGAACAAGTATGCTTAGAAATCAGGGTTGCGTGATTTTTATTTGAATGAATCACGAATCCAAAAATAAAATGTATTTTTATACTCTGCGTGCTTTGCACACAGAGTATATTTACTTTGATTGGATAACGGTTGGTTGTACAGGTATAAAGGAATCGAGATAGATATAGACTTCCATATATATAAATCATCAGTATCGAAAACAAAATTGATTGAGCCATGTCCGTTCGTCCGTTCGTCCATCCGTCCGTTATCACGATAACTTGAGTAAATATTGAGATATCTTCACCAAATGTGGTACACGAGCTTATCTGGGCCCAGAATAGATTGGTATTGAAAATGAGCGAAATCGGATGATAACCACGTCGGCGGCGTATATCTCTAGTGTGTATTGCTTTTAGCTCATATAAAGTAAAACTTACGTAAGGAATTATTATAAGCCATAAGGTAGAACATAACAACTTTATTATAAGTCTTATGGACCAAAAAAATAAGGCTTACTTACATGGAAAAAAAGGACCTAATCTTTTATATAAGGCTTATATATAGCCGACCCAAAATCAGGCTTATGTAAGCTCTTATAATAACGAGCCTGAATAAGGATTGATGTACCATAGTATAACCTTATTATAAGTTTTATTGCATATACATATAAAATTGTTTGGACTTATAATAATTCACCATCTGACTTCATATCCCTTTATTCATAATAACCTATTTCAAACCTTTATTTAATCGGGGGTTACTCATTGGCAGTGGTTTGGCCAGCTCAGAAAGTGTCATGAAAATATTCCCTCCAAAAATTCATTTGCCAGATATCGTTTGGAGTTGGTGTAAAACACATATAAAAACTTGAAAAAGAGGTTCTCAAACAGTGCGGAATGTAGAGTTTGCATCTTTCATGGGTTCTTAAAAGAACAAAAAGTAGATTTCCTTATTGAAAATAGTTTTAACGGCGTTCTTATTTTGCAAATAAAAAACCATTTACAATTTTTTTAATTTACCTCAAACATATTACGAAAATTTATAGACTATAGTGGAATTTTATTTATCACTAACAGACTCGGCAGACATTGTTCTGCCCTAAATTTGGTATATCTGCATACATTTTAATAAGCTTTTTCCGTCTAACTCTGCCTCCCCCCTCTTCACTTTTTCTTAATCCTTTTATTCACTCCGTCTTTTTCGCTTCATCTATCTCTATATTGGTCTCACTCTATCTCTTTCTCAGTCTCCTTCCCTCTTTGTTCCAGTCCCAGTCCCATTCCGAGTCTCAGTCCTAGTCCTAATCCCAGTTATCAGTTTTGCCAGGTTGATACGACTAAATCGAATATCACAATGAAAACTGCTTTAGAGCTCTCAGCAACAGCTTTCATTTGATATCCATATAACCCACGCATTCTAGGGGTATCCGGGTCCACGTTTTGGCCTATATCTCGAGACCCTAGTCACCCAGCGGTATAATATATTACTCTGTACTAAAGCACTCATCAACAGCTTTCATTTGATATCCAGATTGTAGAAACACTGTCTAGGCATTCACGGGCCCACGTTTTGGCCTATATCTCGAGATCCCAGTCACTCAGGGGTATGAAATTAATCCTCTACATAGGCATTTCAAAGTGGGATTTTTCGAAATTTGCCCCTACGACCCAAACGGGGGTACATCAGAATTCGTTTTAGGGGTATGGTTCCTTCGGCAAAGTTTCTTATTTTGATCCCTAGAATATGATTTTCACAGAGCAATGGGCGATTTTTTTGCCTCCCCACAAATCGACCCGGCCTATTGCACATGGACCAACTAAAGACTCTCTTGAATTAAAAACAATTTCTTACTAAATCGCCGGCCTCCTCAGAAATCCCGGGCCCGGGGGTAATCCCCCCTATGACCCCCCCCCCCTCTCGGCGCTCCTGGTCATCACCATACTTGATATCGTTCGCTATAATATTTTTTATTGATAAGCACGTTGTTTAATTAAACACCAACCAATTACAGGGAAGTATATCCCACCTGAAAATATGAGTGCCGGTGCGTATGCGTAACATTTTATAATTACGTATAAACATATTAAAAAAATTGCAATAAATTAATACTGCGTCTATAAACTGAGATATAACCTACCCTATATTTCAAGTTAGATCAAACTACACACGGGGTGCAAAACAAATTCAAAATCGGTTCAGTAGTTTAGGAGTCCATCGCGGACAAACAATGTGACACGTGATTTTTTATATATAAAAATTATATATGTATTTGGAACACCTGAAGTTATTTCCAATGTGTGTTTTTTAAGTTTTTTTAGCATCCAATATATTTTGCCAACTGTATACATAGAATACATCTATCAAATTTGTGGTTTTTTAATAGTAATTCATAATTAATTAAACTTAATAAACTTGATGGGCAGGATGGATTGCTCAATAGTGCATCAATTTTTTTTAAGAATTCATCAGTGTTGAAGATCTGTGATTGACTTTCTTTTCAGGCGCGTGAAATTAGTTGGTCTTGCTGACAGGGCTAGAATGAATGGGTTGGGGTGAGTTAGAAGCCTCGTGTTGTATGAAATAGCATACTTTTTGATTTCTTAAGCAATTATTGGAACCTTTAGAACCCAGCGTAGCTCACATAGTAGGGTGCGTTTATCATCATTCTAAGGGGTTTCGATTGGAATCTTTGGAGAATTTCTATTTTTGAGTTTGCTGCAGTTCCTCACAGTTGTAATCCATATGTCCAAATGGGGTTTATGATGGCTGAGTAAAGCAGGACTTTGCTATTTAAGTGAGGCACCAAACAGGCGGCTCGTAGCAAGTGAGCGACCAGCGAATTGTTTTGTAAGTTATTAGCAACATTTATTTATTATTTTCCGAGGTTCTGCTGGTAAGCGACTTGAGGACATGCTCTTTTTGTCCAGCGGCATACACCGGACTACACTGGAATTCTTTAGTATTATGAATGTATTGCTCATTCTACGTATAATGTACGACACTAATCCCCAGTTCTTTCCGAAGCATTTTTTCTGGTAAAAAACGGTATCCTCTTAGTAGAAATTGGGACGCTTCAACTGGGCATACGAACAGAATTTTGTTCTTTTCGACAGTCTCCTACTGCGCCATATGATGAGTTATGGCATCTCGTATATAAATGAATAATTTTGTTCAATAGAGTATGTGTAAGACGAGAAGTTTTCAGTTTATGTTGCTTTCCATTAAAAATAGTTATACAGGTCACGTATAACGTTGGAGGCAGATGGAGGTATAGAACCAAGAGTTTAAAACTCAACCTCAAGCTATAGCAGATATCCAGTCTGTCAATATTTGGAAAGTAAGGAACTTCAGTCTTGATTTCTTTTAAATATGTCATACTCAATTTGAGAACGAATATTAATTAAGCTCTATTTCTCGAATAAATGCGCGAATACCTCACTATTAGGCGGGGAGTTAGGGTGATAGGAGATATTTAATGGGGTGAAACCCGTTTTCGCAACTTCATAAAAAAAAACAGGAGATTTTTTGCGTAGTACGGAAATGGCGAGTTCTTGTATTTTGAAAGCCGATATTCTCGCAAAGTCTCAGGCTCAATCGAATTTTTACCTAATCCTGATCAGACTTGCCAAGCTGTGGAGCATAATCGGTTCGTGAGCATCTAAAGATTTTTTTTGGATAGGGGGATTAGAGGCCAGAGAGCTCGCCAAGGAATATTTGCCATACTTAATGTACCATTTGCATTAAAGGAGTAAAAAGTAGCCAAGTTGTGGAGCATAATCTTTCTCGTAAGCGTCTAAAGCTTTTTTTGATTAGGGGGATCAGAGGCCAGAGAGCTCGCCAAGGAATATTTGCCATAGTGGTCCTATCCGGTCGGTTTCAACACAATTCTAATCAGAAACCAATATACATATACCGGCTTATGGTTAAATACAATCACATCATCATCATGATCATTTTCCTATCTTTATCCGTGGGTCTATCTCTTCTCCTTTAGGGACTTACAGTTTTGAGATTCGGACCAAACTTAATGCACCATTTGAATGAAAGGTGTAAAAAGTATCTTTGATTTGGCTGAGAAACCAATTCACAAATAAAAACTATCTTTGTTTCGTCTGAAGAATCAAATAAAAAAAATATATATATTTTTTCTTTGGATGCCAAATCAAACAAAAAATGGAAAGTATCTTTGAATTGAAGTTGGATTTTAAATCAAAAAGGATTTAGAATCACGCAACCCTGTTAGAAATAAGTAAATTCTGTTAAACAAATTCATTAAAAGTTATCAAAATTTATTTTATTTATGTTCCATTTCTTTCTCGGTGCCTTTCCTATCTCTGCATATTCGCATACAACCAAACATCGCAATCAACGTCAACAATGAACAAATACGGCGGCACTAACTACAAAAACGTGGCAACAACAATGTCCTATGATTATAATGATGGTGACAACAATTTAACTAATTTGTATGAATGTATGCATGAACTGTGGCCACTCAAACGTAACCCACACATACACATCACGTACATATAAAAATTAATCAAATGCAAAAAAAAAAAAGAATGTTGAGAACTTTTCCGCTTTGGCGTATGCAACGATCATCCTTGCAAATGTAATTCTTAAAACTGAGGAAATTTATTTAGTAAATCATATCAAACTTTATTTGAAAAACCATCCGGCAGTGGAGGAGCGCGAGCGCCACAGAAACCAACTGCAACAGCAACAACGCACAACGACAACACATTGGCTACTAGAAGGCCCTTCGACTTCTACAGCAGCAGCAGCGCTTGCCTCCTCAACCTCTGGGCCCGTCTCAACCTCAGCTTCAGCGTCGAGTGGCAGCATAAGTGAAATTAACTATTTCGCAAAAGTTTTATGCGAAAAGCTGGAGAATTGCCTTGATGTCATCATCAGCTCCACAGCCACTCCCACCAAAGTAACAACTACAACTACGGCTGCCTCAAGTGGCTATGGCAATGTGGCCTACTGTCAGTTGGTGTGCCGTTTCGTAGACGCTTTGCATGTGGTCTGTTGTCGTTCTAAGCATAAAGATGCTCTACAATCAGTTTTTCGTTTAGTACTTGCCGAATCGTCATTGCTCGATAAATACTGCAATTTTGTAACAAGTAGCGGTGGTGAGGAGGATGGATTTTTATTTGGTGGCGATGGTGCTGTAGTACCGTCGACCCTGGCAATGCAGCTACAGTTGGAAGTCTTGAAACTTTTGTCGGCCATGAAATTGTTAGATCCGGTGGTGATGTTGCAATTGCTCGAGCAACAAAAACAAAAAGCACGTGTACCACAACAACAACAACAATATGAGCTGCAAATGACAACAAATAAAGAACGAGTGAAGTGGTACGCCAGCATGCAGAGAACACTTCTGAGTGAAATTTTCCAGGAAAAAGTAAGTGGCAAACTGAGACTGATGACAACTGTCACTAAATGTATTAATGTATGTATGTGTGTATATGCGTATGTATGAATGTATACATGTAGGTATGTATTTAGGTGTGCCGGGTGCAACCAACCAATGCTTATTTGAGCTCTGGTAAAATTGTTGTGGAAGTACTCTGAATAAAACAGTTTTGTGCGCTATAATAGCAGCATGATATATTGAGGAGTACGCACAATTTTTATGCAAGGTTCCCAATATTTTAATAATGTTCACAAAATTGTGGATGACAGGTGGATAAAAACACAAAAGTCTTCAAAAAATTCGTTGCCAAGGAACGTCTCAATCAGAGTTGGAGTTGGAGTGAGCTTAGGAGTGGTAAAACTTGTCGGAGCAATGTGAGTTAGAATGAGAATGGGAGTTGGAGGAGCAATACGAATATGACTGGGAGAGGGCATTGAATGATACTGAGAAAGGGCAGCGGATGTAGCTCTGTGACTTGAAGTAAAAGTTAGTTTTTTACTGCATGAAGGATTGGAGGGAAAATATGAGTGGGAGTGAGAATTAGGGTGCGAGTGGGAATGCGATTGTGATTGTGAATGGGAGTGAGATATATAATGAGAGTGGGAAGGGGAATTGAGGGTGGGCGTGGGAAGGGGAATGGGAGATGGAGGAAGAATGGTAGTGAAAGTGGGAGTGTGATTATTAGCATGAGTGGCAGTGGGAGGTGGAGTGAGAATAGAAGTGGGATTGCGAGTAGTATTGGGGGTGGTAGTGTCATTAGAAACGTAGAGTGGGAAAGATAGCGGGAGTTGAAACAAAACTTATCGGAGCAATGTGAGTTGGAATGAGAATGGGAGTTGGAGGAGCAATACGAGTATGACTGGGTGATGCCGTGGAGTGATATTGAGAAAGGGCATAGTAGCGGAAGTAGGGCTGTGACTTCAAGTAAAAGTTTGTTTCTTACTCCATGAAGGATTGGAGGAAAGATATGAGTGGGAGTGAGAATTTACAGTGCGAGTGGGAATGCCATTGTGATTGTGAATGGGAGTGTGATATATAATGGAAGTGGGAAGGGGAATTGATGCTGGGTGTGGGAATGGAAATGGGGGTGGGAGTAGGGTAGAAATAAGTGAGGATAGAGCAGAGGGGGAATAAAAGCGAAATTGAAATGTTTCTGATAATAAAAATTAGTCGGAGATAAATTAAAGGAATGGAGGAGATAGTAATAACGAAGTGCGGAAAAATAGTAAAGTCTAGATAAAAATATGAAAGAGATTTTTCTTTGCAACGCCGTCTAAATGGTCTCTATTCCCCTTTTATCCAAAATAGTTTTAGTCAGTTGTCTTTTCCAGAATGCAACTCATGCATTGTGAACTATTCCACCGCTAGAACAAAGGTATATTTTACAGATTCAAAGCTTAGATGAATGTAGGACAAAAAGAAAGTTCGTCGCTGTCGTGCTGTCGTGTCATACCAGTAGTTTGCGCGAATTCACTAAGCAGTTTTATGGGAGACAGTTTTCTTTTCTGAGGAGTTCTCTACTCACGAACTGATTGCTGGTTTGATTAGATGGTTTGCTATATTGTTTCTCATGTTATTCGACCTTCCTTACATTTATAAACCGAAAACCTAACCGTTTCCATATCTATTGCTGCTGTAAAATTGCTCAGCAGTGTATTTGTGCATAAATATTCTTGGGGTTGTTTGTTGCTGGTACTGCGTTATGCAATCCATTAAATAGATTCCAATTTCTAAATGTGTGCTGCACTCCGCCTATCGACTGAGTAGGATTTACTTGACTTTACTGATATACATATAAAACATACATAAATATGTATGCTCTGCCATCGTCTGAGTAGCAACAACTAATTCAAATAAGTTTTAAACACTTCTGTGCAAAAATAAAGTTGACATTTTGTGGCTTCTGATTTGTAAGCGTTTAAGTTGAGTATGTGCAAGTGGAATATCGGATATAGAATGAGTTGCGGCGACTTGATTCAATATATGCGAGGGAGAGGCAATTTATTTACTCTACTTATAGTACATAAGCTAACATATTTTTCTCGTTAATTAAGTACTATCATCACATCTAGACTTCCGACTTTTGGTAAAACAATTTTCTTTTATATACATACACATACATTTGTATGTGTGTTAATTTTGTTATAAACTAGCAGACTGTGGTTAAAAGAGGTTATGCCATAAGCACCTTTAGAATCAAAGGACTCATTTGCTGATAGTACAAGTTCAAGTAAAACAACTAAGGAAGACTAAGTTCGGGTGTAACCGAACATTACATACTCAGCTGCCAAATTACAGCTTGCAAAACTTTTAAATTACTTTCTTCTAAAAGGGGGCGGTGCCACGCCCATTGTTCAAAATTTTACTAATTTTCTATTCTGCGTCATAAGGTCAACCCACCTACCAAGTTTCATCGCTTTATCCGTCTGGGGTAAGGAATTATCGCACTTTTTCGGTTTTTCGATTTCGAAAAAGTGGGTGTGGTTATAGTCCGATTTCGTTAATTTTGTTAATTTTAAATAACGACCTGAAATGAGTGGCCAGGAACTTACATACCAGATTTCATTAACATACCCCAAAATTGACTCAAGTTATCGTATTTACGTACGGACGGACGGATATGGTTAAATGAATTTCTTTCTCGTTAAAGAATGTAATAATGCAAATAAATCAGCTATTATTAAACTGGCTGGCTGGCTAGAAAAGAAGAAAAAAAAAACTCCGATAGGTGGCGCATGGATCGAAATATTTAAAAAATTTGTGGTCCGTTTCGGTTAATATTTGGAATGCAGAATACATACATGAATAGAAAGCGATATACAAAAAAAATCGCCGCCAGGTGGCGCAAGGATTGAGATATTAAAAATACTGGTATTTGCTGTCCGATTTGGCTCATATTTGGAACAAATATTACGTACAGCCCTGTAGAAGTGACATCAAAATACTTTGGAGTTCGCGGAAAGACAAGCATAAGTGGCGCCGAGTCGAGTAAAGTCTTTGGAATGATTATGTATTGAGGACTTAGATTGTAATAAATTGTCAGGAAAGAGTCCTTGTAATAATAATAATATAATAATAAAAGGACGTTGTGGCAGCGCACTGCCCTCAAGTGGCCCAATGACACCGAAATTCGTTCTACATTGTTTTAAAAGGAGAGGTTTGAAGTGTCTCGTAGTACGACAGGGAACACTAAAGTTCACTCCGTTCAGAAGAAATGGGTTTGAAATCGATCCATTCAGTAAATATTACGCCAAGCATTTCTCTACGACTAGCAAGAGTTGGTAAGTTTTAATCGATTAGTATAAGGTGGAAGATTAAATGAAGAATCCCATTGAAAATTCCTTAAGGCAAATAGTAAAAACTGTTTTTGTATTGATTCGAGCCTGTCAGTATGGACTTGAAAACGCGGATTCCAGACTATTGAGCCATACTCTAATATCGGTCTAACCAATGTTGTGAAGAGGGTTTTCGTAACGTAGGGGTCGCTAAACTCTTGACCACCTTTTCACAAATGCTAAGACACCTTTAGCTCTATTGACAGTGACACTTATATGAGCTTTGAAGCTAATTTTGCAGTTCATTGTAACTTCCAAGTCTACAAAAACATTAACACTTTCAAGGTTTTGTTTGTTAATTGTGTAAGAAGCTGGTTGTAAACTCCTGCGCGAAAAACACATAAATTTACATTTCTGAATATTAAGCGGCATGTGGTTCACATTGCACCAAGCAGCTAAGCAATTTAAATCCGTCTGAAGTAAAGAGCGTTCTTCAATCGACGCGTAAGTCTTAAAAAGTTTTACATCATCAGCATACATCAAGATTTTAGAATATTTTATAGTTGTCGAGATATCGTTTATAAATAGCAAAAACAGAATCGGGCCAAGATGGCTGCCCTGAGGAACACCAGAGGTGACACTAATGATACTCGAAAACATATTTTTAAAGATTACTCTTTGTGTTCTGCCACAGAGATAGGAGGAAATCCAACGAGTGAGATTAGGTTGAAACCCAGGCATGTCGAGTTTATATATAAGTAACGAGTGGCATACTTTATCGAATGCTTTACTAAAATCGGTGTATATAACGTCGGTGTGAAGATTTTCTCTAAACCCGTTCGAAATATGAGTTGTGAACTCAAGTAAATTAGTTATGGTTGATTTGCCCTTACAAAACCCATGCTGAGAACTTGCAATTAGTATTGAATTCGAAAATGTTAGGTGATTTGTAACGATTGCTTCAAACAACTTTGGAATAGCGGACAGTCTAGCTATGCCACGATAGTTTTCAATGGACGACTTAATGCCACATTTATGGAGAGGGATGAGAAAGGATTCCTTCCATGCCGTCGGGAAAGTTCCATGCTTCAAAGATAGGTTAAGCAGATCAGTAAGAGGTTTGTAGATGAATTCTGCACATTTTTTAAGAAAGCATGTGGGAATTAAATCAGCGCCGTATGTAAAAGATTCTTTTAGGATTTTTAGGTACAATAAAACATCATCAGGTAATAAGAGTGGAGCAGGGATTGAATTACTTGAATGCAGCTCATAAGAATATTTCCCAGGTGGCAAAGTAATATCGCCGGAATAATTAGATTTGAAAAATTGAGCGAAGAAATTCGCAATCTCTTGATTGTCGCTAGATTAAACTTCATTGCGGAAGGAAAACCCCTTACCCCACGTTTCGAATTTACGAAACCATAAAACGACCGCGGGTTGCTTATAATTGTCTTCTTAATTTTACAGACGTAAGCTTTATAGCACTTTTTATTAAGTTCAAAATACTTATGATGCAGAATAGCATAACGAACGTAATCGGAATGTAACCCATTCTTCTTATATAATTTGAAGTAACGTGACTTTTTGTTTTTCAAAGATTTTAGTTCTTTAGTGATCCAGGGTTGCATTGGTTCATCATACACAAACAAATACCTTTAGACACATACTTTTCAAACAAGTTATAAATGAGTCGCTAAATGAACTAAATAGAATGAGATTTAAAATGCAATTAAATAAAGACTAAAAACTTGAAAATAAAATAATTAAAAAAAAAATGTTTAAGTTAAACTACTAGGTACAAGTCATCACACTCCTCATTAATCTAGGGCGTTGATCAGACAAATAAAAGCGTTGGACGCGTTAAATTTCTATTGATAGTCATATATAAGATCAACTGAACCTTAATAAGGCTATGATACGCCTCACATTTTTAGAAATTTCACGAGCCCAACGCTCTAATTTAATTGTCTGATCAATGCCCTAGATTCACGATCTCTATGTATGGCCCCAGCCTGGTGTATAGCACAAATAATTTATTCGTCTGTAACGTGGAACAAAAATCTATAATAGCAACTTCTTTTTGGTAAAACCATATTGCAACTGCTGGATTCCTTGGACCTCCACTAGAGGACTTTATTTTAGTTTCTTGAGTGTTCTAGCCTAGTTCTGTCGATGATAAACAGGAAAATGTATATGTGCGCTGCTCTCTGTATGTCATCAAAACAAAATCGGGATGTCCCACTTAACGCCAGAGTTGAGGAAAAAGATTTCGGAAAAATTCAGACTCCACAAATTAAAATCGCCCAATTGGACTATGTGAATCGTCCAGCTGCAAAGACCTGCAACATCTCTAATGATGTTAGAAAGCTGGATGCTGGTATTGGCAAATTATGACCATGCATGGTAAAATCGTACAAATTAAAAAAAAAAAAAAAAAAAAAAGCACATTATAAAACCGAACTAAAAAATTCATACCAAACTTTCGATATATTTTATTTTAATTTTTATCGGGCATTTGTAAAAGTCAAATATGCTAAAATTTTTGGCTAATTGTCTAGAAGTGGGGTCGACTGCTAATACGCGTCCAAAAATATCCCATTATTTAGATATGGATATTAGACTGGGTCGATTTATTAACCGATATCGCGCCATCGATTTTTCGATAGGATTTGGGCTCAGGAAAAAAAGTTCCACTACGCATACCCAAAAAAATAATTTTCGAGCCTGCGAAAAAAAAAATGGTGAAAGCGTAAATTTTTCGACCAAAACACTCCTCTTTCGCCTTCTCTTCGTCATCATAAGGTCATGCTACATTCCAATCGCTAGTGAGCTCCCTTTGGTTACCACAAGATATGCGGTTATGTTCATATTACAGTTTCGACAACTCAGCTGTTCAGTTACAGATCTTCACAGTACATTGCCCAACAGAACCAATGATATTTCTAGACTCTGGACTCAGTTGCGTCTCGTGAAATTGCAAAGATTCTACTGTGTAAAAAACTGTTAAAATTTCAAGGCTTTCCATTCTGTTTTATTTGCTCCAGTCGTGGGCCACTTTCCAACAAATCCAATAAATAAATTATTATATTTGGAGCGCCAAGGACCAGGGAAACGCACCCTTATTCAATACCTTGACTAAAAAAAGTCATTTGTAATTCCATATTAACACGAATCGTTTTGTTGTTTTTATATTCAGCTGAGAAGAGCTCACAGAGTATATTAATTTTGTCCGCATAACAGTAATCCGTAACGGCATAAACTAAACTAATCGGGATAGATATAGACTTCTATCTCCGTCCGTCTGTCCGTAAACACGATAACTTGAGTAAGTTTTGAGGTATCTTGATGAAATTTGGTATGTAGGTTCCTGGGCACTCATCTCAGATCGCTATTTAAAATGAACGAAATCGGACTATAACCACGCCCACTTTTTCGATATCGAAAACCGAAAAAGTGCGATAATTCATTACCAAAGAGGGATAAAGCGATGTAACTTGGTAGATGGGTTCACCTTATGATGCAGAATAGAAAATTAGTAAAATTTTGGACAATGGGAGTGGCACCGCCCACTTTTAAAAGAAGGTAATTAAAAAGTTTTGCAATCTGTAATTTGGCAGTTGTTGAAGATATCATGATGAAGTTTGGCACGAACATTACTCCTATTACTATATGTGTGCTAAATAAAAATTAGGAAAATCGGATGACGAACACGCCCACTTAAAAAAAAATTTTTTTTTAAGTCAAATTTTAACAAAAAATTTAATATCTTTACAGTATATAAGTAAATTATGTCAAAATTCAACTCCAGTAATGATATGGTGCAACAAAATACAAAAATAAAAGACATTTTCAAAATGGGCGTGGCTTCGACCTTTTTCATTTAATTTGTCTAGAATACTTTTAATACCATAAGTCGAACAAAAATTTTAATTTTGGTAGGGACATAGATTCTATGACGATAACTATTTTCTGTGAAAATGTGCGAAATAGGTTGAAGCCACGCCCAGTTGTTATACACAGTCGACCGTCTGTCCTTCTGCTCGGCCGGTAACATGATAACTTGAGCAAAAATCGATATATCTTTACTAAACTTAGCTCACGTACTAATCTGAACTCTCTTTATCTTGGTATAAAAAATGGCCGAAATCCGACCTTGACCACGCCCACTTTTTCGATATCGAAAATTACGAAAAATGAAAAAATGCCATAATTCAATACCAGATATGAAAAAAGGAATGAAACATGGTAATTGGACTTGTTTATTGACGCAAAATATAAACTTAGAAAAAACTTTGTAAAATGGGTGTGACACCTACCATATTAAGTAGAAGAAAATGAAAAAGTTCTGCAGGGCGAAATCAAAAGCCCTTTGAATCTTCGCAGTGATACTGTTTGTGGTATTGCATATATATAAATAAATTAGTGATACCCGACAGATGATGTTCTGGGTCACCCTGGTCCACCTTTATGGCGATATCCCGAAATGGCGCGCACCTATAGAACTAAGGCCCAATCCCTTTTTAAAATACTCTTTAATACCTTCCATTTGATACCCATGTCATACAGACGCATTCCAGGGTTACCCTAGGTTCATTTTTCTACATGGTGTTTTTCCCATATTTTATCTCCAACGCTCTCAGCTGAGCATGTAATGTTCGGTTACACCCGAACTTAGCCTTCCTTACTTGTTTTATTTTCCTTCTTTTTCTCGCCTGAACCTATTCTTCTACAATATTTTTTTTCTTCAATTTATGATATCCCAAAGTACAGTTATTCTTATTAAGTCTAAATTAGGCTTTAAATGCGTTTCATTATGCAGCAAAGCTTCAGACAACGAAAGCGGCTATGTGAACCATTACTTCCATCCGCCTCAGTGCGCTCATTACTGCCATTCGAAATGCCGCTTATTTGTGGTTATCCTGAAACGAAAGCTTGGAATGTACTTGGGCAATAAAACGTAGTTAACTGACCAATCCTTCTCGTCATACACGCAAGTACACAACGCTTAATTCAAAGCGAATACTTTTTGATAAAATTTTTTTTCCTGTAGCGCGTTTATGCTCCAATTATTTCACTTACCTCACCATTTCTGTTTATGTTTGTGTGTGCGTGTGTCTTGCTAAGAGTGAAAAGCTTTGCATTCATCTACTAATTTTTGCACATTCGCTTTTTCGCGATCTCATTCAATTTGTGGTCTAATAATTATTTTCAACTCATACTCGCTAATCCGTATTTCACACTCACACAGCCCAATGCGCGCGACTGGACGGTGCAACAAGTGAAGCAGCTGTTGAATGCAGGCGGTGCAACTGTAGTGAATTTCCTAATTACGTGCAATTTTGAATTCGTCAGCGATTTGTGTGAAGTGGCAGCTATAGCAGCAACAGCAGCTGTAGCAAAGGATCATGACGCACCAGCACAGGGATCCGTTGGCGGCGAGTTGGGCTCCTTATGGTTGAATGCTTTGCTGCAACATGCAAATTCGCTCAACAAGGTCCGTATGCTACTTAACAGTTTATTAGTAGTAATTTTTTGATTTTTTGTTTTTTTTTTCCACTTTTGCATTGTCTTTGTTCTCAGCAATTAAGCCGTTACGTAATACTTGTTTATAATTTAAAAAATGTTTTTCTTCTCTATTGCTCTCGTTTTCCTTTAACAGCGTTCAATTCGCGCCCTTCCACCTTTACTCTTACGCCTATGCAAAGCAACGACAGCAAAGGGGGCTACTAGCCCTAAAGGATGTTATCTGGAATTTAGTTTACTTAGTTTGCAGCTACTGCGACGTCTATATACGCGTTGCAAATATTCGCGTGCAATTCTGGTGCGCTTGGAGCGTTTGGTGCGTCGTCTTGTTTTTCAATGCAGCATTGAAACGGTTGCTGCCCCTCTGGAAAAACAGCAATTGTTGAGGCAATTAGAAGAATTTGTTGGGGATCAGTTGCCACAAGAGGTGCCACAAGGCAGATCATCGTCTCAGTTGTAAGTTCTTTTACTACTTGTATTGACTATGATTATATTTAAATATTTATTTATGTTAATTCAGAAGACTTAATCAATAACACTGTGCAACATAACTTATAATTTAGAAATTATGATATGTTCTGACACAGTTCATAGCGATGAGCTAATTTTTAGACCAAATGTCTCTATACAATTTGTATTAAAAAGTGCTTGGTTAGCGTCCACCGTGTTGTAGTGGTAGCATGCTCCGCTTACCACACCGAAAGTATTGGGTTCAACTCGCCGGATCGCCCCTGGGCAGAGATTTGACAAACACTCCGAGTGTATTTCTGCCATGAAAAGCTTCTCAGTGAAAACTCGTCTGCCTTGCAGATGCCGCTCGGAGTCGGCATAAAACATGTAGGTCCAGTCCTGCCCTTTTGTAAGAAAAATATAAAAAACGTAGCACTACATAAATTGGAAGAGAAGATCGGCCTAACATTTTTCGGAGGTTGTCGCGCCCTACATAAATTTTTACAAATGGTGTGTGTCCACTATTCACCGCAATCGACAACAGAGGTTTGTGTCTCCGCTTTTCGGTACAACATGTTCTGTAGCTAGTTGCCGCTATATGGGTCTCCTAAGCATTATCTAATTAAGGATACACGTTTTTTTACGCGAAAACGTAGTCGTATGTATATACATGTAAAAAACACGGCTATTATTTATTATATTCTATTAGATAAATGAGTTATAATCTTAAATTATCTTTTCCGATTAAAAATGGTGAAACAAAGGATGCATGTACTTCAAACTTTTCACTAATATGTATATTCCATATTCAATTTTTATGTTCAAGTGAGACGAAATAAATTTTTGTCAGTGCATGTCTATTTTTCATTTTGTTAAAAAAAAAAAGCGACAGCTAATCAGCGAGCAGGAATGGCGCTGGCACGTGCACAAACCCAGTCGGACTTGGTAGCTTTCAAAATTAGCGTATCGCATTGTTTTCTTGAATGCATTTAAAAATACTTCTACATGCGTTCAATTAAATAAATCAAACAAAGCTTCATTGCTTTCGTACAGGTGAACCTAAAATATACTCAAAAATATTACTTCAAAAGCCATTTTACAAGAAATTATAGCAGTTTTGTTCCTAATGGGCACAGCAGAATACGTTCGTTTGTCAGCGAGAGGATAGAATGCGTGCACGTGGGGATATGAGGTGCGGTTGCCTATGCGGTGCGCTTGCTTAAGCCTTTTACAAAAACAATTGCGTGAAAGCGCTTATGGGGTGACGACCGCTGGTTTAGATGCACACATTTACTACAAACGGTATAACAATCGATCCACACTCATTCTTTACTGGCCGACTAATTGTTGTCAATACTTAACAGCAGTGATGAGTTTTCACTGAGAAGCTTGCCATGTCAGAAACACAATCGGAATGTTTGCCAAACTATAGCCAAAGCGCGTGCTTATTTAGACAATTTGTTTGTCTAATTGAAAAAAAAAAACTGCTTTTCTAAACTTTTGATGTTGTTTCGCCCGGAATTTGAACCCAGGACCTCGACGTGTTTGAGTAAAGAAAAAAAGTGTTTCAGAAACGGGCAATAGCATTTGCGAAAGACCAAATACATTTGAGAAAGACGAAATACATTTGAGAAATGGTCATATAAACTTAAGAAAAATGCCAATGTATTCGAGTTGCCCACTTCTTGAACTTGGGTAAAAGCGCAATTGTATCTGAGATAAGGGCAAATGTGTTTGATTATTAAGGTATTTTATTAAAGTTTTTGATTTGTGCTTTACAATTGTCCATTTATCTAATACATCTTCAAATTTCTCAAAAACATTTTTCCATTTCTGAAATACGTTTCACCTTTTTCAAATAAATTTCTAATTTTCTCAAAGTCATTCGCTTTTTCTCAAACGCATTTACACGTTTTTCAAACACATTTGCCCGTTTCTCAAAAACAGTTAAAAAAAGGTGTAATCTTGTTGTACTGTGTAATATGTATAGTTTTTTATTTTCGAAATTTCATTTATCTATTATTTCTTATTTGATCTTTTTTTTTTTTGATAATTCCTACTGCTTGCACTTTTACTGCACTTGATTGCTATTAAGCAGCTGGCAGCAGTTGTTGCTCGATACTCAGGAATGCAAAGTAGCTGCTCAACCATTAGCGGAGCAACAGCATCAACAACCACAACAACAACAGCAGAAAAACATGATTGACGAGAAGTGGTTGTTGAGTCAGGTAAGTTTATCGTCGTACAGGCATACTTGAGCGCCACTTGTATGCTTCTGCATTGTTGCCTTCTTCCTTTTTCGTTATATTTCTACTTTTTTTCTCTAAGAACTGATGAGTTCAAATCATTCACTACTCAGAACACTACATCAAACGCTCCCTCTAATAATTGCTCCCTCTTAAATTTAATATAGCTAGTTGTGCTTATAAGCGTGGCTAGTTTGTCCCTTTAGAGTTTAATCTCGAAAGTGTGTGGATTATACTGAAAACTTGGTAACGCCCTTAAAGCTGTTTTTTGCAAATAGATGCGTTTAATACAATCTAGTGGATTATGAGCAGATTGCACGTATTTTTATGGAGAACGTCAGATTGAGCGACAATGGCGCCTTCTGAGATGAAAAAGTAGCCATCTTCCAACTTTTGTTGCAAGCAAAGCGTAAGACGAAGAATTTGACATTTGCTTTTGCTAAGGGTGCTTTCACACTGAGCAAGTGAACTTATTTTTTCCACTCGTTGGTAATTTTTCTAAAATTTCTCACAGTTCAAAACTGCGATTTAACAAGTGAGTAGGACACAAAGTATGTTAGCTAGTATATTTCTTGTATAGTGAGAATGCTTATAACAACGATTCACAAAATTTTGGTACGTGAATGGGCTAGGTGAAATAAACTACAATTGCCAAGTCTGAAGTTCATATTAACAAACGCAACATCTTGTGTGATTGTGGCGATGTTACTTTTCAGCCCTTTTTTGAGTTACAACGTAGCCGTCCCTCTTAAAACTTGACATTATCCTTAGGCACAACTGTGTATATTTTTCATTTATGCGGACTTAGATTTCCTTATTTCTTTTGCTTTATAATAGTGCTTTGTTCTGATTTTACTCTTTTTAGTTTGATTAAGCATTTCATTTAAGCGGTATGCAGGTTTTTTTTGCCAATTATTAATATTGATTGTGCAGATATTTTATTTGCTGCACTTATTTTCTGCATAAAATATCTGTTTATTGTTAGTATTTATGAAGGTATCGTACTTCATTTGCATTTTATGAGTTAAGTGCAATCACGTTTTGATAAAAAAAACGTTTAGGTTTATATATGAATGGCACTTTATTACACTCACTGGCACATAAAATAAAAAAAGTGATTTATATGCGAAATCTCAAGGCCCTTATGACCAAGTTTGGGTAAGAAAAGGAACCAACTTCTCATGCTAAGCAAATCTGCAATGAGAGTACCTACGGGTGTCATCACGAGTCATTGATCCAATGATCGACGGTGGCGCATACCAACAAGCTCCCTCGCAAAAGCTTTCAGGTTGAGGAGGGAGACTGCAAACAAGACTACTCAGATTTCAGGGCGCACGATTTTTTGATAGTCTGATGGAGGTTGGGAAGGTGGAACTTGCACTCCTGCTTGGGTTCATCATGTTTAATGAGGACCACTAGGAAGTGGTCTGGTTGAACGAATATACTGCTATACGGCACTCACAATGGACAAAATTGTCTCCGAGTGAAAGTGTGGGGAATGCACATGCGCGCCCTAACCTAAGGGAAAGTAGCTTTAATGCAGTGGTCGGCGCGCCATAGCTCAATTGAGCCAGATTTGCTTCACACATATCCTTGCTCTCCATCGCCAGTCTAGTGGTGGGTAATTACACTATTTTTGAGTGTTAACACAGTACCACAGGCACACTTTGCAGTGTTAACACATTGTGTTGACACAATTGTGTTATAACTGATTATCGAAAGTCGATATCAGTGTAGGCACAATATCAGAGCACAGTACTGTGTTACTTACTCTAACGCCACGTTTGACGCCATGTAGAAGAGTAAATCATGGCAACATTTATCTATTATTCATACTCCAATTTTTCAAAGTCATATCATCTGATCAAGAGGATAGTAAGTGCCCCTGTGGACACCATTTTTTTATGAAAAAATCAAAATAAAATAAAAATTATGAGAGCGCAGTGAGAATTTTAAAATATTTTTAAATGTCATTATCCTCTCACCGGTTTTATCTTGTAATATTTGTATCATGTGTATAACAAAGTTTTGAGTGAAGTGTCAATGGAAAGCAATACAATCAACACACAAGCACAATGGACTATGTATGTATGTGCACTTACTATCTGAGTGTCATTCTCTGTGCTATAGAGCGTGTTACGGTGTTATGAGCATTTACCACTTTGAGCGGAATTGCACAGTCAGCTTTGTGCCAACGAGTGTGCCACTGTGTTATAAATTAATCGATAAGTGTGCGTGTGCGTGCCGCACATTACTGAGTGTTAACACTATAACACAGCACAGTGCTGTGTTACTCAGCCTTACGCCAGTCGTTAGCGAGACGGCAACGAATAAACACTGCGAACGGCTGTCGCACAAATGACAGGTTTCCCTGTGAGAAATATTACGATGGGAAACGCAACTGGTATGACGGCCTTTCCATATGTAGCTCATCTTCCAAACATGTTTAGGTTTGGTTTTTCACCTTTTTGGCTATGTTATATTTTATAAATTTTTTATTATTTTAACAAAAGTTGTACCAATTTCGTTCTAAGCCAAAAAGACATTGAACTTCTGCACTTCAAAAAAACTATAGAATGTTTAAACAAACTTAGCGAAATTGCCAAAAAAAAATTTACATGAATGTATGTTAATTTTTTTTTAGTTTGGAAAAATTATTTTTTAAGCGAGTGATCACTACTATTTTTGCGATATTTGCCGTGTTGAGCCGGTTTGACAAACCAAATTTCATGTGGATTTGCATGAAAAACATCGGTAACCTGCGAAGCGAGCAAAACTTATCGAATTGAGGGACTTGATAGTATTTCAAAGCATTTCTGAATCAAAAATGAAATTTTACAATCATTTTGGTATTACTATTTTTAATAGATGCATGTTGTAATTTTAACTTTAATTTCCTGCTGCGATGCTCATGCTCTCTCTCTCACTAAAACACATTTTATTTTTTGCCGACCACTGCTTTATGGCATCTAAAATAGCACGTTTTGTAAGTTTAAAGCTGCAGACATTGGTGCGTTATCGGTAACCTTATAACAGCTGATTCACCAACCTTATGGGAATCAACGTAATTGATTATTGGTGCCATATCGTAACGCGAAGGTCGTAACCGTATCGTAGCCAACCAATTGGTTTTTGGTTTTTCGCCATATCCATAACCTAAAAATATTTGAGTTGATAAATTTAATAAATTTTTGTAGATTTTATTCATTGTTTTGGATACGTTATGACTAGGAGACTTATTTTTTGTGGAATATGTTTGTAATTTTTTGTGTTTTCTTCATTTTTATGAAATTTTCACGATTTTAGGTTAAGGCACCATTAATCGATAACAATGTATCGTATAGGGATACGACTACAGCGATACGACAAACGGCACCAATGACACAGCTTTAAAGGTGTGTAGAAGCTGATCCTTAATTCTATTTAAACTTCAAACTCCTAGTTGTTTAATTATTGAACGGCTTCCACGTTATGTTTTCATATTGAATATAACTGGCGAGCTGTTTTTTTGTTCTATAGTCATTCCTTTCGATTTTATCTCTTAACAAGCAATCATTTCATTTGAATGTAATCTTTTTAATACCCATGCTATCTTCTTGCTTTACATATAATATGTATTTCCATTTAAAATCTATGGTAACAACTTGTAGTTTTCTTTTATTTCCATCTTCCGCACTGACACCCGTTTACAATTTGCAGTTAATTAAATTCTCTGCACAACCAGACTATGGAGCTCAACAGCTCTCGCGTATTTTACTCGAAATACAATCCGAACAAAAACTCTACAGAATATTTAACTGTAGTGAGTTTGCAGTGGCGCGTGTGTTGCGGCATGCAATCGCCAGCTCAATGCAAGCAATGTTGGTTGCCTTTCGCCAGAATTGCATACAACATAATCCACATATTCACTATATGCAACCGAATCCATTAGTGCGTGTTACATGCGCCGTGTTGATGACAAGTATTAGTGCACAAATTGCCAAAGACAACAGCGAGCATGCAAGAACAAAAACAACTACAATAACAACAGCAGCGATGTCAAGTGTTTCCACGGAAGAGCCGGCAATTGAGTCGCAAAAGTGCATAAAGACAGAATCTGGGTTTTACCTGTGCGACGCCGTCACAACGCTAATGGGATATGTTAGGAAAGTGGAGGAGAATGCGTTGTTGTATATTGAATCAAGATTCATTGATAAGTTTGTGCGTGAACAGCTCTTGCGGCCGGAAAGTGTGGCAACATTACTTGAATTTTTGGACTGGTGTTGTTGGCAAGTGCAGCAACAATTTATGATGCACCAAAAGCAGCTCGATCATAGTCGACAACAACATATACACAGTTTACTGCAATGTATAGCAGCGATGCTACAACAACGTTGCATCTGGGTAGAACTTAATCAAATGGAAAAATCAACTGCAACTGCAACAACGCAAGTTACTGCTAGAATAACACAAACAATGCAAACCTGCACGAGTAGCCTTCTCACGCTGCAACAACGTAACTTGTTGTTATGTCGCGTTTTGGATGTCTTGGTTTTAACGGCCAGACATACGTTGCAACATACAATCTTCTATCGTTATTACAAGCAACAAGCTGTCGATGTTGTATTTAGGGGGGCGGGAAAAGTTGATGTGGCTGCTGAAACTTTTGACAACAACGAAACACAAAATATCTTTAACACCGTGAATACAGCAGCTTCAGCTACTGAGCTGGAAGGTGCATTGCTTATAACGGACAACGAAACGGATATTGCTATTGGGTGGCTGTTGCAGGCTTATGCGCCTCAAGCTGTATTCATTGGGAAATTGATAGAGATGCATGGATCTGTGAATCCTTCGGCCGCCTATATTACAGGTACGACAGCCAAAGGTGGTACGTTGAGCGGCGCAGGTTGTACAATGAGTGCTGGTGGTGGTGGTGGTGGTGCAAGCAGCAGTATGAGTATGACACAGGGTGGTGGAGCTGGTACTGTAGGTGGTGGGGCGGCTTGCGACGCTTATAGTGATTTCAAGACTGGCAGTAATGCTGAAATATCAATGGTGAGTTGGTATAAAATAATTACAATATATTTTATACACAAATGTCATTTTTATTTGTTTCTCGTTTTTTTTGCAATTATTGAACGCTATTTTTTCCCACTCGTATTTTTTTTTTTCAGGATATTTTGGTTGCGATTGGTATCGCTGTGCTGCGTATGAACCAATTTTATGCTTATGCGGTGACACCATTCGAAATCATACAACAACAGCAACGCGAGCAACAACGCGTCGAACAATTGTCACCAGTTAAACAAACTGGTCAATTTACAACACCAAAAGCAACAACTTCGGCTGCAGTGACGGCAGCAGCCTCTTGCGGTAAACTGCCGACGATTCCTGTGGAGAGTCTCAGCGATGTTGATATTTTGCGTAAATTTGTTAAACGGTAAGTCTATATTATTCATGTCTTAAGGTATATTCTACGTAATAGACTGTGGAACGTTCTGCCCTAACTTTGGCTTATCTGCACGACTTTTAAGAAGTTTTTACTTCTTGCTCCAAACTCCTACTTAAGAAATGATGAATCTCTTGTAATTGCCGTACGTACCATACTTTTTTATGAACGGAACATTTTTTCGCGTTATTAAATTTTGAATAAGTATCCGGCCAAGTACACATAGCCATTTACCGACTAGGCACAGTCAATTGATGACTTACACCTGGAGCCATTAAAACGTGGAGATAAAAAGTTGTTAAGGCATTTGCATCAGTTCTTATGCGGAATGTGTACGGCCATTGTATTCCTGCAGAAGGAGCTCAGGTTCGCTCTGCTCAATTTATAAGAAAGGTCATGATTTCAACATCGCGAAGAGACGTCGCTTCGCACCTGGTAAGTGTATTATCGACGATTTCTCAATTGATATCCCACGACGATTTCTCAATTGATATCATTGCAAAAAGTGCAAACGTCAAGTTTTGATTTCTACCGTGCCTTATTTTGTCATATCAATAAATTTGTTTGTTTAAATAATTATTGTGCTAAAAATAAGTGTAAACACGTGCTGTGCTGCATTCAGCAATTTAAAGTTCTGCTTTTCTTTACTAAAATAAATTGTATCTTAACAAGTAAGAAAGGCTAAGTTCGGGTGTAACTGAACATTACATACTCAGTTGAGAGCTATGGTGACAACATAAGGGAAAATAACCATGTAGGAAAATGAACCGAGGGTAACCCTGGAATGTGTTTGTATGACATGTGTATCAAATGGAAGGTGTATTTTCGAGATATCGGCATAAATGTGGACCATGGGTGACTCTAGAATGCGTTTGTACGATATGGGTATCAAATTAAAGGTATTAATAAGGGGTTTTAAAAGGGAGTGGGCCTTAGTTCTATAGGTGGACGCCTTTTCGTGATATCGCCATAAAGGTGGACCAGGGGTGACCTAGACTTTGTTTGTACGATATGGGTATCAAATGAAAGGTGTTAATAATTATTTTAAAAGGGGGTGGGCCTTAGTTCTATAGGTGGTCGCCTTTCCGAGATATCGCCATAAAGGTGGACCAGGGGTGACTCTAGACTTTGTTTGTACGATATGGGTATCAAATGAAAGGTGCTAATGAGTATTTTAAAAGGGCGTGGGGCTTAGTTCTATAGGTGGACGCCTTTCGATATATCGCCATGAAGGTGGACCAGGGGTGACTCTAGAATGTGTTTGTACGATACGGGTATCAAATTAAAGGTATTAATGAGGCTTTTAAAAGGGAGTGGAGGTAGTTGTATATGTGAAGGCGTTTGCCAGATATTGACCAAAATGTGGACCAGGGTGACCCAGAACATCATCTGTTGGATACCGCTAATTTATTTATATATATAATACCACGAACAGAAGATTTCAAGGGTTTCTTATTTCGCCCCGCAGATCTTTTCCATTTCATTCTACTTAATATGGTAGGTGTCACACCCATTTTACAAAGTTTTTTTCCAAAGTTATATTTTGCGTCAATAAACCAATCCAAATACCATGTTTCATCCCTTTTTTCGTATTTGGTATAGAATTATGGCATTTTTTTCGTTTTTGGTAATTTTCGATATCGAAAAAGTGGGCGTGGTCATAGTCGGATTTCGGCCAGTTTTTATACCAATACAAAGTGAGTTCAGATAAGTACGTGAACTGAGTTTAGTAAATATGTATCGATTTTTGCTCAAGTTATCGTGTTAATAGCCGAGCTGAAGGACAGACGGTCGACTGTGTATAAAAACTGGGCGTGGCTTCAACCGATTTCGCCCTTTTTCACAGGAATAAGTAATCGTCCCAGAAACTAAGCCCCTACCAAATTTCACAAGGATTGGTAAATTTTTGTTCGACTTATGGCATTAAAAGTATCCTAAACAAATTAAATGAAAAAGGGCGGAGCCAGGCCCATTTTGAAATATTCTTTTATTTTTGCATTTTGTTGCACCATATCATTACTGGAGTTGAATGTTGACATAATTTACTTATATACTGTAAAGATATTAAATTTTTTGTTAAAATTTGACTAAAAGTTTATTTTTTTAAAAGTGGGCGTGGTCGTTCTCTGATTTTGATAATTTTTCTTAAGCATACATATAGTAATAGGAGTAACGTTCCTGCAAAATTTCATAATGATATCTTCAACGACTGCCAAATTACAGCTTGCAAAACTTTTAAATTACCTTCTTTTAAAAGTGGGCGGTGCCACGCCCATTGTCCAAAATTTGACTTTCGGTTTTTCGGTTTTTCGAAATTTTCGATATCGAAAAAGTGGGCGTGCTTATAGTCCGATATTTTTCATTTTAAATAGCGATCTGAGATGAGTGCACAGGAATATACATACCAAATTTCATCAAGATACCTCAAAATTTACTCAGGTTATTGTGTTAACGGACGGACGGACGAACGGACATGGCTCAATCAAATTTTTTTTCGATCCTGATGATTTTGATATATGGAAGTCTACATCTATCTCGATTCATTTATACCTGTACAACCAACCGTTATCCAATCAAAGTTAATATACCCTGTGAGCTCTGCTCAACTGAGTATAAAAATAATTGATAAAGTGTATATATACATACATACATATTTGCCGAGTCACTTTGCATATTTGTTGTTGCATTTGATTGGCATTTATTTATTTTCAATTTTCAATTGTTCTTTGCTCGTGCACATTTATTTCAGTTTCTTTTCACTGCCACAGCTGTTTGCATTGTGTGTTGTTAAGCGTCAGTTAATAGCGATCTTAAACTGCTCATACAGCGATTTTCTTACTGTAATCTCCAAACTATTTTCATTGCCTCCGTCTGCTTAATCAATTTTACTTTAATTTATAATGTCTTGCAATTTTGTTAACTGCCAATTGAAAGGTGATTCCGAGCGTTTCGTGTTGTGCTGGCTTTGTGATGAGCTTGCTCATATGAAGTGCACTAGTTTGACAGCAAGGGTGTGTGATGCGATTAACGATAACAAGGGTGTGTGTTGGTCGTGCTTGAAATGCAGATCCACGGAAGTGGATCTTTTTAAGCTTTTCAAACCTACCCGAAACGCATTCTCCGAAATCGGTAAGGAACTTTCTACATTAGGGGATAAATTCAAGTATTATGAAAACTTGTTTAAAACTTTCAAATGTATTACCGATTCAGCTGCTAATGCTAATAGCGACAGTCATGACAGCAAACGAAAACGAACTGATGTCTCGGCTGGCGTACTGACCCTAGACCCCGTTCAAAACATCCAGAACCCAATCGTTCCTGCACCCAGTGCGATAAAATTAATAAACTTAGCATCTCCAAGTCCACTTACAGTAGAGCCTTCAACATCAAAGGCACCTCCAACAAAACTAGCAGCTAGAAAAAATATTGAACCTGCAAACCGTTCTCAGGCGACTGAGCCTGGAACTAGGAAGTTGGTTGTAGTTCCTCCTAAAAAATCGATATTCGTGTCAAGATTCGAGAGGGATACTACTGAGGAGGATCTGAAATCGTATATCTTCTCAAAAAGGAAAACCCATGACGTAACAATTCGGAAATTTAATTTTAGTTATGAAAGAAACGTATCTTCCTTTAGATTAGATGTACCTATTGAACATTTTGACACTATCTTGAGTAACGATTTTTGGCCCTCTGGGGCACTTGTGCGGGAATTTGAATATAGGCGGAATAAGAGTGTTCCAAACTTAGCAAAGACCCCTCTTAATAACACTGAGTCAAAAAACTGAACGTAAAATCTGCTTTAGATATACTTTACCAAAATGTTAGATGATTAAACACCAAGTTAACAGAACTGTTTTTAAAATTATTTAACTCAAGTTACGATATAATTGCTTTAACCGAAGCATGGCTTGAAACCTCATGTTTTTAACTCAGAGATCCTCTGTAATTACTACCAAATATATCGAAATGACCGCCTGAACAGAGTTGGAGGTGGAGCTCTGCTTGCTGTACACTCTTCAATACCATCTGAAGAGATTTGCGTACCCGCCACCGATGCAACTGAGTTCTTGTGCATATGCACACAACTAGCAAATATCCACATTTATTTGGCCATCTGTTATATCCCGCCATATTCTGAACTGTCCGTTTATATGCATCACATTTCCTTCCTAAAATCTGTTAATTCGATGCTAAAGCCTTCCGATTCCATTATTTTCTTGGGTGACTGCAATATGCCGCACATATCATGGTGCATCTCTGACTTTAATATCGTACCAGTTTCGTCAAAGTCTTCCAACAATGAATTTCTAGACGGAATGTCTGAGCTGTGCCTTCAGCAAATCAACATCCAATCGAATGGATATTTGCTAGTTGTGTGCGAATTACTCTATTGAGACCTAATGAATACTCATACCATATTGATTCATGTTATTCAATCAGAGCTCCATTTATATCTTCAGAAGATGTATTATCTTATTTAAAAACTTTAAAAGTATCATATACATACGGCCCAGACAGGATCCCGACACCCTTTCTTAAAAAATGTGCTGCAAACATCTATCAGCCGCTAACAGTTTTATTTAATTTATCTTTAATTTATGGCGTTTTCCCAACAATGTGGAAGGAATCTTTTCTTATCCCGCTTCATAAAAATGGAAGCAGGTCTTCAATAGAAAACTACGGCATAGCACAGTTATCCGCTATCCCAAAGTTATTTGAGGCTATTGTTACCCACCACCTAACATTCTCTATTTCCCCCATAATTGCAAGCTCGCAACATGGGTTCTGTAAGGGCAAATCACCTATCACCAATTTACTAGAATTTACCACCCACGATTCTAATGGATTTAGAAAAGGCCTTCACACTGATGTAATTTACACAGATTTCAGTAAAGCTTTCGGCAAAGTATCACACCCATAAGCTCGGTCAACTCGGTTTTCAACCCCGTCTTATATGTTGGATTTCTTCGTATCTTGGTTATCGTATGCAAAAAGTAATCTTTAACAAGTAGGGAAGGCTAAGTTCGGGTGCAACCGAACATTACATACTCAGTTGAGAGCTATGGAGACAAAATAAGGAAAATCACCATGTAGGAAAATGAACCTAGGGAACCCTGGAATGTGGTTGTATGACATGTGTATCAAATGGAAGGTATTAAAGAGTATTCTAAGAGAGAGTAGGCCATAGTTCTATGGATGGACGCCATTTAGGGATATCGCCATAAAGGTGGACCAGGGCTGACTCTAGAATTTGTTCGTACGATATGGCTATCAAACGAAAAGTGTTACTGAGCATTTTAAGAGGGAGTGGGCAATAGGTCTATAGGTGGACGCCTTTTCGAAATGTCGCCATTAGGGTGGGCCAGGGGTGACTCTAGAATGTGTTTGTATGATATGGGTATCAAATGAAAGATGGTAATGAGTATTTTAAAAGGGAGTAATCCTTAGTTCTATAGGTGGACGCCTTTTCGAGATATCGCCATAAAGGTGGACCAAGGGTGACTCTAGAATGTTTGTACGATATGGGGATCAAACGAAAGGTGTTACTGAGCATTTTAAGAGGGAGTGGGCATTAGGTCTATAAGTGGACGCCTTTTCGAGATATCGTCATTATGGTGGGCCAGGGGTGACTCTAGAATGTGTTTGTACGATATGGGTATCAAACGAAAGGTGTTACTGAGCATTTTAAGAGGGAGTGGGCATTAGGTCTATTGGTGGACGTCTTTTCGAGATATCGCCATTAATGTGGGCCAGGGGTGACTCTATAATGTTTGTACGATATGGGTATCAAACGAAAGGTGTTACTGAGCATTTTAAGAGTGAGTGGGCATTAGGTCTATAGGTGGACGCCTTTTAGAGATATCGCCATTAGGGTGCGCCAGGGTGACTCTAGAATGTGTTTGTACGATATGGGTATTAAATGAAAGGTGGTAATGAGTAGTTTAAAAGGGAGTAATCCTTAGTTCTATAGGTGGACGCCTTTTCGAGATATCGCCATAAAGGTGGACCAAGGGTGACTCTAGAATGTTTGTACGATATGGGTATCAAACGAAAGGTGTTACTGAGCATTTTAAGAGGGAGTGGGCATTAGGTCTATAGGTGGACGCCTTTTCGAGATATCGCCATTAGGGTGGGCCAGGGGTGACTCTAGAATATTTGTACGATATGGGTATCAAACGAAATGTGTTACTGAGCATTTTAAGAGGGAGTGGGCATTATGTCTTAAGGTGGAGGCCTTTTCGAGACATCGCCAATAGGGTGGGCCAGGGGTGACTCTAGAATGTTTGTACGATATGGGTATCAAACGAAAGGTGTTACTGAGCATTTTAAGAGGGAGTGGACATTAGGTCTATAGGTGGACGCCTTTTCGAGATATTGCCATTAGGGTGGGCCAGAGGTGACTCTAGAAGGTTTGTACGATATGGGTATCAAACGAAAGGTGTTACTGAGCATTTTAAGAGGGAGTGGGCATTAGGTCTATAGGTGGACGCCTTTTCGAGATATCGCCATTAGGGTGGGCCAGGGGTGACTCTAGAATGTGTTTGTACGATATGGATATCAAATTAAAGGTATTAATGAGGGTTTTAAAAGCGAGTGGCCCTTAGATGTATATGTGAAGGTGTTCTCGCGATATCGACCAAAATGTGGACCAGGTGATCCAGAAAATCATCTGTCGGGTACTGCTAATTTATTTATATATGCAATACCACTAACAGTATTCCTGCCAAGATTCCAAGGGCTGTTGATTTCGCCTTGTAGAACTTTTTCATTTTCTTCTACTTAATATGGTAGGTGTCACACCCATTTTACAAAGTTTTTTCTAAAGTTATATTTTGCGTCAATAAACCAATCCAGTTACCATTTTTCATCCCTTTTTTCGTATTTGGTATAGAATTATGGCATTTTTTTCATTTTTCGTAATTTTCGATATCGATAAAGTGGGCGTGGTAATGGTCGGATTTCGGCCATTTTTTATACCAAGATAAAGTGAGTTCAGGTAAGTAGGTGGGCTAAGTTTAGTAAAAATATATCGTTGTTTGCTCAAGTTATTGTGTTAACGGCCGAGCGGAAGGACAGACGGTGGACTGTGTATAAAAACTGGGCGTGGCTTCCACCGATTTCGCCCATTTTCACAGAGAACAGTTACCGTCATAGAGTCTATGTCCCTACCAAATTTGAGAAGGATTGGTAAATTTTTGTTCGACTTATGGCATTAAAAGTATTCTAGACAAACTAAATGAAACTGGGCGGAGCCACGCCCATTTTGAAATTTTCTTTTATTTTTGTATTTTGTTGCATCATATCATTACAGGAGTTGAATTTTGACTTAATTTACTTATATACAGTAAAGATATTAAATTTTTTGTTAAAATTTGAATTAAAAAAAAATTTTTTTTAAAAAGTGGGCGTGTTCTTCATCCAATTTTGCTAATTTTTATTTAGCACATATATAGTAATAGTAGTAGCGTTCCTGCCAAAATTCATCATGATATCTTCAACGACTGCCAAATTACAGCTTGCAAAACTTTTAAATAACCTTCTTGTAAAAGTGGGCGGTGCCACGCCCATTGTCCAAAATCTTACTAATTTTCTATTCTGTGTAATAACGTCAACCCATTTGCCAAGTTTCATCGCTTTAACCGCCTTTGGCAATGAATTATCGCATTTTTTCGGTTTTTCGAAATTTTCGATATCGAAAAAGTGGGCGTGGTTATAGTCCGATATCGTTCATTTTAAATAGCGATCTGAGATGAGTGCCCAGGAATCTACATACCAAGTTTCATCAAGATACCTCAAAATTTACTCAAGTTATCGTGTTAACGGACGGACGGACGGACGGACGGACGGACGGACGGACGGACGGACGGACGGACGGACGGACATGGCTCAATCAAATTTTTTTTCGATCCTGATTATTTTGATATATGGAAGTCTATATCTATCTCGATTCCTTTATATATGTACAACCAACCGTTATCCAATCAAACTTAATATACTCTGTGAGCTCTGCTCAACTGAGTATAAAAATACACTTTCTGGGGTCATCAATGTTTCTTCTGGTGTTCCTCAGGGCAGCCATCTTGGTCCGATTCTGTTCTTGTTGTTCAAAAACGATATATCTAGTACAATTAAATACTCAAAAATCTTGATGTACGCAGACGATGTAAAACTTTTCAAACCATGTGCCTCGGTTGAGGAACATTCCTTGCTTCAAATGGATTTAAATCACTTGGTTACCTGGTGCAATGTAAATTATATGCCGCTCAATCTCAAAAAATGTAAATTCATGTGTTTTTCTCGGAGAGTTTCGCCACCAGCTCCATAAACAATTAACAACTATAATAAATAATTTTATTGACTTGGAAGTCATGATGGATTCCAAACTTAATTTCAATCTTCATATTAATGCTACAGTGAATAAAGGCAAAGGCGTTTTGCATTTGTTGAACGGTCTTCAAAAGAACTTAACGACCCTTACATAACTAAAGCACTTTTTACATCATTAGTTAGGCCAGTATTAGAATACGGCTCAATAATTTGGAATCCGCGTTATCAAGTCCATGCAGACAGTCTCGAATCAATACAAAAACAATTTTTACTATTTGCCTTAAGAAATTTTCAATGGGACTCTTTAACTAATCTTCCACCTTATACTAATCGAGTAAAGCTTATCAATCTTCCAACTCTTGCTAGTCGAAGGGAAATGCTTGGTGTAATATTTATGAAAAAACTTTTAAATGGACCAATATTCGAGCCCATTCCTTCTAAATGAAGTGAACTTTTGCGTTCCCTCTCGGACATCGAGACACTTTAAACCTCTTCTGCTGAAACAATGTAGAACGAATTTCGAAGAAAATGAACCTTTTCGGCGTTTATGCCAAGATTATAACTCTCACTAAAACACATTTGATAGCTCGGACTCCCTTTTTTCTATAAAAAAAGATTGTTCTCACCTCTCTTAATTAATGTATAATAGGTTTGCTTCTGTTCTCTTTAAGTATTACGCTTGGCTGATGAAATTTCTTCTGTAGCTGAGTAGTCTCAGATCGTAACGCTTGACAAACCGCTGCCCATCAAAGACGCTGCAAAATAAAAAAAAAAAAGTTATTATATATATGTATAAATTGATCGCGTGATCAGGATTAGCCTGGTTTCATTGGGCCACTTGAGGGCAGCGCGCTGCCACAACGTCCATTAAAAAAAAAAAAATCGTGATAAGAAAGGAGATGACAGTGGAAATACCGCTTAACACAGTTTAGTGAAAAAAAAATTTCAGCGTCTACCCTGGCTAGTCTCATGTTATACGAATGAGTAATATACCCAATTTCCGGAAGTATTTCTATCGGCATTCATTACAGGATACAGTGTAGAGAGGAGGTCATTTACTTCCTAGCACTTGACTCTGACAGATGAGTTCTTTCCGTGGTTAAGCTACGATCAGCCTACACCCTACACATAGTTTATAGACCGTATGCCAAGTAAAAGTTAAGACAATCTCGACATTTCACGCTCTTATCTGTCTGAGTCAAAGTCAAGATCCAACTCGAAGTATGCATTTAATATGGGGTCTTAAAGTTCGAAATCTGATAAATGGTGAAACAACGCTTTACGATTTTCTGAATTTTCCAAAGCTGTGTATTTGTTATAAGCAACATTCATGTTCCATATCTTTGGTTTATTTTCACATATTTAAGCAAAGTTAACATGCCTACATATACTTAGTCTGCATGTCTTCATATCAATTAAATTAACTATTCTGCAATATTTAAGTTCAGTGCAAAATTCAAGTCACTATCTTAATTACCAACATATTTAACGCTGTTATGACTTACAAACATAAATACATATTCAAATTAGCATAAGTAACTCTGTCGTCATCTCATTAGCATTTGCTCTTTAGTGCTAATGTTTACTTAAAATACATATATATTTCAGTATATTATTATAATTACAGTAGAGCGTATCGAAAATATACATATAAACAAAAGCTCTGCGAACACCCGGTTGCAGTTGCGAAAATAACAATTGCTGCTGCTCTCGGTCTTCTTGGTTTCCACATGTAACAAAAATATTGAGTCTTAATATGAGTCTGGTCTAGACAAGTCGAAGCTAGTAAGATTTAGAGAACACTCCAAGGAGCACCAAAATCTTTTTCTACCTGTATCTATCGGCAGCCGTTGTGTGGTAGTAGCATGCTCCGCCTAAAATCCGCTGGTAATGGGTTCGAGAAAGAAAAAGTGATTTCAAAAAAGAAAAAGGTTTTCTAGAGGGGTCGTACCTCCGCAGTCGTTTGCCAAACACTCCGAGTTTATTTCTGCTCCTTAGTACAAATTCATGCTGCAGCTGCTATTTGGAGTCGCTATAAGACACGAAAGGTCTAACCCCATCGATTTGTAGGAAAAATTAAAAAGGAGTACCACGCAAACTGTAAGAGAGGCTCGACCTAAATCTCCTCGGTGGTAAATCACGTAAAGTATTGTCTTTTGTTTTTTCGGTTCGGCAGTTGTTGTTGTAGCAGTGCTTCGTCTAATTAGACAGGCGCGACCAAGGTGGACCAGGGTGGACGGAGACATTCGTCCTATGGTGATAGTATATCGATCATTCCCATGATGTCAAGTCGACTACCTTGGCGTACCGGATTAATATCCGGCAAAAGACCATCGACTGAACTAACAAAAATCTTCGGGGAGTCCCCTTATCGCTGCAAGAAGAAAAAGGGCAGATAGCGTTCCTAATAATTGAGTTCAGAATACGTAAGCATACTTCTTTGAAAGAATTTTCGTTCCGAAGATTGTTTTATACTTTGCGCCATATGAAAAGCGCATAGCTTCAGTTTTTATATGGAAGCAAATTTAAAACACCCTTCAAAAAAATATTTTCAAAAAATCAGGGCGATTTTTGAAAGACCTATAACTTATACTTTATTAAATAAAACTAATTGGACTACAAAAGTGATGCTGAAATAAGTTCAGAAAACTCCAAATAAAAAGCTCGAAATTTTCGTAAAACTTTCTTGAATTTTCAAATTTTTTTCGAAAATATTTTGGAAACTCATAGCAGCTTCTCCTTAAATTATCGAAAATAAAGAAATAAGTAAAAATTATTTGGCGACCTTTATGTAACTAAACTTTGTTGTTAGGCTGGCTTTAGGTCAACTTTCGTAAAAATAAAACACAAGTGTTTTTCTTTTCTAAGGTTAGGTTTCGTAAAAATAAAACACAAGTGTTTTTCTTTTCTAACCTTAGAAAAGAAAAACACTTGTGTTTTATTTTTACGAAAGTTGACCTAAAGCCAGCCTAACAACAAAGTAAAGAAATAAGAATTTATATGACGAAATTTGATAAAAATTGTTACTGTTATCCCCGTTAGGCTGCGTTACTAATACTTTCTACGAATACTGTAGACCCATTATTTACGCTAAGCCTTAATTTTACTTCTGATACGCCCTAATGTGCATACGAATTTCACGATTACTGCATCTGCTGACGAATGCCAACAAGAACACATTTGAAAACAAAATTATGATAAAAGCAAGCCAAGCTGTCTCAGTAAAAAACTGTGTCATACATACATAAATACTTAACTCAATATAAATGCTAAACATATAGTCAAACCAATCGCATGCCAACCGTTCCCACAACTGTCTTTCTTGTATAAGCAAGTGGGCTTGGTAATATGAAAATGTTTTCTAGAGATGTCTACCGACTTAAGCTATACCACTCTCAGACTAGTCAAATGTAACAAAAAAAGCATGAGTTCAAATACGGAAGTTTAGTTTAGGTAAGGTTATGTAGAGAGTGCGTGGGTGGGAGCTTCTTAAACTTCCATTCGGAAACAATTTTTGTCCATTGTGGATGCCCGCAATTCGTTCAAACAGTTTACTTCTCTATAGTCCTCATCAAACCACTTGTGTTCTCTAATGAACTTAGGTAGAAGCGTAAGACCCACCTTTCCATCCTCTACCAGACTGGCGAAACCCGTGCACCCAGAAATCTGAGTTGCTTTATCTGCAGTGCTGAACATCCGCAGAGAAAGTGATTTATCGACTCCTCTTTCTCTTCATCCTGATAGCTTCTGCAGAAAGAGCTCCTTGGTATGCGCTTGTGTCGGAGCATCGGTGCAATATCACTGTGATTTGTTTAACTTCATTCCTTCTGCTCTGAAGATTTCCAGAATTTCATTAACTGCCATTATCGATAGAATAAACAATAGCACACCTCCCTGATGGGTGCCTCTGGTAACCATTTTACATACTAGCTATCGCCCAAAGTAGCTTTAACGACCCTACTGCTGAACATAGGAGAGATCCTCTTTACTATAGAGCCATGCATATGACCTCCGTTTGAACGTTCTTCAACCCCACTTATTAACAATATTTTCAGTTTTTGTTTTTCGGACCAGTTTGAAGGTTCGTGATGGAAACAATTTTTTTTTTTGTCTGACTAGTTTGGCATTTCACTGAAGGTTTGAAGTAGCTTTAAATAAGGACATAAGTACTACACATGCACTATGTACCTGAAGATGTAAGCAATACTGAAAAAATAATAAGTGACATTTGAACTTTAAGACCGCTTTGTCATGTAAAGAATCAAAAAGCCGAAAAACTTTGACATTTGACCGCGAGCAGAAATCAACAACGGATCCTTACGTCTCTCAAAAGAAGTTTTCCTATTGAACAGCTTTCTGTATTCACAAGCGAATTCTTATCGTTTAATCTTCTCTTTACATCCTATAGCTATACTATAGCTAGGTTAGCTTAGTTCGAACTGGCCGGTCCATGCGGACCTCACATAGCCTGAATTAGTCCGTAGCGCTACCAGAAGCTTGCTTAACGACTGAAAATCCTTATCAAAAACCAGGACCTATGTTATAACATAACTACATCCTCTTGGCAAATACTAGAAGCTTTCTAGGGCCTATGCCACTTGCTGCTTCTAGATCTGACAGCTGTATCACTCCTAATAGCTGCAGTCTTAGCCTGCCAAGCACAAGGCACGAGCACAGTACGTGCTCGATCGTTTCCTCCTCCAACCCGCACTTCCTACATATGCTATCATGCACCAAACCTAATTTAAAGGCTTTTGACGCCAGAAGGAAGTGCCCAGTCAGAATACCCGTCATGAGTCTACAGTCCTGTATTTGTAATGATAGGCGCAGCTTAGTTAGTTTAAGGTTGTAAGACCCACACATAATCTTCGACACTTTACAGCGCCACACTCGCACCCATGCCTTTCCTGTTAAGTCGATCATGTGCACCTCTTGTCTTCGCTTAATATCGCCCAATCTAATTTGGACGCATACAAAGAAAGCTTGAGGGGATGCGCCATTTTTAGCTAGCTCATCCGCTTTTTAATTCTGTTCGCTATACAATTCAGGAATGGCTTCATCAGTGGCAGGCTCCGTCTAATTTCTTTAAGGTGCACGTGCATTTGCGACAACTTTTTTCTTTGAAGTTCAAATAGTTATCAAAAACTATCACGAAAAGTGTTTGATAACCGATCGACATATCTAGCCACCATAACAAGATTTTCTGTTGGCCGCTTGTATGATCAAAAATTAACGAACATTGGTTTGCTTCAAGATCCAATACTTTTCTAAACTACCTGCTAAATGAAGTGCTATTGTTCGTCTTCATTTTAATAACAGCAATTTTTTGCGCTAGAAAGCCATTAAGGTAAATTGAAAATTACTTACTTACTTACTTAATTGGCGCTTAACCGTCTAAACGGTTATGGCCGTCCAACATGGCACCCCAGTCGCTCCTTCGCTCCGCCAACCGGCGCAAATTGATCACACCAAGGGAATTTAAATCGTTTTCCACCTGGTCCTTCCAACGGAGTGGGGGCCGCCCTCTACCTCTGCTTCCATAGGCGGGTTCCGGTAGAAACACTTTCTTGGCCGGAGCATCATCTTTCATTCGCATAACATGGCCTAGCCAGCGCAGCCGCTGTGTTTTAATTCGCTGCACTATGTTGATGTCTGCGTATAGATCGTACAGCTCATCATTTAATCTTCTTCGGTACTCGCCATCGCCAAGGCGTAGAGGTCCATAAATCTTTCGAAGAACTTTTCTCTCGAACACTCCCAAAGCCGCTTCATCTGCTGTTGTCATGGTCCATGCTTCTGCCGCATATAGCAGGACGGGTACGATAAGTGACTTGTAGAGTATGATTTTCGTTCGCGGAATGAGGACTTTTTTGAAAATTACATAAGGGTTAATGAAGGTGTGGAAAATTTTGTGGGCAGCGTTGTACATACATATTTACCATAGTGAAAAACAGACAAAATTACCAACATCCTGGCTACAACCTAAAAAGGACCAAAATTGAAGATTGAATTGAAAGGAACCAGCGGACCAAATCGTCTTGGAAAGGACCATTTTTTGTCCAAATGGACCAAAGTGGCAACCGTGGTTTCAAAACATGTATAACGTTAACGAAGTGGTTTCGTTGCTAAGCGAAATGAAAAAAATCATTTCTTTAAGTTGATTTTGATTTTTAACGAAGCGAAATTATATCGTTTCGTTTGTTGACCATCCTTGCCTACAACTGTTAAGTTACTTATCTAACTTCAGATGTACTTGGTACTCAAGCTTTTGTATACTCAGCTGAGCAGAGCTCACAGAGTATATTAATTTTGTTCGCATAGCGCTACCCCGTAACGGCATAAACTAATCGAGATATATATAGACTTCTATATATCAAAATGATCTGGGCGAAAAAAGAAATTCAGCCAAGTCCGTCCGTCCGCACTCATCTCAGATCAAGTGAACGAAATCGGACAATAATCACGCCCTCTTTTTCGATATCGAAAATTTCGAAAAACCGAAGAAGTGCGATAATTCATCACCAAAGACGGACAAAGCAATGAAACTTGATAGATGGATTGACCTTACGACGCAGAATAGAAAATTAGTAAAATTATGGACAATGGGCGTGGCACCGCCCACTTTTAAAAGAAGGCAAATTAAAAGTTTTTCAAGTTGTAATTTGGCAGCTGAGTATGTAATATTCGGTTACGCCCGATCTTAGCCTTCCTTGCTATATTTATTATATTTCATTAATTTAGTTCTAAATAGCTCAAATTAGCGCTTTTAATGCTTATCACGTGATTTCATCGAACTCATTCCTGAAATTAACTTTTGTTCTTTGTTCTATCAATTTTTGTCAATAAATTGCCTTTAGCCAATATGAGATAAGATTGTTTCATCTAATTATCGTTTTATCACTACAAGGTGCTAACTAACGGATTGATTTACTAATTTCATTAACTCCACAATTATTACTTTTACGCAAACTTAGTTAAATTAATTATTCTAACGCCTATTGAAACAAATATGTTTGCTCGTATGTATGTGAGAATATGTTCAAACTTACTTGATCAAATTGATTAACCATTCATTTAGCGTATAAATACCATGCCCCACCTACATTCTTGCTTACATACGTATTTATATATGTACTTATTCAATATATTCTTACTATTTACTGTTGCAGATTATCAATTCTTGGCTTTACCACACGACAACAGTTTGAGGAGTATTTTATGACATTCCTACTATTAATCAATAAAGTTTATGACGAGAACATGGTAGACGAACAAGAACAATTCCAAATAAGATCCACATGCTTAGAAGCGATTTTGGAACTTTTAATTACGTATAAAACTTTTCCAATTGTTGGTAATAAACTTTCATATTTTCATCATACGACACGGTGGACTCGCATTAATTGCGACAGTATTAGGTGAGTAGTAGTGGAAATACTTACATTCCCTAAAATGTAGCTTGCACACATCTACAGTATGTTTAAAAAAAGCGTGACTGTAAAAGTTGAAACACCAAGTACCGTTAAAGATAAACTTTATATACAGTAAAGTGCGGCTTAGCAATTTAGCAACGCGCATTTTGTAAATTTCTAGGCTTGTGCGTAGTTCGAGGTAAATCTGGAAGACCGCATGTCAGTCTTAATACACGTACAAAAATATAGGGACGTATCCGCCAACGCAGAAAGGTGTTCTGCACAATAATATAATGGATCACACCCCCGGTTTCGGTAGACCCGGGATCATTTTTCGGTTTTGCATTAATGTCTTGTGAACGCCTCAAAATATTTGTTTTCCGTTTTCTGATTCCCGAACCTGGGACCGAAACGCATCTTTTGACACCCATCCTGATAATTGTCGACGAGTATTAAGAGTGTCGTGCTGTCGTATGGAATTACCTAATTCGAAAAATGATTTGAAATAATGGCTTTATTTACATCCGAAAGGTCCAATTTATCATTTCTTCGAAGATCGACTTATCTTTTTAATCGGTCGAAGAACGCCTTGGCTTACAATTTGTTTTAAAACATCCAATCCTAGTATGCATTTCTAATTTTAAGCTGCGATAGATTTATTAAAAAAGTTCGAGATAGGGCGTTATTTAACCTGATTTTGAGATAATACGTTTTTGAAACAAAATCAAAGATAGAGTTTTCTTGAAACAAATTCGTTTTCGATATGCCAGCCGAGATAAGAATGCAATTGCAGTCAGGTGCCGATACATTTTATTATTATTTTTTTGTTGAGAAGTAGAACAGGGCTAGGTTAGGTTAGGTTGAAATGGCCGGTCCATGAGGACCTCACATAACCTGAATGAGTCCAAGGTGTTACCACAAGTTTTTTTAATGATCAAACTAAAAACCCCTATCAAAATGTTATAAAATATCTCAGTCCTCTTGTAAACAAGTAAACAAGATCGTATCCGTATTTTCCGCATTGGCTGTCAACCGGACATTAGATGCCCAGGTATGAATATCCAGAAGAGCACGATCCATCAAAGAGTTTGTGGTTGAAAGGCACTTTCTACTTGTGATAATTGCAACGTCGTCTGCGTAAGCCGTATGTTTGAAGGGTTCCTTATCGAATCGCCTAAGCAATTGATTGATGACCAGCGTCCACAGTATAGGTGATAACACCCCGCCCTGCGACGTGCCCCTGCCCACTGATTTAGTAGCCTCATACAATATCCAAAGTAATCTTCCTTTAATTAAAAATGCAGTGGATCCATCTGGTTATGGCTAGCTATACTTCAATGTAGTTAAGACCATCCATGACCGTCAGTTTAGACACGTTGTTGAAAGCCCCGGCAAAGTCCTAGAAGACTCCTAAGGCATACTGCTTGTATTCCAGGGCTTTCTCTATGTTTATTACCACCCTATGCAGTGCATTGCTGTCTTCCGACTTGCCTTTGGTGTACGCAAGTTGTGCTCTGGAGACCAGTTTTTCCCTGCCTTTAGTAGGAAAGCTACACGACCAGCTCTCCAAGAGTGCAGTACATGAATCAGTCTTACTTAAAACAAGGAAGATGGGAACAAAATAGCGGGGAAACCCAAGATTGAAAAATTAGGCGACAGAAATTCATAGAGAGGGGGTTTTAATGGGTTCTTTTGCGTAATTTATATTTTTTCGTGAGGCGAATGATGTTACAAATATGTATGTATTATACACATACATATTAAGCAATCCATTATCTGGCCACCAACTTTTTCCGACGGAAAGAGGGTGGTCTGAACGGCTCGCCATGGGCTAACTCAGCAAGTCGTTCCCGAGGTGGTCGCGCTGATACCCACATATTTCAATATCCGGAAAAGAACCACCAACTTCCATAACGCTCACCAAAACTTTCGGGGGTGTTTTTTCACTATAAGGAGAAGAAAAAAATTAGAAGAAGAAAGTAAGGTTGCAGAAGCAAGAAGACTAATAAGACGAAAAGGAGGAATAAGAAAAGTAAGAAGAAGAGAAGGGAAAATAACAATTGACGAAGAGGAAGAGGAGGGAACGCGGATAAGTTAGGGAGACCACGAAGTATAAGAATCGAGAAAAGGAAAGAAAGAAAATGGGGTAAGAAAGAGGTAGTGTGAGTAGAAGTTTAAGTGAAGAGAAGGATTGGTCAGGGAAACGTCCACGATATCTGTCTAGAGCGTGTTTCAACTAAATAGGTCAAAGCTATTGCGCTCACTCTTTTACTAGACAGACTGTGTGAATTTACAAATTCATAGTACGTGGATTTTCTCATTATCGCATATTGTCTCTGTGTTAGCTGATATTATTGTGTAACCTGCTATGTGAGTGTGTAGTTGCCTTTTAGTGTCTCTGGTTTTGACTCGCTTCAATGCAAAACTTTCAATTGTTGTTTGCTGTTTGTAATAAAATTGGCAACTAACCTTGTTTTCGACCAATGTTGGCGAGTTGCTCTTGTCGATGATGTTGGCTTGTGTTTGTAGCGAGTTCCAAATTGCTCATTAGCAGGCCGAAATAATATTTTAAGCAAAAAAAAAAAAAAAAAAAAAAAACAATCACATCACACAGTTGCTAGCCAGTTAGAAGTTTTTACAAAATCTCTCTGTAAATGTACAACACTATAAAATCCTATAAAAACACAAAAAAAAAAACATTATTATACTTCACGCGGAACAAAAGTGGAACTTTTTTAAATACATATATGTATTTAGGTTCGTTTTTTCACATGGTACTTAAGTTGGGGTTACTGTTGTAATTATTAATTGGATTATATTTACATACTTTTGTTTTGCTGACTTCATTGTTTTTAAATTTTAATTGGGTTGGCTTTCATATATCAAATTTCTTCTGTTATCGTTTGAATCATCAAGCTGTCGAATGCATAATTTAAAATGTTCGTGTATAATATGCTCTTTAGTTACAGTACTACTATTGTAGAAGGACTTCGCAATGTATTCGCGTATTTCACTTATAACCTCTTAAAATCCTATAGACTTAGTTGGCTCGCCATTATTTTCTCCCACGGCCTAGACTTTTCGCGAACAGCTTTCTCGAGTAGTTGTTTATATATTTCTCATTTTAGTATCTCTTATTGGCTATGGCTACATACAAGTAATCTGTAATTTATTTACTTTCATACGCGCTCTTTATTGAGGTGTATATGTGTGAGCAATGTCGTCTGCGCTCTTTGTGGCTGTTTACATGTGTGAGTAATGTCTACGCTCTTTGTTGATCTTGTACCTTGTATTTTTCGTAGTCGATTACCTCGTACAAGTATCTTATGTATCGAGTACGTGGCACAATATCGATGTACCGATTAGTTATATTTTTGTGAAATTTGCTTTTAAAGTTCCCGCTAAAGTTTATTTTATATAAAAGTCCCAAGAAACAAGTAAGGAAGGCTACGTTCGGGTGAAACCGAACATTACATACTCAGGTGAGAGCTTGGGAGACAAAAAAAGGGAAAATCACCATGAAGGAAAATGAAACGAGGGTAACCCTGGAATGTGTTTGTATGACATGGGTATCAAAATGGAAATGGGTGGACGTCATTTAGGGATATCGCCATAAAGGTGGACCAGGGCTGAATGTGTTTGTACGATATGGGTATCAAATCAAAGGTGGTAATAAGTATTTTAAAAGGGAGTGGGCCTTAGTTCTAAAGGTCGACGGCTTTTCGAGATATCGCCATAAAGGTGGACCAGGGCTGACTCTAGAATGTGTTTGTACGATATGGGTATCAAATGAAAGGTGTTAATGACTATTTTAAAAGGGAGTAGGCCTTAGTTCTATAGGTGGACGCCTTTTCGAGATATCGCCATAAATGTGGACCAGGGGTGGCTCTAGAATGCGTTTGTACGATAAGCGTATCAAATTGAAAGTATTAATGAGTGTTTTAAAAGGGAGTGGCCCCTAGTTGTATATGTGAAGGCGTTTGCGAGATATCGACGAAAATGTGGACCAGGGTGACCCAGAACATTATCTGCGTGTACCGCTAATTTATTTATATATGTAATACCACGAACAGTATTCCTGTCAGGATTCCAAGGACTTTTGATTTCGCCCTGCAGAACTTTTTCATTTTCTTCTACTCAATATGTCACACCCATTTTACAAAGTTTTTTCCAAATATATATTTTGCGCCAATAAACCAATCCAGTTACCATGTTTCATCCCTTTTTTCATATTTGGTATTAGAATTATGGAATTGTTTTCATTTTCCATAATTTTCGATATGGAAAAAGTGGGCGTGGTCATAGTGGGATTTAGGCCATTTTTTATACCAAGATAAAGTGAGTTCAGATAAGTACGTGAACTACGTTTAGTAAAGATATATCGATTTTTGCTCAAGTTATCGTGTTAACGGCCGATCGGAAGGACAGACGCACGACTGTGTATAAAAAGCGGGCGTGGCTTCAACCGATTTCGCCTATTTTCACAGAAAACAGTTATCATCGTAGAATCTATGCCCTACCAAATTTCACAAGGATTGGTAAATTTTTTTCGACTTATGGCGCAAAAGGATTCTAGACAAATTAAATGAAAAAGGGCGGAGCCACGCCCATTTTGAAATTTTCTTTTATTTTTGTATTTTGTTGCACCATATCTTTACTTACATTTGACGGTCAGCGTGGTGTGATGGTAGCGTGCTCCGCCTACCACACCCTATGTCCTGGGTTCACACCCCGGGCAAAGCAACATCAAAATTTTAGAAATAAGATTTTTCAATTAGAAGAAAATTTTTCTAAGCGAGGTCACCCCTCGGCAGTGTTTGGCAAGCGCTCCGGGTGTATTTCTGCCATAAAAAGCTCTCAGTTAAAAACTAATCTGCCTTGCAGATGCCGTTCGGAGTCGGCATAAAACATGTAGGTCCCGTCCGGCCAATTTGTAGGGAAAATCAAGAAGAGCACGACGCAAATTGGAAGAGAAGCTCGGCCTTAGATATCTTCGGAGGTTATCACGCCTTAAATTTTTTTGTTTTTTTCATTACTGAAGTAGAATGTTGACATAATTTCTTATATACTGTAAAGATGTTAAATTTTTTGTTACAATTTGACTTTTAAAAAGTTTTTTTAAGTGTGTTCGTCATCCGATTTAGCTAATTTTTATTTAGCACACATATAGTAATAGGAGTAACGTTCCTGCCAAATTTCATCATGATGTCTTCAACGACTGCCAAATTACAGCTTGCAAAACTTTTAAATTACCTTCATTTAAAAGTGGGTGGTGCCACGCCTATTGTCCAAAATTTTACTAATTTTCTATTCTGCGTCATAAGGTCAACCCACCTATCAAGTTTCATCGCTTTATCCGTCTTTGGCAATGAATTATCGCACTTTTTCAGTTTTTCGAAATTTTCGATATCGAAAGAGTGGGCGTAGTTGTAGTTCGATTTCGTTCATTTTAAGTAGCGATCTGAGATGAGTGCCCTGGAACCTACATATCAAATTTCATCAAGATACCTCAAAATTTACTCAAGTTATCGTGTTAACGGACAGACGGACAGACGGACGGACGGACGGACATGGCTAAATGAATTTCTTCTTTCGCCCAGATCATTTTGATACATAGAAGTCTATACCTATCTCGATTAGTTTATGCCGTGGCGGATTACCGTTATACGAACAAAATTAATATACTCCGTTTGATCCTGAGTTCATTGGATTCCGCCCATAAATAAAAAAAAAAATTGCAAGGCGCGATAACCTCCGAAGAGATGAAGGCAGAGCTTCTCCTCCAATTTGCGTTGTGCTCCTTTTTTAATTTTTACTTTTTGGAACGGGACCCACATGTTTTATGCCGACTCCGAACGGCATCTGCAAGGCAAATGATTCTTCAGTGAGAAGCTTTTCAAGGCAGAAATACACTCGGAGTGTTTGCCAAATCACTGCCCAGGGGCGACCCTGCTTAGATAAATTTTATTCTAATTGAAAAACCGTATTCTTAAAGTTTTTGAGCTGCTTTGCCCGGGGCGTGAACCCAAGATCTTCGTTGTGGTAGGTGAACAATAAATTGACAAAGTGCGTTTGCATACCAACGCAATACTTACATACATACATATATAGCAATCAGCAGCTTGTGCATACAGTGCTGGTCATCTGTTTGTAACCAGTCGTGTGTAAGTGGGTTATTGGTGTCGAAATCTTTATTTTCTGCTACAGCCAGGCTGCTATCAAAACTCTTGGCTCCTACTCGTTAAACTCTGAACTATCACTAAACCATCATCGATCTCTTCAAGAGATGGGCCAACAAAACCTGTACAGCTCACGTGGCTACTGGTGCACAGGGGCATCGAGAGAAACTGCATCTTAGACAAACTCGCCAAGCGGGGTTTGAGCAGTCAGATTCTTCCTGACCAAGAACGCTTAGGTATGCACTTTGCCACATGCAAGCTGATGGTAAAGGAGCACATACACCGCCAAGCCGATGCCTACAAACACTGGGATGTTGAAAGAGGTGGTTCGCTCATCTCCATCTGCTCGGCGCTAAGTGGCGCAATTCAGTGGCTACTGGGGCTCCCTTTCTGGATAGTCTGAGATAGATCCTGGAGTATGACATTAAGGAACAGCACCTGAATTGGGAGGGACCTCTTCGAACCGTTCGAAGCTAAACGAGGTTTTAGACAGGTTGGTCTCATATAGTGCGATTCCTATGAAACAATATATCTTAAAAGCGTGAAATTACTGGCGTATATTGACGACATTAATATCATCGGCTGAAAAGATGGGCTTGAAAGTGAATGAGGTCAAAACGAAGTATCTGCTGTCACCAAGCAAAGAGTCAGCGCATTTGTGCCTTGACAATTACGCCAGCAGGTTAGGGGGCTTAGAATATACCCGCGGGAGGTATAGGTGCCTGTCGTGAAAGGCGACTAAGTACCCAAATTATTCAAGTGGTTGTGTAGCGCAATCCTTTCAAAGGGTTGCCAGCGCAATTTATAGCTTCTCCAACCCAATTGTCAACTTCACTTAGCCGTGACGAATTCAAGTCCCTCATGGCACTAGGTTGCGGATGGCGGGATGGCCTGGATGGTTCAATGTGATTGTGTACGATAAGGATTGCTATATTATGCAGAAGCATGGACAATTTCTCAACAAAGAAGCGACTGGCGCGCCTTGTTGGACGGCCACAACCGTTTAAATGGTTACGCGAAAAGAAAGTAAAAAAGTACATGGTTCGAAAATTGGTAAGCAAAAAACGTATGCCATGAACGGTGTGGGAAAAATCAACAACAAAGTGAAAAAACATATTCAGACTTTGGAAAATGCGGATAAGATGAACACTTTTTCGAATTCTATGCTTGAGAAAATACTGAAAAAAAAATATCAATTTCGTTTCTTTTACAATTTTATACAAAAGGGAGTTCGTTCTAGAAATAGGTCAACACCGAAGATCGATTTCATTTTGAATTATGAGCTATCAAATTCGGCAGTACTTGTGCCATGCGAAAGCTAGCGCACACGACCCACTGTTGTTATTGTTGCTGTAGCAGTAAATTGGGTTACACTAAAACGACAGCCAGTACATAGAACCGAAAGTCTTTGGAAGCGACCCACTATACCACGCTCGCCGTGTGAAACCAATGGCATTAGACATGGGCTCCTTTCCTCGCGGATCGTCTATACGTATATGCTCTTTGTTGGGAACAAATTTTGCGTAGAGCTTACCTGCATAGTTTCTGAAAATAATAAATACGTTCACCATAATCCAATGTATAATATGTAAGCAAGGCAATCATCAAAGACTGAATGTGTCCATAGTGTTACCAGAATTAGTTTGATAACCAAACGGAAGAACCCCAATCAGGTGCAGGGACATCTGTTATATAATAACTCCGTCCTCTTGGCAAATACTAGCACTTTTCTAGGACCCAGCCTAATTGATCGAAATGTGGCAACTCTTCCGCCCCTAATAGCTGGATCTTTGACCTAGCGAGCGCAGGACATGAACACAGAACGTGCTCAACCGTTTCTTCCTGCAGCTCAAACTTCCTACACTTGCTGTTACTGACGAGGCCTAACTTATAAGCATGTGACGCCGGAAGGCAGTGTCCAGTCAGTATGCCCATCGTGAGCCTTAAGTCTTCTCCTTTCAGAGATATGCGTCACTTTGTGAGTCTAATACCGTGGGCTTTGCACATGATCTTATAAACTTTTGCAGCCACGCGCTTTTTTCCACGCCTTTCCTGCTTGATGGATCATATGCAACTCCTGTCTCCTTTTGATTTTTCCCAAACGGATTGGGATGTCTACCGCCGACTCAGCGAGCGTTGCACCCTCCTTTGCCAACTCATCGGCCTTTTCGTTACCTTCTATCCCTTTATGACCAGGAACCCAGTAAAGATGTATGGTCCGGTCTGGGCGAAGTTTTTCCAATGCTTCTTTACATTCCAGAATGTGTGTAAATGCCGGGCTCTAGTTAGAGCCCGGCTCAGGTTCCTTGGAACCCCGTTTCTAGAAGACCTCAGAGGGTTATCTGTGATAGCAATCCCGAATATTCTTAATTTTGTCAACAACTTTGGCTGGTTGTAACACATTGACCATAACATTCCGTAGGTTTCTAGACGAGTTACATGGCATCAAAACGGCTTTAAATAGCTACTTGTGCGACCAGGGTCGCAGCCATTTCACCTACCTACCTTTCTTACATTCCAGAACACTTCTTGATGAAGTACTGTGTCAGATTGTTGCCTTAATTGCAGCCTGACTATCAATATATACATTGGAGAGACTGCAGCTTAAGCACGCTTCCTCCAGAATTTCTGCTGCTTTCTTCACTGCTATAACTTCCGCTTGAAAAACGATGCAGCAATCTGGCAGCCTGAAGGTACTACTTAAAAATAAATAAATGTAAGGCGCGATAACCTCCGAAGAGATCTAAGGCCGAGCTTCTCTTCCAATTTGCGTCGTGCTCCTCTTGATTTTCCCTACAAATTGGCCGGACGGGACCTACATGTTTTATGCCGACTCCGAACGGCATCTGAAAGGCAGATGAGTTTTCACTGAGAGCTTTTCTGCCGAGGGGCGACCCCGCTTAGAAAAATTTTCTTCTAATTGAAAAACATTATTTCTAAAATTTTGATGTTGCTTTTCCCGGGAGTTGAACCCAGGGCATACGGTGTGATAGGCGGAGCACGCTACCATCACACCACGATGGCCGCCACTACTACTTATTCCTTATTAATTTGAAACCATCCGTATACACGTCTTTACCACGTTCTGCCATATCAGCACCCCGGCACCAACCCTCCGGCTCAAGTGTAGCCCCAATATCTCTTTCGAAGCTCAGGCACGGGGCCATATATTCCGTTTGCCCGATATTAGATGGCGCTATACTGCTGTGACCATAAGACCTGCACTGAAGCTGCCCAGAGGCCTTAAGCCTTGCTGCCGTTGCTAACGCTATGTTTTTGGCGGTTAGGTCTGCAGGCGGGATGTGTGGAATGGCAAGCAATCATGCTGTCGTGGTAACTTTTATAATATTATTAAGTTTAAATGACCTTACTAATACCCCTCGATACCTTTTGGTATCGATAACTTTATTCGATCGTTGCAAATTAGTACAGGTATGGAAAACTATCGGAATAACAATAACGTGGAGCAGACTTTGATAATGAATTTTGATTGCATTTGATATCAAGTGCACTGTCCCCAGCCACTCTTCCAAAATATACAAACACTTGGTTAAATGAGAGCTGTACAAATGCTCCAATCTATAATTTTAACTTTTAAATATAAACCAACGCCTCGCTAAAGTCGCCGGATCTACCAGTACAAGCAATTAAAATGCAATAAAAGGAACGGCTTAATTACGTATGTTTGCAGATACCGGACTTGCAAAGCGAGAACATACACACACATGTATATACACATGTACATTCACAGAATACATGTAAGCCGACATAATTAATCGTTGTATGCCCATTTTGGAAGCTTTTTTTTTTTTGTTTTTGTTTATACTCGACGCATGCTGGCAGCGGCAAATCTGAGAAATGGCAGGAAATGAATAGGGAAATGCACAAATATGTATATGGTCTCACGCAAACATTTACACATTCACGTGTGAACATTTCCCTCACAAGCATGCACAAAGGTACGCTTATGAGGAAACAGCTATGTACATGCATATGTGTGTATGATTGATACATATAAACTGCAGTAGTGTGCTCGTTGCATATATTCAGGCGCTGAACATCGCAGACGGCTGTTGACACACAATACTCTTGTGTGATGAATTTTTACTACGTCAGAAACTGTGCGGTCCCTGTGAAGCGTGATTTTGTATGAAGGTGTATTTATATAATAATGCATGCTTTTGATAAAATTATGTCTGTGTCTGGAAAAAGGTGTTTCGGTACCTTTTTAGGTATAAATACTTTAGCTACGCATTATGACATTGAGTTTGCAAAAAAACTTACGAATAAAAGTGCATTGCAAAAAGATTCAAATATAAAAAGCAGTTGAAACACCCCTATTTTGTCCGACATCAAACATTGAGATATTGCGAAAATTTAAGCTTATTCTTCTTAATTAATGCTTAAGCGGTTACACTGTTTCGGCTGAGAACCATAAAACCCGACAAACGCTGCTTTAAACGTTTTTTTAATTGAAAGAATCAGGGAAGCCAAACTATTATTAATCTCATCTACCTTGATCTGCATATGCCATAGACTAAGTTGTGTACCCGTGTTCAATGAATTATGTAGATATCTTCGAAAATACTCGGATAGCTCAAAACCAACGGTCTTATCTATATACATACATCTATAAAATGTTATAAATCAAAGTCTTCAATTTTGGAAATAGGTACTCTCGGACATTGCTGAACGAAATGCGATGCAACTTTCTTTAAATAAAATTCTTATTATCTTGAAAAGAAAATCTACTTAAAATAAAAACCAGCGCACCAATTTTTAATATATTAAAGATATAGATTTTAAAATTTTTTGAAACAAGGCACAGCATTGCTAATACGTATGCAAATTCAGTGCTGTAGCGGAAAGAAGTATAATAGCGTGAGTCGTAAGTCACCTGCTCTTGGTTTATTCAGCTAAGGAACTAGTTTCTTGTCTATGTTTTTTTTTTTTTGCTCAAAATTACCTCACCATACACAAAGAGCGAATCGGGCCTATAACATAAATATGCATGCTGACATTTTTTAAAGTAAAGGTTATTGCGTCCGCCGTGGTGTGATGGTAGCGTGCTCAGCCATCCACACCGAAGATCCTGGGTTCACGCCCCGGGTGAAGCAACAACAGAATTTTAGAAACAAGGTTTTTCAATTAGAAGAACATTTTTCTAACCGGGGTCGCCCCTTGGCAGTGTTTGGCAATCACTCCGAGCGTATTTCTGCCATGAAAGGCTCTCAGTGAAAACCCCTCTGCTTTGCAGATGCCGTTCAGAGTCGGCATAAAACAAATAGCTCCCGTCCCGCCAATTTTTAGGAAAAATCAAGAGGAGCACGACGCAATTTGGAAGAGAAGCTCGGCGGAAGAGATCTCTTCGGAAGTTATCGCGTCTTACATGCTTTTTTTTTTTTTTTGAAAGGTTGTATAAAACTGCCTTGTCTGTGATGACCTCACAAGGAATGAATTACTCCATTGTATTGCCAAAATTTTTCTCAACAAACAAACTGAACAATGACTCATGACTCATATCATAACATAACTCCGTCTTCTTAGCAAATACCATAAGTTTTCTAGGTCCTATGCCAAATCCTGCTTCTAGGACTGATAGCTATGCAGGATACGATCAATCTCAGTACTTGCTCGATCGTTTTCTCCTGCCATCGGCATCCAACACCAGAGTGCGATGTGCTGTCAGAAATCAGCGCTTGGTTTCACGCCTTTGCTGCTTGGTCGATCAGGTAAAGCTCTCGCCTTGTTTAAATCCCGTCTACTTTTTCTATGGCCGTATGGTCTGCGCTTAAGCTGTCCCGAAGTATTGAGTCTTGTTGCAGTTGTAACGCTATGTTCTTCGCCACTAGGTCTAAGGTAGAGTGTGCAGAGCTCGTCGAGGGCTTTTTCGCGCTCTCCCCCACGTTGACCTTCCACGACAACTTACTGTCTAAACGTAGATAATGACGAAAACAATGAGATGCATACAGTGTCAGTTGTGTTAGAAATAGAAAAAGCCCGAAACCTAAATACCTTCCTAACTAAAATACTTTCCGTGGACTAAAATACCTCCCCTTTGCATTTTTATCATAACTTTATATATAGTGATTTTGTCGATTTTTTCACGAGCATTTGTTGGTTCTGGCTCCATTTAAAGGTGTGTGTTTGAAGGGGTGGCCACCTTCATCCTTATCTGCATCCATAAACGCACTTCGGATCTTAAATTTTTCACATTATGAGCAGTAGTTTGTATGATTGTTACACCAAAGAACCTTCCCTTATCTTACATGGCCCATAACGTGGAGGCACCACCAGAAGAGTTCAAAAGACTGGTGGATCAAGAAGGTTGCAGAGTATGGCCTTTCACAAGCGCGTATGCGAATACGCATTACAGCGTATAGAAGGGTGGGGGGGGGGGGGGCGATATTAACGACAGAGGCGAGTAAAAGGTCTTATAGCGCAACCCTCTCAAGGGGCTGCAGCGAAATTTTATAGCTTTTCCAATATTTATAGCGAAACCTCTTTCTTTAGCATTGAAGCTTCTGGCGACCTCAAGCTCCTCATAGAACTGGGGTATGGGGTCGGAATGGTCTAAAAGGTTCAATGTGGTCCTACTAAATCGTCGGGCTTTTACCTTACTTGTGTCTGTTACCTGAACGATCAGGACCTATATCAGGCAAGCTTTATCAACATCGATAACACTCTCCAAAACCTTCTTTAGAGAAGGGAAATGCCCTTAGAAAGCCTAGGCCAACGCACTGGTACAGATATATGTAGTGGGCAAACTGGGGCAATCTAAAGTGGTTCCACCATACAGAAGTGCCAAAAGTATAACAACTTCTTATCAAAGGCGCTGCAAACAGTTGCGCACGTTCCGTGTTCTTGCCATGCACTCGCGAGACTAAGGCCCCGAGCAATGGAGGCGACAGAGTTGTCAGATCGCGAGGTTGCTAGAAGGTTAGGTCCGAGAAAACTTCTAGTATTTTCTAAGAGGACGGTGTTATTCTACAAAATAAGTCTTGGTACCTAATTTGGAGTTTTTCCGTTCCGTTATAGAACAATCAGTCTATGTGAGGCTTTTATTATCTAATCTAAATCCAGACGGCATGTCATGTATCTAGTATTCACGCATTCAATTTGAAAACATCTAGATGGTCCACGTCAAAATCCAACTTTGCTTCTCTTTCCTGCACCATTTTGTTCAAGCCAGATTTCGCTGAAGACTTCTTAATGTCAGCTGAAATAAAGAGTTATGTTCTTGTATCATCAATCCCAACATACGTTTTGAATATAATCTTCAGTTGATAAGTATGGCCCGCTTAAGTCCAACTAAGAAAAAGCAAGTTTAGACGAGCGCCCTTGAATTGTTGTTTGAAATTGAACAATTTATCAAAAAAATGAACATAGCCTAATCGCGCACATGCATTTCTATCCCATTAGGGTAAGTGCATATCTGCAAATTGTGTGTGCATTTTTCCATTTTTCATTCGCCGTCACCAGCCCTCTTCCTTCCTTGACCCAGTTGTGTGTGTTGCGCTGCAGGCGCATTTGTACAAGTTATGTAGATGTATCGTCTTTTGCAACATGAATCACGCGCTTTTCATTGATAATCTTCATTTCGTCCCTTCTCCAGAGTAAGAAGGTTTCAATGCGTCGCGATGGTATCGCCTGCTATCACTTGCTATTCCTTTGTTATACATTTTAGCTTCTACTAATTTCCTACGTTTCCATTGCCTATTTTATCTCATCTTGTGTTATCTACTGTTATGCATGTATTATTGTTGGCCTTGATTAAGATTTTCCTGTGGCGACAAATGCGTGTGCGTGCGCCTAAAAGCTTACCACATAAACATTCACACATGCCCGAATGATGGCACACGAAGCGCTGTATATGTGTTAGTGTGCGTGCTAAATATATTATTCCTCTTGATAAATTCATTTGCTTTTGTTTTCCTCCGAACAAGTTCGCTAGCTTGATTACTAATTCATGCATTGTTGTTGTGTAACATGTGGTTTGACTCTGTGGTTGGTCATATCCGCCCATCTGTTGGGCTGTTATTGTGCTTATCAATGACTAATATCAATAAATAATGAAATCTGAGTAATGTATTGATAGCTGTGTTTATACTTATGAGTAGCTACTGTGCGTAGTAAAGGAGACAGTTTGTTTGCTTACAAATCCGCAGAATGTTAGTGTGGCGTAAGTTAAGTCATAGTGTGGGATTGGTATGCTGTATGGAGGAATAGAAAATGTAGGCGTAGGTGTTATCACTACTTTGTAGTGTAATGCGGCAACAATATATGTACGTAGTAGGGTTGATGTTAGTCCAATTAGACAGCAAAGAAAAGGAATGGAAAGGAAAGGGATGGAAACGAATGGAAAGGAAAGGAAAGGAAAGGAAAGGAAAGGAAAGGAAAGGAAAGAAAAGGAAAGTAAATGAAAATAAAGGAAGGAAAAAGAAAGGAAAGGAAAGGTAAAATTATCGACGAAGCATAAACGGGTTATCGATTTGTTATCGAAGTTGTGAATGTGGGCTGTAGAGGAGGTAGTTAAGTTAAAATGTATCGATTATTTATCAAAACATTATTTACATGTTATCAAAAAGGTATCGATTTGATATCGAAATTTTATCGGAGTGCCAGCAATATACTATCAGCCTCTTATCGATGCTTTATGAATTAGCTATCAAAAGGGTATCGATTTGCTATCAAAAAGCTATCAAAAAGCTATCGATATGTCATCAAAACTGTATAGGTTATATATCAGAGTGTTAGATGAATAGATAAGTATTGAGGATTGCACTGCGACCATTGGTCTATTATGCGCTCATCTTCTTCACAACACATCATTCAGGGGATTTCCTTTATTACGTCTAGAAATTCCCTTAGCATGAGGGTTTGTACGAGGAAATGCTCTAGCCATGGATACTGGCTCCAATTTTTCTGTCATCATCCATGCGTGAACCAGGCCTTTGATATGTATTCTCTGTTTCCCAAAATGTGGAAACCTCAAGATCTCGTGAGATTCTAAGCGAAGGGACCATTGCATCACGTTCAGCTTTTCTACGCACTGCAAGTCTAGTGCCGATATTATTTCGAACACCGAAACTGCCTTGAGTGGTGCTTGGCTGCCGCTGAGTATGGTGATTGTTTCGTTGGAGTATCCGCCCTGTAGGTTCAGCTCAGCACACAGACTTATGGCGTATACTTCCGCTTGAGAGATGCTCCGGTATGCTCCTGGAGACACTGATTGCTGATTGTGGCACTAATCCGAAGATTACAAGATCAGCCTCCTCTAGTGTTTTAGAGCCATCTGTATACTATATGATATTGTATAAGTGTTAGGTGCTTTCTAGTCTGGGTACATTCTATGTTGCCATGTCTCCCAATTCTACTTTATATCAACGACTGCCTCGTTGTGAATACATCATTCGATTTGTCAATTCGTTATCGAAGACTTTTCGATTTGTTATTAAAAGGTTATAGATACGCTACCGAAAAGTTGGCCATTCCTATTCAACATTTCTAGCGAAGTTAGAATTTAACTAGAGGATAGCAGTCCTTCAGACAGCTTCACTTGACGTTTTCACCAACATAGGATGAGCAAGCTCCAGTTAAGTCAATAATTGATAATTGTGAATGTTATGTGGAACAAATCGCAAATATCTATTGTCAATACACGAAAAGCAACAAAGTAACTGACCTTTTTGTATTATTTTTCTTTACACTTAAATGACAACCGAAGCTTCAGTTAGCATGTAGAAAATGAAAATGCCGATAACTTATAGATATTTGACTAAATGAAGATGGTGACAGCGGCCCTTAATCACTTAAAGAGCTGAGAAACATAGTGAGCTTTAGCTCAGACCCTTCACTCTCGTATCTGGCGATCTCGCTTGTTTTCTATTTGTGTAGAAAACCGCTCTGACGTCAGGCCTCGTCCGTTCAAAAGGAATAACTAACTTCTTTTATTCTATTAAAGCTCATTTTTCAAACGCTTCACTTCAAAAGTCACTTATTACATGTCGATAGCAAAGTTGCTTTGTATTCCCCTACAGACAAGAAATTTCTATACAATATTCGCTTTTACATATGTTTTTATATAAATGACTTATATTTCACTCAATTTCTGTTTACAGTCTTAAAAAGTTACATAAAGTGCAATTACTCGTTTCCGAAGCGAATGTCTTCTATCATCCCAATTTAGAGCGTCAACTGCGATCTAACAATACCGGCTCTAGTCCTCATTTCAATATTGTTTCTAATGCGTCATGCCTTCGTGACACTGTCATTGGTACTAGCCAATTTAGAGTCAATCAATATGATTTGAATTTTATGTGGCAACAAATGGAGGCGTACGCAGATAATACAGCAAACAGCAACAACAACAGCGAAAACGATGCGGAAATGTCACCAAGCAGTGGTGGAGGTGACGCTACACATCGAAAAGCAAGAAGTCTTGTGAGTGGCATGGCATGCAACAATGAAGATACAGCAACGAAAAATTATCGCTACTTTACAACACAGTCAGGCGTGGATTTCAAGAGTAGTACACAGCTGATATTCGACGTGCTAATGCAGATAATTGAGGTGAGTAAAAAATATACAAAAATATATTTTCAAATAATAATGTAGTAGCTGATTATTGTGGTAAGAATGCTCCATATATACGCTTGTGCCATGGGCGTAGTCAGCTGGAAAGAGGTGGTGGGGGGGGGGGGGGGGAAATAAGGTGACTCTCATTTGTTGGTTAATTTAGGAGCTTAGTTTTGAGCAACATATCTGCATTGCATCGAGGTGCTTATGCAAGTCGAATAAAGTTTTCTTGCTTCGATTTTCCGATATCAAATTCGGCCTTATGGTACAGTTGAACATTGGTACCTCAGAGTGTCGTTGAAAGGGCCAGTATCTGGTCCAAGTTTATAGATATATATGAAACAAATAATTTAGACAGTACTTGACATGATGACACTAATCAAGAAATATACTTCTATAAACAGCCCCAATAAAATGGACCACTTTCAGACATTTCTTCTGAGTCTGATAGCGATAGCTGACCAAAGGAGGCATTCCATTATCCTATTAGCTTTGCTGCAACGGCTCAGTTCGATGAGAGCGCTTTGTTACGAATAAATGACGCCCTATCACATGATCAGTAGAATCCCGAAGAATTAAAGGTGGAAATTGAGCCCTCATTACAGTGTTGGCTAGCCGTTAGTTGACAAGAAGCGAATTCTTCTAGATGTCAATGAAGATTTGTTGGTAGACAATTTTCTTAAATGGCTGTTAAATATGTTGGCGTTTTACACGCGCTGATCATGGCTGTACCAGGTATATTGCGTCTACCAGATCATTAAACCTCTTTCCAAGAATAAAACTGGTGCTGAGTTGGAATGCTGTCAAAAGCCCAACTAATTACTAAGCTCCTACGACCCGCGCTATTACCTATACCTGGGACCGTATTAAGCTTTACTTCGGATAAGGTTGCGCTTTACATGAGCTCCATGGCTACACGTTTCGTGAGAAGTTTGTATGTGCATCAGATATGTGCTGACCGTATCCCATCTGTGTCTTTGACAGGTCATGTGATTGAAGACACTGCACGGGGATAGGGCGAAAATTATCTCTTCTACCATTCTTCGCTGTTAAGGAAGTACTTGCATTCGAATAAGGTGTGGTGTAGATCGTTTAACTTCGCAAAAATAGCCTGTTTGGAAATTGGGTCACGGTTTACCTTTCTATGTGGGCGCTTCAACCATGGGATCAGTTCAGTAATTAGTTCTCTGAACCACATTCCAGCGAATGCATATACACACACGATAACGGAGGATTGCAACGAGTAGCGATGATAGTGAGATAAGCGGTAGATAGCGATGATAGTGAGATAAGCGGTAGATAGCTATGGCCGGTTCATAGTAAGAAGAGAAGCGATCGGGTTACTGTGAAATCGATTGACTGTCCTAGAAGCTGCCGATAGAAACAGAGAACCGTGAATCAGTGAACGGCTGGATAGCGGTACATCTAACCGGTGAATTGGTGTACGAATATCGAAAATCAACGGTTGATAGGAATATGGTGAACGGATGGCTGATGCTAAGCCAAGAGGGTGTAATAAGCTAACTTTGAATCGGTAAACGGGTAACCAAAACCAACGGTTGATCGGGAAATGGTGAACAGTTGGCTGGGCAAAAGCTAGCTAACGGTAAATCGGTTAAAGGGTGCATCTGCGCCCAAGTTACCAGCGTAGTTGAGCATGGATTATGATGTTGCTGGACTGTGGCCAAAGTTTCCACTAGATTTAGAACGGCGAAACAGTTGAATGATGCACCTGTGGATAGTTGATGACGAATGGTGTGCTATGGAGGGTCGGATGGAGGGCGTGTGAGCAAAAGGCGAGTGGTTGATTGGTGCCCACAATATTCGTGGAGTAGAGAGATGCTATAAAGTTGATGTTGAAATATCCGTTGAATCATTGACATATAATTCGATATTTAATAACAGTAGTCTGGCCACCAGTATCTTGTAGATAAAGCCAGCAACTGCATACGATCCCTTTTGTTAAGCGATATATTTAGACTTAAGTTATGACACACAATTCGAGAAAATTAAATGCCCACAACTTTTCACTTTCATTACGTGTGTGTCTTTCATTCTCTGACGGATTGCTTCAACAGTTCGAGTATGTGTAGTGGAAATTAGAGCTGTGATTGTTTGTGGTGCTACTGAAGAAGTCTATAGGAAAGGTCGTAGAAGTATCAAACAAACAAAATTCCTATCGAATGATACAAAAGCACAAATTACTCAAATATAAAAAACTAAGACTTCTTGTTTTGGTTAAATCACAGTATTTGCCTCTCTATAACCTTAGTGAGATAAAAATAAATAAAAATAACCTCCAAAAAGATTTTAGGCCGAGCTCCTCTTCCAATTTGCGTCGTGCTAATTTTTAATTTTTCCTACAAATTAGCGGGACGGGACCTACTTGTTTTATGCCGACTCCGAACGGCATCTGCAAGGCAGATGAGTTTTCACTGAGTGCTTTTCATGGCAGAAATACACCCGGAGTGCTTGCCAAACACAGCCGAGGGCCGACCCCGCTTAGAAAAATTTTCTTCTAATTGAAAAACTTTATTTCTAAAATTTTGATGTTGCTTTGCCTGGGCTGTGAACCCAGGGCATTCGGTGTGGTAGGCGGAGCACGCTACCATCACACCACGGTGGCCGCCAAGCCTTAGTGAGATACTTACTCACATAATCGTATCGACCTGATCACGGTTGCCACACCATGTTTTCATTTGGGACCAAAATTCATCGAAAAAAAGGACCAGATCTCAAAAAAAAAAGGACCAAATTTTATTTTTATTTTTATTGGTATGGAAACATTTCGGCAAATTACGAGAGTGTCGTATTCGTTGTATAATGTAAACATTTTAGGATGTTTCCATGGTCTGCTATATAATAAGATAGCGATTAGGAGACACTTGGCTTTCATTCAAACTGCACATACAAAACTAATGTGTACCTTTAGGTACTACATATTCACATTTCTAGGATAAGTCTATGTCTTTCACCAACCAAACGTTGTGAACCTAGTTTTGCTTGATCGCAATGAAAAAAAATGTATAGCGCAGTTAGGTTTTAGTAAGGAACGGTTCAAAAATTAGCGTTGTTGCAAACTCAGTAAATCGTAAATGAAACTAAGCAATTGTGTTAATGCTTTTTTATAGATGCTTACTTTTTCCCTAACAATTTAAACTTCTTACCAGAGCCTAGATTCAGTAAGTTTGAGTTTTGAACTCAGACTAAAAATGAAGCGTCTTAAAAGTTTCAACCGAAATTAGTGAATAACATAACTGAACCGGATTACATGTAATTAGGTACGAAAAACTAGTTGACAGTGTTGTGATTGAAGTTTATGTGGGTCTGTAAGCACCTATGGGAATAATTTTACACAAAACACTTCTTGTTAAATCAAATCTCTTTTGCATTTGCATCAAAAGCTGAATATAAAAATAAATTTTTTAATCGCAATTCGTTCCACATTTATAAAACTATCACTTCCAAAAAGTATTTCTGCCTTACTTCCAGTTAAAATATACCAACTTTTCATGTATCTTTCGTGGCTTTACACCACAATAGTCCTGGAATTCCTTAAAATTATTGAGCTGCTTGAGCAGGGTGAGAAAGTCTTTAATATCGACATTCCAAACGAAGACTAACGCTTTCAAAATTTTTGCATAGAATTTTTTTGTAAAAATTTTAAAGGTATTACTTTTTCTTGGAACAAAGTATGTAGGTTAATTCCATGATTCAATCACAAGAGGTTTGCTCGACAGACACATTTTTTGTCAATTGCAGCCATGTTGCTCCCAAATCGAATTGACATCCGTTGACTGTGTTGTTTCTTTGCGAATTTTCGAAAAATATTAGTAGAAATAGGAAGCAATCAGTTTACAAATACTCGATAAGTACTTAACTGCATAATTCCTTAGAACATTTATTTTAATTTTATGATGAATTTATTAACTATGCCATGATCTGTTAGTGTGGCTGAACATAGGTTTTATGAAAAGTACGAACACCAAGGAATCGTGCACTTTCGTAAACCTATGAACATGCGAAACCAAAACCAATTCAAAGTTCATCGTTCAACGTCAAAACCACGACTATTTAATCGATTCACGTAAAAATGTTATTAGTAAATAATGGAGATGCCATAACGAAATGTACTCATTGGGCATGTTAACTTATTCAGGTAAAAACCTAGAACAGGAGTCTACTGCTAATACGCGTCCAAAAATATCGAGAGAGGTGACGTCGACAACAATAATCTCTGTCCGGAGATATTTGCAGTTGAAGCTGGCAATTTTCATGTGGTTGTTGTAATGTTTTTGTGCACTGAAAAAGATTTTATGTACGAAAGGATTTTGCACGCATTTAATTTTGATCCCACCTCATTGGTGGACCGGCCAGGGTAATTTTTTATAAGCTCTGCTGAAGGCCGCCAACGTAACTCGGGGTCATTTTTCGGTTCCTCGTCAATATCTTTTACGCGTCTTTTGACACTTCCCACTATATTTTTGGGCGCGTATTAAAAGCTGACCTTCTGTTTTATTAATTCCGTATGTTCGGAACATTCGTCTTCATTTAAGAATTTGGAGAATCGGTTTATGCATATTCGAACCTCGTGAGGTAGTATCAAATGAACGTATTCCGAAGATTCTAAACTAACGGTTTATCCGGAACGCTTCCATGAATACGTAATCTTTTCCGCTTTCCGAAATTTCAGAATAAAAAGGTGAATACTCCCTGTGTAGTAGGACCGCACAAAAGCTTAACTCTTCTGTCAAAGTCAAGATAGGAATATAAAGTTGTAAGACAATAAGCCATTTTCTTTTATTTTTATTTTTGCCAGTTCATTGCGGCTGCTGAGTAGAGTATCACCCCATGTCGGCTGCCTCTTCAATATCATGCTATCTCAAAATATTTTTCAAAAATTTCCGAATTCTGGATTTCTCACAAAACCGCCCTATATTAGAGTTAGAAGAACACTTTATCTCAATGGTTTTCACTAACACCCTGTTATGACAAAATGCATTGAACTTATGCTCATGTAGGGAGCTTTGGAAACAAATTTTAAGATAGTGCATTTTTCAAACAATTTCTGAAAGAATGACCAAATCAACATAACTTTATCAATTCAAGAAATATTTAGCATGAATTATTTCCCCAAAAGCTTTTGGCATTTACAAATTTATTATCACTACTAATATACTACCGAAGATACTTGTCTACTACAATTTCACTGAAGGGGATTGAATTATTCCCCGTTTTCCTTACTTCGTAAAAGCAACTCGTCCAGTGTTTTCAATTTGGGAGTGTCAAACATATTTCATCATTGAAGAACAAACCTCTAGTAATTGAATCATGGGTTCATTCTGTCCCTTAGTTTTCAGTTCATTGTCATATTTCTTAGAGACTCACGTTGATTTGAGATAAATTTTTTTTGCTCGACTAGTCACAAAAATCTATCACGAAAAGTGTTTGATCGAAATATCTAACCACTAAAAGAAGACTTTTGTCTGATAAGTCCGTTGTTTCATCAAAAATTAATGACATTGTGTTGCCCAAAGATTCAACACTTCTCTTTTTAATGCCTCGCCTAAATTATATCCCAGGTGAAATGTCATTGTTCTGCTAAATTTTATTGACTGAGACATTTTCGTGGTAAAATTATATTGAAGTAAATTGAAAATTATATGTGGGAATTTTTGTTTCAGTGAAAAAGAAAGAAAAGTACCAAAAATCGTGCCGAAAAAGAACCAAAACTGCCGAAAAAGAACCAAAATTGAAAAAAGGGACCAGTGGACCAAACGGGATTAGAAAGGACGAAAGTGGCAACCGTGGACCTGATTGTAAATGCTATTTTCCAAGTTGCTAGCACATTTTGGTAGGGTGCCCCGAAAAATAGTATAAAGACGTAAGGAAGGCTAAGTTCGGGTGTAACCGAACATTACATACTCAGCTGAGAGCTATGAAGACAAAATAAAGGAAAATCACCATGTAGGAAAATGAACTTAGGATAACCCTGGAATGTGTTTGTACGACAAGTGTATCAAAAGGAAGCTATTAAAGAGTATTTTAATAGGGAGTGGGCCATAGTTCTATAGGTGGACGCCATTTAGGGATATCGCTATAAAGGTGGACCAGGGGTGACTCTAGAATTTGTTTGTACGATATGGGTATCAAGGTGTTAATGAGTATTTTAAATGGGAGGGGGCCTTAGTTCTATAGGTTGACGCCTTTTTGCGATATCGCCATAAAGGTGGACCAGGGGTGACTCTAGAATTTGTTTGTACGATATGGGTATCAAGGTGTTAATGAGTATTTTAAATAGGAGGGGGCCTTAGTTCTATAGGTGGACGCCTTTTTGAGATATCGCCATAAAGGTGGACCAGGGGTAGAGTCAGAGGTGTTTGTACGATATCGGTATCAAATTAAAGGTATTAATGAGGGTTTTAAAAGGGAGTGGTGGTAGTTCTATAGGTGGACGCCTTTTCGATATATCGCCATAAAGGTGGACCAGGGGTGACTCTAGAATGTATTTGTACGATATGGGTATCAAATTAAATGTATTAATGAGGCTTGTAAAAGGGAGTGGTGTTAGTTGTATATGTGAAGGCGTTTTCGAGATATCGACCAAAATGTGGACCAGGGTGACCCAGAACATCATCTGTCGGGTACCGCTAATTTATTTATATTTATATATGTAATACCACGAACAGTATTCCTGCCATGATTCCAAGGGCTTTTGTTTTGGCCCTGCAGAACTTTTTCATTTTCTTCTACTTAATATGGTAGGTGTCACACCCATTTTACAAAGTTTTTTTCTAAAGTTATATTTTGCGTCAACAAACCAATCCAATTACCATGTTTCATCTCTTTTTTCATATCTGGTATAGAATTATGGCATTTTTTCATTTTTCGTAATTTTCGATATCGAAAAAGTGGGCGTGGTCATAGTCGGATTTCGGCATACCAATACAAAGTGAGCTCAGATAAGTACGTGAACTGAGTTTAGTAAAGATATATCGATTTTTGCTCAAGTTATCGTGTTAACGGCCGAGCGGAAGGACAGACGGTCGACTGTGTATAAAAAGTGGTCGTGGCTTCAACCGATTTCGCCCTTATTCACAGAAATAAGTTACTGTCCCAGAATCTAAGCCCCTACCAAATTTCACGAGGATTGGTAAATTTTTGTTCGACTTATGGCATTAAAAGTATCCTAGACAAATTAAATGAAAAAGGGCGAAGCCACGCCCATTTTGAAATTTTCTTTTATTTTTGTATTTTGTTGCAACATATCATTACTGGGGTTGAATGTTGACATAATTTAACTTTTCCTTTAAAATTTGAATTAAAAAAATTTTTTTTTTAAAAAGTGGGCGTGGTCGTTCTCCGATTTTGCTAATTTTTAATAAGCATACATATAGTAATAGGAGTAACGTTCCTGCCAAATTTCATCATGAATTCTTCAACGACCCATTGTCCAAAATTTTACTAATTTTCTATTCTGCGTCATAAGTTCAACTCACCTACCAAGCTTCAGCGCTTTATCCGTCTTTGGTAATGAATTATCGCAGTTTTTGTGTTTTTCGAAATTTTCGAAATCGAAAAAGTGGGCGTGTTTATAGTCCGATTTCGTTCATTTTAAATAGCGATCTGAGATGAGTGCCCAGGAACCTACATACCAAATTTCATCAAGATACCTAAAAATTTACTCAAGTTATCGTGTTAACGGACAGACGGACGGACGGAGGGACATGGGTCAATCAAATTTTTTTTCGATACTGATGATGTGAGCAATGCTCAACTGAGTATAAAAAAAAATACCCTGGTGTTAAATCTGTGTATTTTGCGTGTGGGAAGGATAAACTTGGTGAATAGATAGGCGATTAATTATAGTTGGAGAGCCCAGGGAATTGTCCCCTTCTTAACTGAAGTTTGGCTGAGTCGCTGATTTATGCGAAACCGCATAGTCATCTTCTATTTATTTCGTGAGAAATTCACAAATTGCTTAGTGCAAGTTGTAACTTTGTAACTCGCAGCAATTCGTGCAACATGCAAAATCAATCAAAATTTTCTGCGCTGGAAATTTGAATAGAAACGGACCCGCTCTCTGTAATTTCTGTTGCAATAAGTTTGTATAAATTAATAACAGTATACACATACAAATACACTAGATATTCTATTTGCAAGAGTAAGCAGTTGACAGCGTTCAAATTATATAAATTGAAATTGAAATTCATCAAACGTACGCTCGATTCGTGGTTTAAAGGACATTCCAGTTTAGCTCATTGATGGTGTTAGTTAATTGGTTGCGTCGTTTTGTTGCTACTGTTGCTCGAAATAGCTGAAGTCACTTTAGTCAGTTTCGATTATTGCTAACAGTATGACATGAAATTTGAATTGCTGCCATGGTGTGCGCCATTTGATGTTTGTCTGTTCGGTGGGATGTTGCATGTTGTGAAAATATACACTCATACATACATACATATTTATGTATGTAGATGTAGATAGTATATACTGTGGAGATTGAATGCATTTGCATGCTACACGCGAGTGTTGGGCTCTGAGTACCAACATATTACATAACTACTACGTCATATTGCCAACTATTTACTCGTTGCATAGACAGCTTAGGGTTTCCAATAATAATTTTGACATAAATTCGGTTGCTGTGGCATGTTATATTCCGCTAGTTTTTGAAACAAGTGAACAGCAGCCGAAACACTTGATTGAGTCTAAAATGTTTGAAAGCTTTGTTGGTTGGAAATGCATTTGCGGAGGCAGTAAAAAAAGAAATATGTACATTAGAGCGTTTCAGTGAATAAAGTAGAAAATGTGCCACTCTGGATCGAATAATACATTGTTGTAAAGGAAATCAAAAACGGCTTTTTTCGTTTGAAGAAGTTTTACCCATCTAAAACCGGTGGCCTTTATTTGAACCATATGTGTGTATAAAAAAGAAATAAAATAATTAAAAAAAATTTTCAAGCTAAACGGTTTCCTAGGTACTACACCTTTTCAACCCAATAATGAGAAATTGTAAATTTGTAATGAGAAAATATAAATTCACATTGAGAATGTGTAAATTTGTAATGAGAAAACGTAAGTTTGTAATGAGAACCCTACACCTTTTCAAACCAATAATGAGAAAACGTAAATTTTATTGAGCAAATGTAATTTTATATTCAGAAAATATAATTTTGTAAAACGAATTTGTAAATTGTAATTAGAAAGCATAAATTAGTAATAAGAAAATGTAAATTAGTAATGAGAAAACACAAATTCAAAATGAGAATATGTAAATTAATAATGAGAAAGCTAATAATTTTTCAAAATCTGTCTTTTTCGTTTATTGACCCACCCCAACGTCATGTCTTGTAGTACGAGTGCATCTGCATGAAATGTTGTTATATGGTGTGCAGCTCTTGCACAATCCCCTCCCGTCAACTTCTTTTTGGTGTCATCAATGGCGTTTTCTAAATACTGGAGCCGCTGTTCGTCTACTCCTGCTCCAGTCACAACAGGTACGCGGAGAGTCGCCTTTACTTCTGCTTTAAGTTTGGACCATACTATTTCTATGGGGTTCGACATAGGTGAGTATGGACCCAATCGAAGCACTTGTGACATATTGTTGCAGTGCTGTGCTACCGCTGACTCGATGCCTGAGTGGCAAGGCGCGTTATCACACACAATTACCAGGTTTTCCAAGGTGTTGCCCAATCGCGCAGTCATCTTGAAACTCCATTGTACCGACTAAATACCGACTAACTTTCTACATTTTTTATTTTATTTTAAAGACAGAATACAAAAAGGGCAGTATGATGTTCTGTTTTCTGAAAGCCTGGCTACTATTTACATGCATAAAGTTATTTTCTAAAGTTATAAAATCCATCTCATTGCAAGCTTACGTTTTCTCATTACAAATTTATATATTCTCAATATAAATTTATACTTTCTCTTTACTAACTAAGTTTCTCATTATCAGTTTACTTTTATCATTATAAATTTACATTTTCCCATTATAAATTTACGGTTCGTCGTTATCAGTTTACCTTTCCTCATTTTAATTTACTTATTCTCATTACAAATTTACGGTTTCTCATTATTGGTTTGAAAAGGTGTTGAGTTCTCATTACAAATTTACATATTCCCAATATAAATTATTATTTTCTCATTACTAATTTACCGTTTCTCATTACAAGTTTACCTTTTCTCATTTTAATTTACGTATTCTCATTACAAACTTACGTTTTCTCATTATTGGGTTGAAAAGGTGTAGTCATCACACTCCTCATCCGTTGGGCTCGTGAAATTTCTAAAAATGCCAGGCGTAGCATAACCTAATTAAAGTTCACTTGATCTTACTTATGACTATCAATAGAAATTTGACGCGTCCAACGTTTTTATTTAATTGTCTGTTCAACGCCCCAGATTGATGAGGAGTGTGTTGACTAGTACCTAGGACCTACCTTATTATTTTCTAGCTTTTAGTATTATTATTACTTAATGTAAATATTGTTTTCAATAAAATCGTTTGACTTAAACATTTTTTTTTTAATTATTTTATTTTCAACTTTTTAGGCTTTATTTAATTGCCAATAATTTCTCATTATATTTAGCTCATTTAGTAACTCATTATTACAAGGACTCGCTCCTGACAATTTGTTACAATCTAAGTTCTCAATACATAATCCTTCCAAAGTCTTTGCTCGACTCGGCCCCACGTATGCTTGTCCCTCCTCGAACTCTAAAGTATTTTGGTGTTACTTCTATCGGGCTGTATGTAATATTTGTTTCAAACATGAGTCAAATCGGACCACAAATACGATTTTTTTTAATATCTCGATCCTTGCGCCACCTGGCGGCGATTTTTTTTATAGGCCGCTTTTTATTCATGTATGTATTATTTGTTCCAAATATGAGCCAAATCGGAGCACAAATACGATTTTTTAAAATATTGCGATCCATGCGCCACCTATCGGAGTTTTTTTCTTATTGCATTGTCATCGGGTTCTGAACTATATTCCAAGTTTCAAGTTTGTAGCTTATCGGGAAGTTACTTAAATTTCAATTACAAAATTCGTTCACAACGGCCGGCCGGCCACTACTCAGAGTCAAGCTAAATAAAACCGTTAAAAAAAATAAAAGTAGATTTAAATATGTCTTTATCACCGTTTTTGTATTTACCACAGTGCAATGAAAATGCAAAAAAATTTCAAACTTCGATGCTTTACAGGGTAGTGATCATTTTTTAAGCTCTTCTCGAGGCAAATGTTCAAACGTACGTTTTTTTAATATTTTTTTACTCCATCATAGTGATATGCAAAAATGTACATAGCTATTTAACTTCATTTATATTAGGTCGTAAATTGTTTAGAATAAAGAATTCAGGCAGGGGCCGAGATATGTAGAGACCTTTCAAAAATATATTTAGTACAGGAGAAATCTTGAGGTCGGTTTTAAGTTACTTCTCATTGAAAACCAAAACAATGTAACAATGAATAAATAAAAAATAAATCTAAGGCGCGATAACCTCCGAAGAGATTTTTGGCCGAGCTTCTAATACGCGCATGGATCGACATATGTAATTAGAAAATTTAGGGGAAAATTATGCGTAACGCAACGAGTAATTTTTTCTCATGCCAACCAAAACTCGCATTAATTAATTCACTACAGTCAGTGACAGTTAATCTGAAGCCAGGCTCTATGTTATAAAACGACTCGGTACTAGAATGAGAAGTTATCTGTTTTTACTCCAACTGTCAAACTGTTGTTATACCCCACAAGTAATATGGCAATCACAAGCACATGTGAACATCCGCCCACCATAATGTCGCGTTAACTTTTGCTGCAACTACATAGTCAGTGAGTCTTGTACTAACGTGGGATGGTGGGTGGCAATGAGTTTTAGTGGCAAAGTTCTTGCTTCTGTCACATAAATTGAATGGCATACATGCGCGCATTGCTGCTAAGTGGTTGCTGTCAGAATCGCCCATGTCCCGCAGCCGTTCCTATCGTATCGGCTGATCCTAGTCTTATCTTTAATGTTAGCTTGTCTTCGTTTGTGTTGCTCACGTACAAATAGATTTGGATAACACTAACTACATACATATGTCAAATTTTTTTTTTTTTGGTGCGATGTATTTGTACAATTTTTGTCTCATAGCAGAGTAAATGGGAGAAATACTGCGCGTTTAAATAAGCGACTGTAAAAGTAGCCATTAGAAATGACCTAAAAGCGGATGCGTTTGCTGTGCCAGGCACTAACAAATAGTCATTCAGTTCCGAGTAGATCTGTAGGTAATCCGAGACAATCCTTCGAGTTTAATTAGCATGTGGAGTTCGGAGTCAAAGGCTTTTTTTTTAAAGCGGTATTCCGGATTGCTCTTAATTTTCCTTTTGGGTTCGATAGTAGGTGTACCAACTGAATTTAGTATGAGGTAGCGTAAACAGAGCAAGTAATATGGCAATAAAAGATAGTTTTAGTTTAGTACCAAAGAACGAAATCGCTATTGCTCCTACGTTTAAATTGGCCATTCATATTTTTTAGAAATAACAACTTTGTCAATATGCTTAATCGCAGTGAAACAGTTTCTAACAAATTTGTTTTTATGGATATTATTTTATTTATTTTTCAGAACAATCACATTTTAGTTCTACCCAATTTGGTAAAATTCACTGAAATTTGTGAGAGCCGGGATCAAATTAAATGGATTAAAGATAAAGCTTTAAAATTACAAGAGACAATAGCAATGGATGACACAATTTCACATCAGGTAAAGTATAAATTAATACGAAAGGCTTATCTAACCATCTCATACATACACACTACATGCATATGGATTTACTCATATACATATGGCAGTGAAAACGAAAATAAAAATCGAAGTTTCTATAAAATATCGCAAATAAAAGTTTTTTTTATATGTAACTGAAACTGAACTAGTTTCAAAAGTGTTTTCAAAAAACTCGAAAGTTCGAGAAAATTTTACAAAAGTAGTGAATTTTTTATTTGGGTTAGGTTAGGTTGAAATATGGCAGGTTCGTAAGGAGTTTACATAGATTGAATGAGTCGATAGTGTTAACAAAAATTTTTCGACGACGAAACTTAAAAATCTCATCAAAAAACCCCGCCCTACTTATGTTATAAGACAGCTCCGTCCTCATAGCAAATACTTGAAGCTTTCAAGGACCCCTTGCTCCTACTTGATCTGATAGCTCTATTACTCCAAAAGTTGGGGTCTTAGCCTGGCGAGAACAGTGCCTGGAACGAGCAAAAACGTGCTCGATTGTTTCAACCTCCAAATCGCGCTTCCTACATCTGCTATCACTAACTATGCCTTATTTGAAAGCATGTGACACCAGAAGGCAGTGTCCAGTAAGAATACCCGTCATGACCCTACAGCCCTCTCTTTTTAATGAAAAGAGTAACTTTGTTAGTGTAAAGTTATAGTATCTGTATATGATCTTCGACATTTTGCATCCCCACGTTTGGGTACATGCCTTTCCTGTTTAGTCGATCATGTTCAACTCTCGTCTTCTCTTAATCTCACCCAATCTTATTTGGACGTCTATAGTAAAAGCGTGGAACGATAACCTTTTTTATGGAAGCTCATTCAGTTTTAATTCAAATTGATTCTTATATGTCCTGGAACCCAATATAGATGAACGCTTTGCCCTATCCCGCTTCTTTGCAGATATTACTTACACTATAATACGCATTTCGATGTTGTGTTATTGCCTCATTTGCTGCTGGGCTGCCAATATAACAGGTAACGCGGATGCGTCTTGCACTTTTTGTTCCAGTGTTTCGACTGTTTTGGTTACGGCTATTATTTCCGCCTGAAAAACACTATAGTGGTCTGACAGCTTGTGGGATCTGTTTAATTTCAGAAAAGCACAGTGTACCAGATACCCTATTCCTTTCGTTAGTTTGGAACCATCGACGTATACGTGTATCGCCTCGTCTGCCATTTTTGCCATTTTGCAAACTTGCGTCAATCATCCACCTCTATTGTGGCTCTAAGAGCCATTTCGTAACGCAGGTACGGAATTAGGTTGTTTGTTTGTCCAATATTTGACTACGCTATACTACTATGGCTGCTGATGCGTTCTTCACTCTCTCCTCCATGTTGTTTTTCCACGACAACTTGCTGACTAGAATAATTCCTAGATTGTTTGTACAATATTTCTCCTGCAGGGTAAACCCTCAGTGCTTAGGTTTAATTAAATTTGTGACTTTATCCTCATCATTAATTGTCGCTTAATTGTCTAAGCGAGTTGGGCCCGTTCATATCTAATCGCGCCAGCTATCCCTGCTTCGCGATAACTGACGCCAATTGGCAGCTCCAAGGTAGGTCAAGTCTTCCTTCACCTGCATCACCCAACTTAGTGGCGGTCTCCCCTTCCTCTGCTACCAAACTGCGGTGTCAATTAAAATACTTCCTCCTACCTCCTCAGTCCAAAGTAGCACTTGTGTTATTCTCCGTTTGGTATCTCGTTCCCAAACAGACGAAATCCTTTACAGTCTCAAATTTACGTATGTCCGCCCACAGTGACGCGAATGCGCCGCTTCTATCTTGGATAACAGGAAGAACTTCGTCTTGTCCGTCTATGATTGGGCTACAAAACTGCATACTCAAAAAAGGTCAGAAAACTGCAAACAAAATTCAGAAAATTTCTCGAATTTTTCGATAATGTTTTTAGATTGATTGGCTTAGTTTCAGTTACAAAATTCATGAAAGTTTTTTTATTAAATTATTGAAAAAAAGAAGAATGAAATTGATAAGAATTGGTTAAGGTTGCCACTGTACATACGTGCCTATGTAAAAGTCAATTGCCGATTAAATAGTACACACATTTTTTAAATACATTTTTATACCTTTCATGATGTTTGTAACGTTGAGAAATATAGAAGATAGACTCACCACTAAGTATACCGAATTGATCAGGGCGACGAACTGAGTTGATATAGCCATGTCTGTCTGTCCGTCCGTCCGGCTGTCTGTTTGAAGGCAAACTAGTCCCTCAAATTTTGAGATATCTCAATGAAATTTGGCACAAGAATGTATTTTTGTATTATATTAGACATTTGTCGGATCCGGTAGGATCGGACCACTATAACATATATCTCCCATACAACCGATCGTTCAGATAAGACGATTTTGGTCATTCCTGCCGCAATTTAGAAAGTATAAACGTGAAACTCGGTGATATATATTCTAATATATCATAGAAGATAGCCTGAAAAAATCACTTTGATCGGAGCTGTATATAGTTATATCCCATACAACCGATCGTTCAGATAGGAAGATTTTTGGCCATTTCTCCCTTAATTTAGAAAGTATAAACGTGATACTCGGTGATATATACTTTAATATATAATAGAAGCCTGAAAAAATCACTTTGATCGGAGCTGTATATAGTTATATCCCATACAACCGATCGTTCAGATAGGAAGATTTTTGGCCATTTCTCCCTTAATTTAGAAAGTATAAACGTGATACTCGGTGATATATACTTTAATATATAATAGAAGATTTTCTGAAAAAATCACTTTGATCGGAGCTGTATATAGTTATATCCCATACAACCGATCGTTCAGATAGGAAGATTTTTGGCCATTTATCCCTTAATTTAGAAAGTATAAACGTGATACTCGGTGATATATACTTTAATATATAATAGAAGATTTTCTGAAAAAATCACTTTGATCGGAGCTGTATATAGTATATATCCCATACAACCGATCGTTCAGATAGAATTTCCAATATAAAAACGTTAAATTTGGTGATATTTATTCGAATATATCATAGAAGATTTCATGAAAAAATCATTTCGATCGGAGCTATATATAATATATATCTCATACAACCGATCGTTCAGATAGAAAGATTTTTAGCCATTTCTCCCTTAATTTCCAATATAAAAACGTTATACTTGGTGATATTTATTCTAATATATCATAGAAGATTTCCTGAAAAAATTACTTTGATCGGAGCTATATGTATATAGTATATACCTATCCCATACAACCGATCGTTCAGATATAAAGATTTTTGGCCATTTCTCCCTTAGTTTCCAATATAAAAACGTGAAACTTGGTGATATTTATTCTAATATATCATAGAAGATTTCCTGTAAAAATCATTTACATGAAATATCCCATACAACCGATCGTTCAGATAAGGGGGTTTTTTACCATTTTTTATTTTATATATCTTAAAAATCGTTTAGGTATGTACATCTGTTCTCTATATATTTCTTATCTTATACATCCGATTATTTGGAGATTACGAACGGGATAAGATTATTGTTCAGTCGAAGACAGTCCCGTCCTTACTTGTTTTGTTTTTGTCTGTTTGTGTACTATCACCTGCCTTTTATAGCTACTCCATCATTTAGTAACTGTATGACTTACACTTTTTTGTTTATATTCGGAGTACGGCTTTGTTTGCAGTCATGCTGCAACTTGTACTAACTTAAAAGTCGGTACTTAGCAACTTCAATGCAGCAAGACGTGTCCAGTTGCACGTGCTACATATTACCAATGTAGGTATTTACGACGGTAGATTTGTTTGTTTGTTTATAGATAAAATTGTTTACGTATATGGTTTTACCAATTGAAGTTAAACGAATTTGTTACATTGATAGCCAGACTGACTGACTTGCACTCATGGGTGGAGTAAAAATTCATCACACATTTTTTTAAAACTTGAAAGCAATGTGGCCGACTCGATTTATACAGAATATTATCCACAACTTTGCACAACTCAATTAAGGATTTAGGAGCAGTCTTCCTGCACCCAGATGATGAATCTTAATAAAACCAATAAGCATTGAATATAGATCAATGAAAAAGATTCTTACGTTGCTTTTTCCCTTCCATTGGATCCAGCACCTTCGACCATTTGATTAGTTATCCTATTAGAGTTGTGAAGGCTGGAAACGGAGTTTGTAAGAAAAATTTGTAACTTGTTTTGTATCGAATGCATAAAGCAAAGAAAGCACTCCCCATTTCTTTTGTTCCAGAGAGGGTTCGGCTGCCAGGCTGGTTAAGCTTATTGCCTTTCAGTAAAATTTTCTGGGGAAATCCTTCGTTTTTATAATGACAAAAAAGCAATGATTTCTACTCCACTCCACATAAACTCATTTTTCTACACAATAATATTATCGGAATTTTCCAATTTGAGGTGTAATATGTTCTAGTTCTTCGGTTAGTTTTTTAATGCCGCAGCCTTTGTTTGGCCTACATTTCGAAATTTACTTATATAAATATACTTATATATATTTCTTCTGTCTCTCTTATTATCTGTCTTTATTTGTAATCGATTTGGCCATCTGCTTTCAAGTACTTGCAGATCTCGTCGTTTTTTGACACCATGTGCTTCCAACTAATATTTTGCCAATCTTATTTAGCTTGACTTACATACATATAAATACTCTAAGTGTTAGAGATATACGCCGCCGATAAACGTGGCGGCGTCCGGCGCGTTACTATATTTTCTACTCGTTTAAGACTGTTTAGACCATTTATTGTTCATGTCATCATATGGTCGAAAGTGGTGTCAACGGATGCGCATCACTGTCAGTTATAAGAAATTAATTGTGAAATTTAAATCTTTCTAACTCTTCAAACGTTATTTAAAAAAAACAGGCGCTTTCGATGTCAGCTTAACACGGACTTTGCAAAATCCAATTAACCAAGTTATTAAAACAAAACACTAATAGAAAAGTTATATATCTAATAAATTTATATGCTCACTTTGCATATTTTTTTTCAAAAAATTAATAATGAACAATGAATTCAAATAAAATGACCCACGGCCAACATGTTTTCAAATTGTCCTCAAGTTGCAAAAAAAAGCAAATTAACCAAAAAAGGTGCAGATTTAAAAAAAATTTATATTGCGATTGGCTGAAAGAATAAGCGAAATCAGTGACGCAAAATCTTTTAGTAGGTTCTAGGAGCATACACACTCCTTTCAAATGATTCTTACCTCATACTTAAGTTGAGGATATATGTACGTATAAGGGTTTGAAAAATCACTTGGGCTTACATTCAAACATTTGTTGTCTATTTGCGAGACTATACAATAGGGTCTGAAATGTTAATTTTGATTTTCACACTTAATCCTTCAACACCTAAGTCTCCCGGTTTGAGATTTCCTAAAGTTGGCGGCCCTATCCAAAACTAGTCCCTTGGAATGAATCACATTGATTATAGCCTATCAACCAAGTTTAAATATTACCTACACGTTACGGCTCCTTTTACAAATGTGAATATGTAGGCACATATATTTATCAGGTGAGGCTTTGTCCTTCGCAAGAACACTCAAAGTAGTGAAGGAAAAGCTTTCCCAAGACAGTCGAACTAAGGACCGTGTGTTCTACTACTCTAACGTAGTGGACAGTCGACCTAGTCTGAAAACTGAAGCTACGCGGTCATCCATAATGAGCTCTTATATCATAAGGCCGGAAAACAGAAGTTAACATCTTTCAACTTAAAATCGGTCGACTTTCATTCTAAAATATCGTTTTGATTTAACGAAAACTATTGAAATCAATGTTGTGAACACAAATGTCTGCAAACTTTGGTCTACATTTAAAAAATTTTATCCAGGGTCCTTGTAAAGTTTTAATTATATAGATGCGCCGAAGATTATACGATTTTCACCCATTACGCAATGACATCCACTTAGACTGCTTATGATTTCGGGGGCGGCATCTTTGGCCGAAGAGTCACTCCCTAACGTTTCAAGGTGTTTCTCTGGTGTAGCTCGGCAGCATAGCGCGACAAAAGCATCCGTTGGAAAGCCTTTGGAGCTACATCTAGAGGTTCTAGGAAAGTGACGTCAACGAAGGTATGAGTTCGAAGTCGCAGTCCTATAGTTTCTGTGCTGGTATATGGTGTGAGGGTTAGAGGCATGGTAGAGACTGGTGGTCGGGATTGCTACTGTTCGCACATCGGGAATAGCTCTTAAAAACAGCCGAAACAACTGGAGGCGCCCTGTACCACGAGAGTCATGAGTATTAAAAGACCATTAATAGCAACCGTAAGTCGCCTTTGTGCGTGGCCGCCAAGGAGCCACAAATGATTTAAAAGAATTGTGTTCGCGACGATTATTAGGAGTTAACCCTAGGTGAAACTACGCATTGCACGAGATATACAGACAAGAGTGTGACTATTTTATGTATCTCTATTTCTTTTCAGCCAACGCAGCCGTACCAATTCCAAAGACAGAGGTTAGGTTCGAAGCCTCTCTGGAGTGAGCGAACGAGGGACAATCCCTCAGCAAGGAGCTACTCCTGAAAATTTTTGAACGGTCTTGCGAGATCTTGAGGCAAAAACCCCGGATCTTTCCGAAATGGCTAACACGTTGATTTCGTTAAATACATACAAACAAAACCTTTCCTACATATTATTTTTTTAAAAAGAAAAATCAAGCTTTTTAAAGTTAGAACACCGGCGTAAGCCGACGCGCCGCCCACGCCGCCGCCGCCGATAAAGTGATCGGCGTATTCCTCTAGTTTGTGTGTGTACGTGTGATTTCTGCATTAGCTTTATCCTCATTTAAGCCGCATATTTACACAACGCAGACACTTTGAGCTTTTTATTTCCCATTTTACGCATGTTTTTCTTTTATTTTATTTCTCTCTAACTTTTGTTTTTCTCTTTTGGTTTTCAGCACTTAATCTACTTACTGTGCAAAACACAAGCAATGCTGATACCTACAATCGGTGAATTACAACAATTGTGCCAACTCATTGGCAATTATTTGAAGAGTTCTCACATCTTCATACGAAACGCAACTTTAGCTGGTCTGCTATGTCTGCTCGAATGTTGTTCGAAGACCAACACAACTATTGGCAAATTGAGTGAAGAGTTGGCTTTGCTGAGGGAACTGATTGTGGGTTACATCAATCGTCATGGAATTATCGATGTAAGGTAAGTAGCTAACGTTGGATGATGGGAATCTATATACTCATGCGTTTGCGTATTTGCGTAGCTATAATAAGAGCTTTAAGATATGGGTTTAATCAGAAAAGCAATGTACGAAAACGAAATTGTATCGCTACCGCAAAAAAAAAAAAAGACAATGTCCGTACTAATAAGAAAAAAAAGAAGGAAGTTCTTTTCTAATAACGTTAACTGTCGACGACGATCAAATATAATATCAACATCCTAAATGAGTCTTATTTTTTATAGTCAATCAGCTCCTACTACCAACATATATCCTAATTTATAAGGTGGCCATCCTTGAAAGAGATCAATCATGCATCATGATCTAGCCAGCGAATTCATTGAGCTTTAATTATATTTTAGTGGATTTTAATATTTGAAGCATCCAGCAAAAGTACTGATCCCGAGCACATAATCAAAGCCTACAGCCTTTCAGGCCACTTTGTCCAGAGACGTATAACAATTGACTTATAAAAAATGTGCTGATGCATTGCACGGGACCATATTCAAATACAGCGACGAATTGTTGGTATAAAGGCTCAGTGCAGATTGTGATGGAGTAATAACATGTTAGACGAATAGAATCTTACTGTGTTCTGCCCAATGCTCAAGAAAGCAGAACTATTTTGTTCAAAGAATTAAAAAAAACTTTGGTTTATCAGAACTTATTTTAAACTGTTCTGGCTAACTCCGAAAATGTGGGGACAAACATGAAATACTCCCAGCCGTATAATCAAGCCCAAGAGGCATTGTTTTGACTTTCTCTATCTATCCACCTCTATCCTTATTTTTAATTTTCCTGTTAACCTCTTTTTACTCCTTATTCTCAAACCACTACCCTAATTCTTACTTTTACTCTCGCTCTCTATCTAACTCTTGTTATCTTTACTTTTGCGAACTCCCCCAAAATTGCTCTATTTGCTCTTCACATTTCCTTTGTTTTCTCTTGTCTTTTCTTCCATGTCCCTGTTTTTTAATGTAGCGATATATCGAGTTTGGCTTTTTTCCGCACATTACATTACTAAGGTAGCAAAAAAGTATCAAAATAGTACTCAATATTTTCCCAACTCCCTACTTTAAAAATCATGGTCAGACAGTGAGGGCCGTCAAATTTTTGCTGTAGTACTACTGACTTCACCTGCCTGATTTTACTAAGTCATGTTTGATTTTAAAAAAATTTTCAATTCAAAAATTCATTGTGTTTCTACACATTTTCATATTAAAATCAGAAAACTTCAACTTGAAATAAGAAAACTTCATTTGAAAATCAGAATAGGCAAATTAAAATGAGAAAGCTTCAGCTTAATGTTAGAAAATTTCATTTGAAAATCAGAATAGTCAATTTAAAATAAGAAAACTACAGTTTAAAATGAGACACTTTTATTTGAAGATAAGAATAGTCACTTCAAAATAAGAATGTTTCATTTCAAAATAGGAAACCTATATTTGAAAATAAGACAAGCTACTTGAAAACGAGAATATTTCATTTAAAAATAAGGAACTATCATTTCAAAAACAGAACTTTTTATTTGAAAACGAGAATCCACCAATTGAAAATGAGAAAAAAAATATTATAACAATTTTATTATAACTAATTGCCTACAGGCATATTTTCTAAAGCTACAGCATTTGTATGGAAAGAGGATGAATGCTCGTGCACAATCACCGCCAGTTATGATTACGTCAGCTTCGTCCACCAAATTTTCCAAGTACTGCAACCGTTGTTCTGCTAATTTTGGAGCGACCTTTGGTATGACGACAAAATCAATGAAAACTATCTGTTTCCCTGCTGCTTATGGTTATTGGCTCTATGTGTAAAGCTTTTCGTGTGTACAAGTTACCGTCAAGATTATTGCTAAACGTTGAACGAGCCAGGGACACGTTGGACTCAGCGCAAACTCGCGTCTGAATTGCAGTAAGGGTAATACTGCAATTCTACTCTAACCACGAAACGATGACATCGACCGAGAAAGAAGTTTGGGTTTGTAGCCACCTCTTGATTCATGTTTGGTGCGCCCTTACTTTATCCAGCCCCAAGCATTTGAATCATCAGAATAGACAAATTAAAATGAGAAAGCTTCAGTTTAATGTGAGAAAATTTCATTTGAAAATCAGAATAGTCAATTTAAAATAAGAAAACTACAGTTTAAAATGAAACACTTTTATTTGAAGATAAGAATAGTCACTTCAAAATAAGAATGTTTCATTTCAAAATAGGAAACCTATATTTGAAATTAAGACAAGCTACTTGAAAACGAGAATATTTCATTTAAAAATAAGAAACTATCATTTTAAAAACAGAAATTTTTATTTGAAAACGAGAATCCACCAATTGAAAATGAGAAAAAAAAAAAAATATTATAACAATTTTATTATAGCTAATTGCCTACAGGCATATTTTCTAAAGCTACAGCATTTGTATGGAAAGAGGATGAACGCTCGTGCACAATCACCGCCAGTTATGGTTACGTCAGCTTCGTCCACCAAATTTTCCAAGTACTGCAACCATTGCTCTGCTAATTTTGGAGCGTATGACGACAAAATCAATGAAAACTATCTGTTTCCCTGCTGCTTATGGTTATTGGCTCTATGTGTAAAGCTTTTCGTGTGTACAAGTTACCGTCAAGGTTATTGCTAAACGTTGAACGAGCCAGGGACACGTTGGACTCAGCGCAAACTCGCGTCTGAATTGTTGTAAGGGTAATACTGCAATTCTACTCTAACCACGAAACAATGACATCGGCCGAGAAAGAAGTTTGGGTTTGTAGCCACCTCTTGATTCATGTTTGATGCGCCCTTACTTTATCCAGCCCCAAGCAGTTTTGTACGAGACACCTAATTGTGCTGCGAGAGATACCCAGTCTTCCCCACGTGCAGAAGTGATCACAACTCTGATTCGGTCTTCCTTTGAGTTTTTCTTATAAACTTTTCTCGAACATTCGTCGGTATCTGAAAAACTATATGTATATAAATATAGGTATACAAAGATTTTAGCTTGTCTGCATTTGACCATACCGTCTATTTCTTGGCGGCAAATTAGGCACATTTTGTCATCCCTGTTCAATAGAGAACGGATGCAGTGTTCGTGAAATAGGTGCTTACATGGTAGAATACGCGAAATCGCACTTTTATCCATTTTTCAACGTAATTATCACAATTGTCCTGAACTGCATTATTACTGCTGTTCTGTTTTACTCAATTAATAATATTATTATTTTCGTTTCCTCTCATATATCGCATATGTAACTCTAATTTTTCGTTGCCTACTTAATGTATTTTTCATTAAAGAAGTGCTGTTGTGCATATTTTTTATTTAAAACAATTGTTTTTTTTTTTGTTTTTATCGGCATATTGATAAATGATTCAAGGTTCGATTCGAGCTCAAGGCCAGAACAATAATTTTTTTCTAATTATTGTTATTTTTTAATTTTTCTAAATTTGAAAAATTGTATTTTGTTTTTGGAATAGTAAGTAGACAATTTTTCAGACAACCTGCTATAGCTGCGCAGATAGATCCATTTCGAAGGGTGCTAAGCCTTCATCATCAGTACGCTTTAGGCATGCTGCGCTAACCATTAACTATACAGCGGTGGTTTGTTTGACTGGCAAATTTGCTACTTCTATTCCTTTTTACCAACTATATTTATTCAGTGTTGCGCCATCTGGTGCAAATCACTGATAATGCAGCTATGGCAGGTTGTCTGAAAAATTTTCTACTTACTATTCCAAAAACAAAATACAATTTTTCAAATTTAGAAAAATTAAAAAATAACAATAATTAGAAAAAAATTATTGTTCTGGCCTTGAGCTCGAATCGAACCTTGAATCTTTTATTTAAAACTTAAGCAAATACGATATTATATTCTCATTTTAAAACAAAACTTTCTTATTTTTATACTCAGTTGAGCAGAGCTCACAGAGTATATTAAGTTTGATTGGATAACGGTTGGTTGTACAGGTATAAAGGAATCGAGATAGATATAGACTTCCATATATCAAAATCATCAGGATCGAAAAAAAATTTGATTGAGCCATGTCCGTCCGTCCGTCCGTTAACACGATAAGTTGAGTAAATTTTGAGGTATGTTGATGAAATTTGGTATGTAGGTTCCTGAGCACTCATCTCAGATCGCTATTTAAAATGAACGATATCGGACTATAACCAAGCCCACTTTTTCGATATCGAAAATTTCGAAAAACCGAAAAAGTGCGATAATTCATTACCAAAGACAGATAAAGCGATGAAACTTGGCAGGTGGGTTGAACCTATGACGCAGAATAGAAAATTAGTAAAATTTTGGACAATGGGCGTGGCACCGCCCACTTTTAAAAGAAGGTAATTTAAAACGTTTGCAAGCTGTAATTTGGCAGTCGTTGAAGAATTCATGATGAAATTTGGCAGGAACGTTACTCCTATTACTATATGTATGCTTAATAAAAATTCGCAAAATCGCAGAAGGACCGCGCCCACTTTAAAAAAAAAAATTTTTTTAAAGTAAAATTTTAACAAAAAATTTAATATCTTTACAGTATATAAGTAAATTATGTCAACATTCAACTCCAGTAATGATATGGTGCAACAAAATACAAAAATAAAATAAAGATTTCAAAATGGGCGTGGCTCCGCCCTTTTTCATTTAATTTGTCTAGGATACTTTTAATGCCATAAGTCGAACAAAAATTTACCAATCCTTTTGAAATTTGGTAGGGGCATAGATTTTATGACGTTTATGACTGTTTTCTGTGAAAATGGGCGAAATCGGTTGAAGCCACGCCCAGTTTTTATACACAGTCGTCCGTCTGTCCTTCCGCATGGCCCCTTAACACGATATCTTGAGCAAAAATCGACATATCTTTACTGAACTTAGTTCACGTACTTATCTGAACTCACTTTATCTTGGTATAAAAAACGAACGAAATCCGACTATGACCACGCCCACTTTTTCGATATCGAAAATTACGAAAAATTAAAAAAATGCCATCATTCTATACCAAATACGAAAAAAGGGATGAAACATGGTAATTGGATTGGTTTATTGAAATATAACTTTAGAAAAAACTTTGTAAAATGGTTGTGACACCTACCATATTAAGTAGAAGAAAATGAAAAAGTTCTGCAGTGCGAAATAAAAAACCCTTGAAATCTTGGCAGGTATTACATATATAAATAAATTAGCGGTATCCAACAGATGATGTTCTGGGTCACCCTGGTCCACATTTTGGTCGATATCTGGAAAACGCCATCACATATACAACTACCACCACTCCCTTTAAAAACCATCATTAATACCTTCAATTTTATACTCATATCGTACAAACACATTCCAGAGTCACCCCTGGTCCACTTTTATGGCGATATTTCGAAACGGCTTCCACCTATAGAACTAAGGCCCACTCCCGTTTGAAATACTCATTAACACCTTTCGTTTGATACCCATATTGTACAAACGCATTCTAGAGTCACCCCTGGTCCACCTTTATGGCGATATCTCTGAAAAGGCATTCTAGAGTCACCCCTGGTCCACCTTTATGGCGATATCTCGAAAAGGCGTCCACCTATAGAACTAAGCCCCACGCCCTTTTAAAATACTCATTAACACCTCTCATTTGATACCCATATCGTACAAACATATTCTAGAGTCACCCCTGGTCCACCTTTATGGCGATATTTCGAAACGGCTTCCACCTATAGAACTAAGGCCCACTCCCTTTTAAAATACTCATTAACACCTTTCGTTTGATATCCATATTGTACAAACGCATTCTAGAGTCACCCCTGGTCCACCTTTATGCCGATATCTCGAAAAGGCGACCACCTGTACAGCTACCACCACTCCCTTTAAAAAACCCTCATTAATACCTTTAATTTTATACCCATATCGTACAAACACATTCTAGAGTCACCCCTGGTCCACTTTTATGGCGATATTTCGAAACGGCTTCCACCTATAGAACTAAGGCCCACTCCCTTTTAAAACACTCATTAACACCTTTCGTTTGATACCCATATTGTACAAACGCATTCTAGAGTCACCCCTGGTCCACCTTTATGGCGATATCTCTGAAAAGGCAACCACCTATACAATTACCACCACTCCCTTTTAAAACCTTCATTAATACCGTTAATTTGATACCCATATCGTGCAAACAAATTCTAGAGTCAACCCTAATCCACCTTTATGGCGATATCCCTAAATGACGTCCACCTATAGAACTATGGCCCACTCCCTCATAAAATACTCTTTAGTGCCTTTCATTTGATAGACATGTCATACAAACACATTCCAGGGTTTCCCTCGGTTCATTTTCCTACATGGTTATTTTCCCTTATGTTGTCACCATAGCTCTCAACTGAGTATGTAATGTTCGGTTACACCCGAACTTAACCTTCCTTACTTGTTTTTAAATTAAAGTCTCTTAATTTTAAATGTTGTTCTCTCATTTTAAAATGACTATTCCTATATTCAAATGAATATTTCCTATTTTAAAATGAAGGTTTCTTATTTTGAATTGCCTAATCTGATTTTTAAATGAGTTTTTCTTATTTTGACTCGAAATTTTCTCATTTTCAAGTGAACAATCCAATTTTAAAATGGATACTTCTCGTTTTTAAATGAAGCTTTCTCATTTTAAGTTGAAAAGTCTGATTTTGAATTGAAATTTTCCCATTTTAAACTGACTAATCTGATTTTTAATTGAAGGTTTCTCATTTTAATCTGAAAATGGTTTAGATTCGAGGTTCATTAAAATCAAAATAACGCAACCTTGTGTAAAACTTATTATTTACAAATAAATTCAGAGATTGCATGTTTTCTACAAAAAGAAATCATTGAATATTAAGTCTCCTAACCTATCTATTAACAGCGGAAATCGTGAGAAGATTTGATCAAAATGCTTGAACAAAGATGAAGTATTGCGTAAAATTGTCCCTCCCGCGACAACCGAATATCCCTGCAATGTATGTATTCATTTGGATAAATTTTTTTTCTTACCAAAGTTGGTCACCGATTTCACAAAATTACTTTATTGTATACATAAATGTGTTCATTTTCAATTATTAAACCAAATTTTTTTGTTTTTTATCATCAAAATATTTTGAAATTTTCTAAAATTTTTTTATATAAATATACTTCTGCACTACATATACCAAAAATATCCAATAACAAACGCGCTAAAATTTATGATCAATAAACTGAAGTTGGCGCATTTGTTTTCCATATAAATTGTTATTAAAATAAAAATGCATAACCCACTAAACAATTTGCTTCGACTAGTTTTAAAGAGAATTGTGTTGTCTTTAAAAACTTTTCAAAAATTAGCGACGATATTTTTTTCGATGTAAAGAAATTTTCAGGCGTGTTTGACATGCGTAAGTGATTTATCAAAACGAAAATGTTAATTACACTAACAAATATATATCAATTTATAGTTTTCGGAGGATTGTGAAACGGCGTCTTCCATATATCAGACTGGAAGTATTTAGTGGATAAGCTACGCCGTGCAACCAAATATATTCGGTAATCACTACCTTTAGGTTGAATATTTTATCTCTGAGAACCAAAATTTGTGTACCTCTTTTTCTTAACGAAGTGATTACAAACTCGTTAACTCAAATCGGAGCACTCAAATCTCTTCATGAAAGTTTGAACTCCGAAAAAGTTTGGTGGGTACACAATTTCACACTTAACACCGTGAACGTTTTTATTTTAATTAAAAAAAAAACTGAAAAAATAGTTTTTCGCAATAATTTTCGCTCTCTCGTCGGTATTGACTAATGAAAATTGAGATTTATTACGTTGTTCGAACTAGATTTGTTTTGTTTGAAATTATAAACGGTCGCACATATCTATATAATATTTACGTATCTATGTAAATATGGCACAGAAAATAGAGTAAAACATATAAAAACGTTTGAACATACATATGTACATTAGGGTGGCTCTTTGTTGTATGAAGAAGAAATTGTTTGGATTTTCTATCTACTCCACTACAAAAATGCAAATAGCGCAAAAAAAAAAAAAAAAAAAATACGTACAAAGTCTAATGCCAATACCTAAAGATTCAAAGGTTGCGCAAGGAGCTCAAACTCCTGGAAAAGGACGAATTTTATTAAACATTTTAAGTCTTCATATTCCTCCATCCTAGAAACGTTTACTCCTTTTCAAAGCAATTTATAAGTCTTTTGTTCTGTGCTTTTTTAAAATGACTGCAATCTTAGAATTCAGTCAATTAATAAAAAAGCTACAGACTAAAATATAACATTAATGAAAACAGTTTTCATTCATTGAATAGAAAGAACGACGAACATCCGTCACTAACAAAAATTCTCAAATAAACAGAAGTCGATATAGTTTTCAGACTTACAAATTAAATAAGCTGCAAATCTGCGTACTCGAAAAATTTCTAAAAATTCATAGTAAAAAGTTGAATATTTTGCGCCCAACTGAAGTTTTGTCGCCTCTTCTTTTTTATAACTTGTTTTATTACTTAACCAATTTTGCATTTGAAAGCAAATTTCCGTAGAGGTTATAACAAGTGAGAGACAATTCCGGCCTTAAATATTAATTGAGGTGGACCAAAGAAATGTGAAAATTTGCTCTTTTCAGGCTTCTTGTGCAACCTGTACATTTGGTGAGGACGGGAATTGGAACACTTTGGAAAATAATGACCACCCTAATGTACATAAGTACATATTTAGCCTCTGCACGAACTGATTCAATATTCTAGCTTAACAGAATAGAGGAGATTTGCATATACATACATACTATTTTGTATAAATTTTGTATACAAAACCCTCAACAATTAGATAAAAATTCATTTCATATACCAAAAATTTTAAATGAAAAATATTAAATTTGGTCAATTAAAAAACATTCCTAAAACCAATGGAAATGGCAAAAAATGCCAACATTATCATATTATATAATTCATGTAAATATATTCGTGAACTCCTTTTACGACAAAATGGTTCAAAGTGTTTTATGAGCTGATAAAGTATAGAGGTAGTAAATGTTAACAATTTTTTATTTCCCTTATTAAGCTGCTTTCATGTTTGTTTGCAAATTTCGGCTAAAAAGAAGAACCATACTATCTCTTATCTTTGTCTTTGACCTATATCAAGGCTTAGTAGATATTCTATTAGAACGAATTAACTTTCTAGTTCGTCACAGGAGCCATAGAAGTAATGACATTTTATTCCTTGAATGTGTGAAGACTAACTGTACATATCACGCCCCCATATCAGAATGCTACGTGAGTTTAATTTGTTCGCCATTCTTAGGATTTAGAGTTTGCGCTTAATAAGTCTAAATTCAAATTAAAACCTATTGAAGTTTTAGTGGTATTTTTGATGACAGTGCAACGATAGAGAAAAGCAAGCGCTAGGTAGCGCCAGGAACGCGATATTTAAAAATTCTTTCGAGTTCGGAAATTCGAAATCTTAATTAACTCCCCGGTGAGATAGAGGCCTGAGACTTTCTACATATCTTTGAACTCTATTAAAATGAAATATTTCTTCTACAAATTCTTACAGTGGACGTACGAATCGATATTTATATGCATTTAGAAAGTCCATACAGCAAGTGAAATGTTGCATTCGAATTTGAAGTAACTTCTAATTGAGCTACAAACTTGGTTCATCGCACGTTCTCTAAAACCCGATGACATTGCATTAATTAGGAGAAAACGTTGCGATAGGTGGCGTACTGGTTAGATATTTAGAAAATTTCAGTACCTGGGCGACCGAGCTTTGCTCGGCAACTTTCGTTGTGCTGAGAAATTTTTCTAATAGTAATCTGTGAGAAATTGCAATTATTCATTTAAAAGAAAATTATTTAAAATTAAGTCGAATCATGTGTAAGATTTTTTCCGAAGATTTTTAACTTTAATGTTCTCCTTTAAAGCTTTAATAGAATATAAGTAAGTAGAGTACTATTTCGTCTAACTACCCCAACCCTAAATGGCAACCCTACTCAAAAATGTCCCTATGGTAATGTGGAGTGAAATACCTTTCGTTTGATATCCATATCGGCATATCTCATGCAATTTTTTTTAATTTCGAATAGGTGGCAACCCTAAATGACATCCCTAACAAAAAGTGTCCCTATTGTAATGCGGAGTGAAATACCTTTCGTTTGATACCCATATCGGCATATCATGGAATTTTTTTTAAATTTCGAATAGGTGGCAACCCTAAATGGCAACCCTGCTTAAAAATGTCCCTATTGTAATGCGAAGTGAAATACCTTTCGTTTGATACCCATATCGGCATATCTCATGCAATTTTTTTTTTAATTTCGAATAGGCGGCAACCCTAAATGACAACCTTAACCAAAAATGCCCCTATTGTAATGCGGAGTGAAATACCTTTCGTTTGATACCCATATCGGCAAATCTCATGCAATTTTTTTTAAATTTCGAATAGGTGGCTACCCTAAATGGCAACCCTGCTTAAAAATGTCCCTATTGTAATGTGGAGTGAAATACCTTTCGTTTGATACCCATATCGGCATATCTCATGCAATTTTTTTTTACTTTCGAAAAGGTGGCAACCCTAAATGGCACCCCTACTCAAAAATTTCCCTATTGTAATGCGGAGTGAAATACCTTTCGTTTGATACCCATATCGGCATATCTCATGCAATTTTTTTTAAATTTCGAATAGGTGGCAACTTTGTGAAACATTCTGAGTAGCAACATCTAGGTAGAAAGTCTTAGAAGGTGATACATTACCTCTGTGCCAAATTTCATTTAAATAAGTTAAGCCGTCCCCGAGATCGTTCGGCTATATAAACAAACAAGAATTGCTCGTTTAAAGTTATAAGATATTAAACTAGAGAATATTGCGATCAAGTGTTTTGAAATGTCCCAATCAATTATAAATCTTCAATCTTACGCACAGTTCAGAAGACCAAGACGATGCAACCAAAGGAGTCAAAATTTCCGTAGATGACACACGGTTTGAGGTAATAAAAATAATCCAACTAAAGCTTGAGTTTTAAACGAAGCAAAGAAAGTACCTGTCACAAAATTTTCAGTATGAATGAAGGGGAGAGGGGGAACTCACACGAGATTTGAAATTCTTTCGATCGATTTTGTGTTACTCCATGGAAGGCTGGAGTTTTAAAGACATTTAAGAAACCAAAATTAATACCTGTTACAAAAGTTCTGTTTGGAACGCTCGAAGAGGGGACGGTTATCTTGCGATCTATTTCGTAGAGACTTGATGTTTACCTACTAACTTAATAAATAAGAACACCGAAACTATGGAACAGAAGAACAGTATTGCCACAAAGTTGCGATTTAGCATTTAGCCTTTTTCAGTTTTTTTTTAAATTCTTTAGCTTTTTGCAAAATTTTAGAAAATCTAAATAAACAGTTTTATGTATATTCAATTTTAAGAACATTGAATGAATTTGGGCTAGATTTAAAAAATTTGAGGGGCTAAGGAACAGATAATGTTGGCATTATGGTAGGCAGAAATCGAGTCATAGTAACTTTATTAAGGCAATATCAACCTAATATCGTTTTCGTTCCGTGTGTTTGCCATTCAATTCTAAGACTGTTTCATCTGCTTCGAAACCGCTTACGAGCGAAATTGAATTTTTTGATTTCAGAAACATTTAACTGGGTTTTTAAGTCCACATGTAGGCAAAAGAGCTACGCCATGATACATATATGATACGTAAAACAACGGACTCCACCCGTTGCAAACCGCATCAACACGAGTGAAATAACTCCTAGTTTTTCTGTACTTATGTCAACAGGCATAAGATTTATTTGAAAGATACCGTTGTGTGTATTGCTTTTAGCTCATATAAAGTAAAACTTACGTAAGGAATTATTATAAGCCATAAGGTAGAACATAACAACTTTATTATAAGACTTATGGAACAAAAAAATAAGGCTTACTTACATGTATTAGGTCCTTTTATATAAGGCTTATATATAGCCGACCCAAAATCAGGCTTATGAAAGCTCTTATAATAACGAGCCTGAATAAGGATTGGTGTACCATAGTATAACCTTATTATAAGTTTTATTGCATATACATATAAAATTGTTTGGACTTATAATAATTCACCATCCGACTTCATATCCCTTTATTCATAATAACCTATTTCAAAACTTTATTTAATCGGGGGTCACTCATCGGCAGTGGTTCGGCCAGCTCAGAAAGTGTCATGAAAATATTCCCTCCAAAAATTCATTTGCCAGATATCGTTTGGAGTTGGTGTAAAACACATGCAAAAACTTGAAAAAGTGGTTCTCAGACAGTGTGGAATGTAGAGTTTGCATCTTTCATGGGTTCTTTAAAAGGACAAAAAGTAGATTTCCTTATTGAACAGTTTTATCGGCGTTCTTAGTTTGCAAATAAAAAACCATTTACATTTTTTTTAATTTACCTCAAACATATTACGAAAACTTATAGACTATAGTGGAGTTTTATTTATCACTAGCAGACCCGGAAGACGTTGTTCTGCCCTAAATTTGGTATATCTGCATACATTTTAATAAGCTTTTTCCGTCTAACTCTATACCAAATTTCAGGCAAATCGAATAGAACGTATGCAAATAGGTATGTGGGTATTATTAATTCATGTCATTATTTCGGCTTCGCATGCATATTTATCAGTTTTACCAGGTTGATATGACTAAATCGAATATCACTACGAAAATTACTTTAAAGCTCTCAGCAACAGCTTTCATTTGATATCCATAATACACACACATTCTAGGGGCATCCGGGTCCACGTTTTGGCCCGTATATTGAAACCCCACAGGGGTATGAAAATTGCCCTCTACTGGAGCACTCATCAACAGCTTTCATTAGTTATCCATATTGTATAAACATATTTCAGTGTTACCCTGATCCACGCTTTGGCCTATATCTCGAGACCCTAGTCACAAACATGTATGAAAATTACCCTGTACTAAAGCACTCATTAACAGCTTTCATTTATTATCCATATTCTATAAATACATTCTAGGGCTACCCGGGTCCACGTTTTCGCCTATATCTCGAGACCCTAGTCACCCAGGGGTGTGAAAATTACCCTGTACTAAAGCACTCATCAACAGCTTCCATTTGATACCCATACTGTACAAACACATCCCAGGGTTACCCAGATCCACGTTTTGATCTCAAGACCCTAGCTACAACGGGAAATTCTTAGTTTCGAAATATGAAAAACCTTCGTCTTGATCGAAGCCAAAATTTGGTGATGATTGAAGTGTGGGAAAATCGTTTCCGTATGGAACCATAAACACACACACAGAATTTGAATTTATATATGTGACCCGGTCTATGAAAAGGTGGCTTATGGCTCCAAAAAAATTTTTCCACTTTTTTATGGTTTCGATAGTTTTTGAGACGCTCTTTCACGTGGTGAAAATTAGAAAGTCCTAACTTGCTTAGAAGTGTATTAAAAATGTAGATAAAGAAGAGCACAAATGAAAGACGACGAAGGCTTTGGTTCCTTCGATGCCACTTTGGTGGAAGATTTTTTGATAGCATTTTTTTCGATGGCAATGGAACTAAAATAGCGGTCAGAAACTTGTTTGTGCTTTGCCTTTTGGGTATTACTGTTCATAATGCAAAAGAAAAACTACTAAGAAACTGAAGAAATGCATTGTTTATCTTTAACAGCTGTTTCTCGCAATTTCGTTTTTGAGTCATAAGCCACCTTTTCATAGATCGGGTCACATATATACATAGATGTATCCCTTTCAAATTATAACACAGATATCATCTTCTAACAATTTTTTTTTATTTTTTATGAAATTGGAGTAAAAGTTAATTTAAATTTTTTATTCTGTTATGCCTTTTATGAAAAAAATTTTATAACACATGGAAAGTTTAGCTTTTTTTCTTAGCCTTACAAATTTTTATTTAGCCTTTTATTTTTGTCAATCATTTTTCTGAAAAAGTTCTGGCAACACTGCAGAAGAGTCAAGTAAGAAAAGATAAAGAAATTTTAAACACTTTCTTTATACAAATGTTTCTTTAAACATAGACATAATGCTGATGAAATTTGCTTTTGAAATTTTGTAAACCTCAGGCAGAACGCAATTTATAGATGTTTAATATCTTCTTTACGGCAATGCTTTCAATCTTTAAGTAATTGTTTCCATCGGTTCAGTAACTGTGCTCTACCTTTAAGTTTTTCTTTCTGATAAGCTGTCTATAATATCTATTGTTAAATTTCATCATCATGATGTTTGTATTTAAGGTCAAACTTTTCGCAGCGTTTACGTGTCAGGTCTGACTAAACATAACGTGGCAAAATAGAACTAACAGGAAACCTAACAAGTTTAAGCTTTTAAACATTTTTGACATATTTTATTAGAAAAGAGCGGTAAATTTTAAAGTTTTAATTACGGAATAACCCGGCAAATACGAGACATAAACGAATTTTCATACTCATTTTAAAAGTAGATATGTTTATTAAATTATAATTACGTATGTATATAATGTAAAGGTTCTTATTTTCCCTTTTAGCTCAATGCAATGCAGCGACACACATACAAAATTAGTTTGGACTCTGAACTATTGTCTCATTGAATGGACATCGAAATTTGTGCCACAATGTCCCCTGCTGTCCAATACTGTAATTGCGGCTGGTAATTTCCTAAGGAAAACCAATAATGAGGATGTATACCTATGCGTATTGCATGTAAGTATCCGCACGCACATACATATACTACTACTATTAGTTGTATTAACTTAGAAGCAATCAATATGTTTGAAATTTGTACAAGATTAAGCTACCAATTTTAGGATGCATGCCAGCAAGCAATTTAATATAATATGAATAGCATTTTAACATGCTTACGATTATACTAAGGCATGTATGTATGTGTTGTACTTTAAGTTAATACGTAAATATGTACACTTTAAAACATTTCCAGGAAGATGTTTAATAGAAACATACCCAGATGTTAGTAGAACAAATGCTTCTCGTTAGCTAATTTGAATGGTTTTCAAGATCTTACTCAAAAGCCGTTGAAGATATCGTGTTGAAATGTGGCGAGGAGGTTGTAATGAAGCTTACCACTGTCCAAATGCTTCTTTAATAACTGCTGGGATATACTCTGGACCCTCCTGCAAGTCGTAATTCACTTCATTTAAACATATCTCTAACTGTCTACGAGTAATTCAATGCTTCCTTATACTTAATATACTTCACTCTTCAAATAGTGTTTGTACTGGGGGTGGCGTGGTCGGTTTGGTCCACCCGAGTCCCGTTGGCGTGCCTGCTCCCGTGCTTGCTTGCGTTGGCTTTGTCTGGATTGGTTATGTTGGCTAGCGGTTCACCCGTGTAGCGTTAGCCGGCGGTCACGAGGTGATTTAGTGACATGTGTTGGTTTGTAGACACCACGCCCACTTTGAAAAGAAATCGATGTCGAAATTTCGAAAAATGGGGAAAAAACCTACATATAATGCATTGCCAAAGATCGATAAAACTATGAAATTTCATATGTAGGTAGACTTTATGACAAAAAATTTTTAATTTTATAAAATGTGCGAGGGAATCTTCAATCAGATGTCTGCTTTCTGGGTATTCAGCAGAAACTGTTTGTTCAGCATTTCATTTCTCTCCCTTATGGGGAGTACTCTTGCCTCACTGTGTAAATGGTGTTCAGGAGAAGACAAAAGTCGCGATACTGAGAGCGGTGTTGTGATAGGTCTGTAGTTTCTTCCAGCATGTATTCTGTAAGCTCGGCAACCATACTGGGGACGGTAGCACGCAAGCGGCCGCCCAATCGCTTTATAAGTGTTTATGAACATTTCTTTACCTTTACCCCGAGTGCTGCCGGTAAGATATTTGAGAGTTTTGTCACGGCTCTGGATTTTAAGGTACAATGGCGAATGCATGATCGCCAAAATGTGGATTCTGATCGAACTAATTGTTTTTATTTTTCGAGTATCTTAAACGGTCTAATAATATCATGTATCAGTTTCGTGAATAAGTAGTGAATGTATTTGTGGTAGCTTTGTATTTTTTACACTTACATATTTATTTTCGTCCGTGAAATAGCATTTAAACTTAAAGTTTGCTTTATTATTATTAAAAGCGTTCAAGCAATAAAGATTTTAATTCCACTATGAAATTGCATTGCAAGCTGTAAAAAAAGAAAGAAAGAAAGAAAAGTGCAACGAAAGCAAAAGCAAGTCAGTTTTTATACTCAGTTGAGCAGAGCTCACAGAGTATATTAACTTTGATTGAATAACGGTTGGTTGTTCAGGTATAAAGGAATCGAGATAGATATAGACTTCCATATATCGAAATCATCAGGATCGAAAATAAATTTGGTTGAGCCATGTCCGTCCGTCCGTTAACATGATAACTTGAGTAAATTTTGAGGTATATTGATGAAATTTGGTATGTAGGTTCCTGGGCACTCATCTCAGATCGCTATTTAAAATGAACGATATCGGACTATAACCACGCCCACTTTTTCGATATCGAAAATTTCGCAAAACCGAAAAAGTGCGATAATTCATTACCAAAGACGGATAAAGCGATGAAACTTGGTAGGTGTGTTGAACTTCTGACGCAGAATAGAAAATTAGTAAAATGGACAATGGGCGTGGCACCGCCTACTTTTAAAAGAAGGTAATTTTAAATTTCTGCAAGCTGTAATTTGACAGTCGTTGCAGATATAATGTTTAAATTTGGTAGGAACGTTACTCCTATTACTATATGTGTGCTTAATAAAAATTAGCAAAATCGGAGAACGACCACGCCCACTTTAAAAAAAAATTTTTTTTAAAGTAAAATTTTAACAAAAAATTTAATATCTTTACAGTATATAAGTAAATAATATCAACATTCAACTCCAATAATGATATGGTGCAACAAAATACAAAAATAAAAGTAAATTTCAAAATGGGCGTGTCTCCGCCCTTTTTCATTTAGAATACTTTTAATGCCATAAGTCGAACAAAAATTTACCAATCCTTGTGAAATTTGGTAGTGGCTTAGATTCTTGGACGATAACATATTTCTGTGAAAAAGGGCGAAATCGGTTGAAGCCATACGATAACTTGAGCAAAAATCGATATATCTTTACTAAACTCAGTTCACGTACTTATCTGAACTCACTTTGTATTGGTATAAAAAATGGCCGAAATACGACTATGACCACGCCCACTTTTTCGATATTGAAAATTACGAAAAATGAAAAAATGCCATAATTCTATACCAAATACGAAAAAAGGGATGAAACATGGTAATTGGATTGGTTTATTAACGCAAAATATAACTTAGGAAAAAAACTTTGTAAAATGGGTGTGACACCTACCATATTAAGTAGAAGAAAATGAAAAAGTTCTGCAGGGCGAAATAAAAAACCTTGAAATCTTGGCAGGAATGCTGTTCGTGGTGTTACATATATAAATAAATTAGCGGTATCCAACAGATGATGTTCTGGGTCACCCTGGTCCACATTTTGGTCGATATCTGGAAAGCGCCTTCACATATACAACTACCACCACTCCCTTTTAAAACCCGCATTAATACCTTTAATTTGATACCCATATCGTACAAACAAATTCTAGAGTCAACCCTGATCCACCTTTTTGGCGATATCTCGAAAGGGCGTCCACCTATAGAACTAAGCACACGCCTTTTAAAATTCTCATTAACATCTTTCATTTGATACCCATATCGTACAAACAAATTCTAGAGTCAGCCCTGGTCCACCTTTATGGTGATATCCCTAAATGGCGTCCACCTTTAGAAATATGGCCCACTCCCTCATAAAATACTCTTTAATACCTTTCATTTGATATCCATGTCATACAAACACATTCCAGGGTTACCCTCGGTTCGTTTTCCTACATTGTTATTTTCCCTTATGTTGTCAGCATAGCTCTCAACTGAGTATGTAATGTTCGGTTGCACCCGAAATTAACCTTCCTTACTCGTTGAAATTAGATTTCTGTTAAATATTGGGTAATAATTGAATGAGAACAAGGAATTATGCATGAACGAAATAATTGAAAAGCATTTTTATTTAAGTTGAATCGAGCATTTTAAAATATTCACATTGAATACCAACAAATTCATAAATTGATTGTATGGTTATCTAAATTTTAGTTGTGTATACAATATTTTTATCGAATATTAGTTTGGTAATTGTTAAAATTGTACTTTTGTGCGTTTTAAAGTTCATCGAACTTCCGACATGAAGACAGCAAAAATATTTGAACTATAAATCTTTAGTGCACAAAAATACAATTTTAAACAAGCAACCTTTATTTTCCGGGTCAATTCAACTAAGACGGGTTCTGCTATTTTCTATAATTTTCCTTTATATTAACTTTGCTTGATGTATTTCTGCCAATTTCCAAACAAATTGGAGAAACTTGCAATCCATTTTCGTTTAATTTCCCAGAGGGATGGTGTCCTACAGCATGAAACACATATCGGAACCCGATAAAAGTTTAACACGGGGGATAACAACTTTGTTCGGCGATCCAGGGATCGTGGAAATTCTAAAAAACATCCGAACTTGAAAATTTTGCCTTCGAGTTTTAAGGAACTTCCTGATAAACCAGAGACTTGATACTTTGAACGAAACTTTGGGCTTTATTGTGTTGTAATACTCAGGATAAAAGAGTTTTCTAGGGCAGGGATGGAGATATTCTGAGATATTTATGCCCCTATTACGGTATACAACTCAACTTAGTTGGGTTGTAATTAAAACAACTCAACTTTCAGACAACTCAACTCCTGTTTGGTATTACGAATTACAACTTATTTCAGTTGAGGTTGAATTGGTGCTGCCAACCTAAGAAAGTGATGATTTGACAGATAAATGAACAGCTGATCAATTTGTGGCAAAAATTTAAGAATTTTCAAAAGTGATTTTGTTATTACAGATATTATATGATATGAAATCTATTTTGTAATGGCAAAAATGTTGGTGATTAACATGTCGCGAATACGGAAAACACACGCGTGATCATTCCAATCCCTTGGAACTACCAAGCACCAAGCACCAAGTAAGAAAATGTTTAAGTAACAAATGAAGTGCTTAAAATGAGGTTATTTTGCAGATTTGAAAGGAAGCATTTTACTCATTACTAAACAAAATTAAGGAAGGCTGTACCCCTATTTAAAATTATGCGCCATATTCAGATTCCTTGCTGATGCCGCTATCAAAAATGCTGTGGAAATGATTTTGGCGTTGGACTGGTTGTAGATATTATTGAGGAGCATATTTTTGCGAAGTGGATTAAAACCCAAACAGCAAAAATTGTATTTTACTCTAAAACAGGATTCCCAGGAGTAGTGATTAGTATCAATGGGACTGACGAATGGAACTGCGGCCAGCCTCGTCCAACTTCGGAATGTCGCTCCATAATGTTAAAAAGTTATTCAATGTAATCCTTCGTTTAAACGTTGTTTTTTCTATAAATGTGTACAAAATTGTTGATTATTGTTTAATTAAAAAAGGTTTAACTACCGGCTTTAAATTGTTTTTGTTTATTTTTTGGTAACGTTTTATGAGCCCGTGCACCATCTAACTCTTATCAAAGGTGGTATCAAAAGACGCGTTTCGATCTCCGTTTTTAGGATTTGAAAGTGGAAATTAAAAATTTTATTTCTGTCGCAAAATATTTAAAAAAAAAACACACAAAACGGCCCGAGAGGGTCGAAATAGGAGGCCAGATCTACAGTTTTTTTTGCACAGAACATCTTTCTGTGTTTGCAGTCTTTGCTCGCGGTTGGTAAAACTAATCCTGGGTGGGTCCAACACCTTTCTGCATTAGTGTTTACAAAAAATCTGGCAAAATACAACAACCACATGACAATTTGAACCGAAATGATATGACAAAAATAAAATTTTTAATTTTTGTTTTCGGATTCTAAAATTGGAGGTCGAAACGTGTCTTTTGATACCAACTTTGAAAATTTTTGCTAAAAATTAGGTGGTGAACCGCCTTCTAAAACGTTACATTTACAAAACAACTGCAATATTGTATGAGACAACTGCTAGTAATCAGTTGTAAGATTTTGACGTCTTTGACAACTACACCAACACAAGGTTGTAAACGGTAATGCCACAAAAAGTTGTTAAACTAGACAACTCAACCGACATTTTTTTTGACAGATTGAGTTGTAATCGGTAATACCAAATTGCGAAATTTCAACCCAACCAGAGTTGAGTTGTAAACGGTAATAGGGGCATTAGAAAGTTCACTTGCAACATGTGGAATCATGCGATCGCCATTTGAGTAACTTTCCATAGAGCTCGATTTTTGAAACTAAGAACGCACCTCAGAACCGAGCTTGGACATTTTTCTTTCAAGTTTTGAGAAACTTCCCGATAACCTAGAAACCTGAAACTATGAACAAAAGTTCGGGCTTTATTAGGTTGTAATATATAGTATAAAAAAAGATTCGAGATTTTAAGAGGTATTGAAAAGTCCATTTAGAATTGTGGAATCCTGCGATTGATTTTTACGTAACTACTCATTGAGCTGGAAACATGAAACCATACACGTAGTTCAAGTCACCTTGACAATGCAACGGAAGGAAAACATAAAAAGAAGATAAACAATTTTTAAGTACTTTACTTACTTAATTGGCGTTTAACCATTTAAACGGTTATGAACAATGCGCACCAGCTCCTTCTATCTGCCAACCGGCGTCAATTGGTCACACCAAGGGAGTTTAAATCGTTTTCCATCTGATCCTTCCAACGGAGCGTGGGCCGCCCTCTACCTCTGCTTCTATATGCGAGTTCCGATAGAAACACTTTCTTGGCCGGAGCATCATCTGTCATTCGCATAACATGACCTAGCTATCGCAGCCGCTGCCTTTTAAATCACTGGACTATATTAATGTCTACGTATAGCTCGTACAGCTCATCGCTAAATCTTTTTCGGTACTCGCCATCGCCAATGCGTAGAGGTCCATAAATATTTCAAAGAACTTTTCTCTCGAACACTCCCAGAGCCGTTTCATCTGATGTTGTCATGGTCCATGCTTCTGCACCATATAGCAGGACGGAGACGATAAGTGACTTGAGGAGTATCATTTTTTTAAGTACGTCTTTCATATAAATGGACCAGAAGAAACTAATAATTTTCTTTAAACAGAGAAATCTGGTTGACCTCTGATATACAAATTTTAACATAAACACTGTAAAATTTTTTATGAGGAACAAAAATATTAAATTTCTGTTGCAAAATTATATAACAATGTTGGGCCATCTATGATCGATTTATTGAAAGTTTGTTGCAAGAATGAAATACAACTAAAAATGAAAGAAGAAAAACAGAATTTCAGATCGATATTTGAAGAAAGTTTTTAAGTATTCTGTCAATTATGACAAACGGACGACCAAAAACAGTCGTCGCACCGTCGTCAAATCCTCTTAAGGCTAACGCTAAAGATTGGATGGATTCTTTTTTACCCGTAACTCACGATTTTGGAGGTGTCCAGGGGAAATCCCATTTTCAAGATCTACAAAAAAGGCATCACTTTCCAGGAATTTCACTTTAGTCTTTTTTGCAACACCGTGTAGTTTAAGAAAAAGCTCGAAAAAATGCTAAAAAAATAATCGAGAAAATATAACTAAAAGTTTGAAAGCCACTGTTTCGCTTGGTTGCGAACGACTCGGAGAGATCCTTCCCCATCCTTACGGAGCTGCAAAGCAATATTTTAGGATTATTCCGAAGCTAGTTACTATTGCTTAGGTGTTCCATGAAGTACTCCGAGCCTGAGTAAGCTCATCCTGTCCTAAGGCAGAGCAATGTAAATATGACCAAATTTTTTATATGTGTGAGGGTATTTAAAACCACATTTATCTATCAGCAGCGCTGCCGTCGTATTCCTGATTGCTTAACCTATTTTTTGCTTCGTATGTAGCTGCGTACATACATGCCTGCAGAAAATGCGACTAGTCTAGGATGAATCCGGGATGAGTCGCAAAGGAGCGTGCGACTATATCCAGTTCTGTTCTCTTTATATGGGTTGGAGTGGTCCCCTTTGTTTGAGCATGTCCTATAGAGAGACAAATGCCTAATGGGCACTGTCGGACTGTTCCTATTTATACCCCTACGGGTACGGTCGGACATATCCTTTTTGTGATGTTCGACATTTCCTCTTTGTACCCCTTTGAGTACTGTCGACACGCCCTCTTTTTACCTCTACGGGTACTTTCGGACTGATCTTTTCTGTACTGTTCGACACTCCCTCTTTGTACCCCTACCTATGGGAAGTGTCCGACAGGCCCTTTTTGTATACATACGGGTAGTGTCGGACATATTCTCTTCGTGCCCCTACAGCCAGAGTGACTTTTGTTCGCCTATGGGTATTGTCGGACAAGTCCTTTTTCTACACGTACGGAACTTCATGCGGATTTTATAACTTTTTAAACTCTGATATAATATTCTTTACTATTCTTCGTATTGGTATTGTAGAATAATAAAAACAAAACAAATGTAATGATAATGGAAGATACGGTCCTAGAATTTTAGGTTCGGTATAGAGCTCCGCACTTTTCTTAAATAATGCTGTTCAATCACATTTAATCTTTTTTATTTTATTCATTTCGTTGCTGTTTGTTTTTTATTGTTTTTTTTTTTCGATTGGCTACATAAATTTCCGACTGACTGATGCCAAAAATACCCAAAAGGGGCTATAGGGGATCCATTAGACCGCTCTCCATAGGGATATATCGCACGATTTTTTGCAGGGATAGCTTCGTACATACATTCATACATATTTATCTGTATTAAATACGAATACGCAAACAATTGCATTTGACCTGCAAAAATCCCTGCCATACATATATATATATATATAAATTACCCTAAAAAAGGCAGTAAACACGCTTTATCGTTCAAGTGAGTCCTTTTTCGTGTAGTATCAGCAGCATTTAAATCACTTCGCTGCTTTGACCATCAGATACGCCCAAAAAAACAAGAGATGTAAAATGCTGAATGCAAAGCAGACTCTCAAAGCACACAGTTGATTGAGCGTTTATTATCTCAACTTGCTGTCACACAATTCTACTCTTACTTTGCCGGTCTATCTAGTCGGTTAGCTTGATGGTCCATATACATGGATGTGTTTCTACATATAGCACCACCAAAAAACTGGACGTGCGTTGTTACTTTCATTGTTTTTTGAATAAACATTTGCTATTTATGTTACGCGTTCACTTTTACCGATTTCCTCTTACAATTTGACATATACATACATACTTACATATGCACAGGTGTGGTCAGTCCCACTGAAAATGGTTTTTATACTCAGCGAAGCAGAGCTCACAGAGCATATTAATTTTGTTCGCATAACGGTACCGCGTAACGGCATAAACTAATCGAGATAGATATAGTCTTCTATATATCAAAATGATCTGGGCGAAAAAAGAAATTCATTTAGCTATGTCCGTCCGTCTGTCCGTGAACACAATAACTTGAGCAAATTGAGGTATATTAATGAAACCTGGTATGTAAGATCTCGGGCACTCATCTCAGATCCCTATTTAAAATGCACGAAATCAGACTATAACCACGCCCACTTTTTCGATATCGAACATTTCGAAAAACCGAATAAGTGCGATAATTCATTACCAAAGACGGATAAAGTGATGAAACTTGGTAGGTAGGTTGACCCTATGATACAGAATAGAAAATCAGTAAAATTTTTGACAATTGGCGTGACACCCAGCGCCCTTTTAAAATAAGGTAATTTAAAATTTTGCAAGCTGTAATTTAGCAGTCGTTGAAGATATCTCCATGAAATTTGGCAGGAACAATACTCCTATTACTATATGTATTGTAAATAAAAATTAACAAAATTGGATGACGAACACGCCCACTTTTTAAAAAAATTTAAAAGTAAAATTTTAACAAAAGATTGAATATCTTTACAGTATATAAGTAAGTTATGTCAACATTCAACTCCAGTAATGATATGGTGCAACAAAATACAAAAATAAAAGAAATTTTCAAAATGGGCGTGGCTCCGCCCTTTTTCATTTAATTTGTCTATAATTTCAATGCCATAAGTCGAACAAAAATTTACCAATCCTTGTGAATTTTGGTAAAGGCATAGCACCTATGACGATAACTGTTTCTGTGAAAATGGGCGAAATCGGTTGAAGCCACGCCCAGTTTTTATACACAGTCGACCGTCTGTCTTTACGCTCGGCCGTTAACGCGATAACTTGGGCAAAAATAGATATATCTTTACTAAACTTATTTCACGTACTTATCGGGACGCACTTTATCTTGGTATTAAAAATGGGCGAAATCCGACTATGACCACGCCCACATTTTTGGTATCGAAAATTTGAAAAAATGAAAAAAAATGACATAATTCTATACCAAATACGAAAAACGGGATGAAACATGGTAATTGGATTGTTTTTTGTGACTCTGAATATAACTTTAGAATAAAAAAATTAAAAAAAAAATTTTTGAGTTAAACGGTTTTATTGAAAACAATACTTACATGAAGTAATAATAATACTAAAAGCTAGAAAATAATTAGGTAGGTCCTGATCAACGCCCTAGATTGATGAGGAGTGTGATGACTAGTACCTAGGACCTACCTAATTATTTTCTAGCTTTTAGTATTATTATTACTTCATGTAAGTATTGTTTTCAATAAAACCGTTTAACTTAACCATTTTTTTTAATTATTTTATTTTCAAGTTGTTAGTATTTATTTAATTGCCTGTTATTTCTCAATCTATTTAGTTCATTTGAAGCCTTATTCTCTATTACGAAACGAACGTTCGTTTCGAATCAAAGACAAATCGCTAGTGCATTTGCACTAAGTTAAGCGATGGAAACATATCATTTTACACTTGCTTTCGCCTTTCTGTTTGACATAAAGTAAGAAACGTAAAGGCCGAACGAAAATTATAGAGAATACCATAGACGAAATGGTTTGGAGGCGAATCGTTCGCCTGAGCTATCGTTCGCAATATAGAATGAAGCCCTTAGTGACTCATTACTGCAAGGACTTTCCTGACAATTTGTTACAATCTAATTCCTCAATACGTAATCCTTCCAAAGACTTTACTCGACTCTGCGCCACGTATGCTTTCCCCTCCTCCAACTCCAAGATATTTTGATGTCATTTCTACCGGACTGTATGTAATATTTGTTCCAAATATGAGCCAAATCGGACATCATAGGTCGCTTTCAATCCTTGTATGTATTATGTGTTCCAAATATGAGCCGAATCGGACCATAAATACGATTTTTGTGAATATCTCGATCTTTGCGCCACCTAGCGGCGATTTTTTTCATAAGTTGCTTTCTATTCTTGTATGTATTATGTGTTCAAAATATGAGCCTTTTAAAAATCTTTTATATAAAAGTGGGCGTGGTCCTTAACCGATGTCGTTAATTTTTCTTTAAAGCATTTCTTATAGTAAAGGCAACCTCCCTGCCAAATTTTTTATGATAGGTTTAACGATTTTTGATTTATGATTAATAATATATGCATAATTGATTTTATTACAAGTGGGAGGTGCCACGCCCATTTTAAAATTTTTTTTCAAATTTTCATCAAGAGTCTCAATATCAGTCCACACGTCATATTTCAAGATTCTAGGTGTATTATTTATTAAATAATCAGGTTTGTTGTGTTTTCCAAAATGTTATATATATAAAAAGTGGGCGTGGTTATCATCCGATTTCGCTCATTTTCAACACCAATCTCTTCTGGGTCCAGATAAGCTAGTGTACCAATTTTGGTGAAAATATCTCAATATTTACTCAAGTTATCGTGTTAATTAACAGACGGACGGACGGACGGACATGGCTCAATCAAATTTCTTTTCGATACCGATGGTTTTGATATATGGAAGTCTATATCTATCTCGATTCCTTTATACCTGTACAACCAACCGTTATCCAACCAAAGTTAATATACGCTGTGTGCAAAGCACGCTTACGTGAGTGAGGATAACGGGAAGGAAAGAACACTTTTTGAATGTAGGCAAACCGATTTTCTGACAGGACAACGTGCGCCGTGTACGCAGTATCCATAGTTGTGGGTAGAAAAAAACTTTTTATCTGTGCATTACTGGCTATGTAATGCAATTCCTCACTTGAATTTAAAACGTACTTACTTAATTTTTCAATATAAGAGTTTTGGGTTCGCTGAATAGCTCTTATTTTTCTATATTTCTTTCCCTTGTGTGTCACTATATTTATTGCACTTCACCGGCTGCTGCTTACTTCCTCACATCATCCCCAACCCTGTTATCATCAAACGTCAAAAAGTGTTATTCGTTCATCTATTATCCCTTGTTTGTTTGTTACCAACGCCCGCAGTTGTCTGACTCTCGACTCCCAACTCTTGATATCCAGTCATTCGTTCGTTTAGTGTTTTGTTGATTTGCCGCAGGACACCAATGCTTACTTGACAAGTAGCATTCTGTGGCCCAGCGGTGAATGAGTGAGCACTATGTCAGTGTCTCACCTCTTCATCCTCCTCCTCGCCATAGTCAGCGTTCATTGATGGTCAATGGGCCAGTGCGGTTGCTATTGCTGCTACTTGTTAATTGGTTTTTTGATTGGCAATTTTCAAAACTAATAACAAAAAACAAATGTTCACTCATACATACGTGGCTTTCTAGTATAAATATATATATGTATGTATGTATAGAAGTATGTATTATGAAGCATTTATTTTTATGGTTAAGAGAGTGTAATAAAGCGAGAAAAAAAATCTAAAATAAAGCTCATAGAGCTTAACGTCCGAGTAAATGGCTGGTTGGTTAGCTGAGTTGGCTAGCCTAGTGTGGTTGGGCTCATTATACGTTCCATGGCCGCTTGGTTGACCATTGTTGACCGGAATCAATGCGTTGCGTTTACGCTTGAGTTGTGCCGTGACATTACTGACCGCCACACACACATTCTCAAAAATATGCTGTGGGTCACACACCTTTCTAAATGATGCGTCGATCGGGTTTATGTGCATGTGTTTGTTGATTGTTTAGGTTATTCACATACACAAATGATTAGTATATCATACGGGCTTATTGTATTCAATTTTATGTATGTGTGTGCATTTTGTTTAGTTGAGCAAATAATTAAATAACGTTTTGGGACTATGGAAATGCCTAATAGACGTCAGTTTAATTGTGTGGATTATGGCCAGCTTGTTGGGCGACAATAAAAACAAGTAAATGTGTCTAAGTTCGGGTGTAACCGAACATTATATACTCAGCGTGAGCTTCAATTGTACATTTCATTTCAGATATCTTACTTTTCTACACAACACGTGGCACCGCCCGTTTAAAAAAAATATCTCCCCATTTCCTCTTACAATAAAACTTGATAAGTGAAATAGCATTGATTCAAAACTATTTTTGCTAAGCTATAGCTTATTATTCTAGTCTACGACCCTTTTAAACTTGTTTTATATCTAAGTTGCCGTGGTCTTTAACCGATACCGTCCATTTTTACTAGAAATATTTTCTGCTATAAGGAAAATATGTATACCCAATTTTATTACGATTTGTTAATTTTTCTTCGAATTATGGCTCCCGAAACATAGAAAATTGCTTAGTCATAAAAGGGGCGGTGCCACACCCATTTTCAAAAATTTTTGTATTTTCCTATTTAATGTTATAATTCAATTTAGAAAGTAAAATTCTATTGATACAAAGCTCTTTGTCGCTAAGATATAGCTTATTTTATTCGTCCACGACCCTTTTAAAAATCTTTTATATAAAAGTGGGCGTGGTCCTTGACCGATTTCGTTAATTTTTCTTCAAAGAATTCCTTATAGTAAAGGCAACATCTCTGCCGAATTTTGTTATGATAGTTTTAACGATTTTTGATTTATGATTAACAATATTTGTAAATTTAATTTTATCACAAGTGGGCGGTGCCACGCCCATTTAAAACAATTTTACCAAATTTTTATCAAGAGTCTCAATATCAGTCCACACGTCAAATTTCCACATTCTACGTGTATTGTTTACTAAATAATCATGTTTTTTGTGTTCTCTAAAATGTTATATATATAAAAAGTGGGCGTGGTTATCATCCGGTTTCGATCATTTTCAATACCAATCTATTCTGGGTCCAGATAAGCTCGTGTACCAAATTTGGTGAAGATATCTCAATATTTATAATATAGTGTATAGTAATATTTAAGTTATAGTGTTAACGGACAGACGGACGGACGGACGGACGGACTTGGCTCAATCGAATTTTCGATACTGAAGATTTTGATATATGGAATTCTATATCTATCTCGATTCCGTTACACCTGTACAACCAACAGTTACCCAATCAAAGCTAACATACTCTGTGTGCAAAGCACTCTGAGTATAATAACAAAGCATGTTTTAAAACAGACATACAAACATTTATATATTTTTATACTAAACAACATTCATTCTGTGTGGCTGGTTATATAAGCAGCATAAATTGCAGCAATTAGTTATAAGCACTCTACAGGCCATATATATGTATGTACATAGGTAAATATGTGCTTAGCCGTTTCCTCAGAATTAGGTGTTTGTAGTTGTTTATGGAAATATCTCTATTTATAAATTCATAAAAAGGGTTTAAAAATTGCTCAACTAATTTTCAGTACTACAAAATTGGTGGAATTCAAATTTGGCAAATATTTGATCAGCAGAAAATATTCTTATTTTTATTTTACTTCTGATATAATTTGAGTTGATACAAGCTGACATCATCAGCAGAAAAAAACTTGAATATTGTATTGCGCTTTGAAGCTATAAGTATTTCATAACCAATTATTTTTAAATTAAAATTTTTTCATTTTTTAACAGTACAAATAAGGCTCGAATTACTTGCTGAAAAACAGCAAAGGTAAAATTTATTTATTATTTTTCAGCAGCTCTTTCTTATTTTCATAGGGACATACAAGTAATTGTACTACGCTTTGATCGTATTGACGCAAAAGCCTTTATAGGTATATGGTTTCATTGTTGTATTAATATCAAAGCCTGATATCTATATATGCTTCTGCTAAGAAAAAGACAAAAACGTGCGTACAAAATACGACCGTGTTTGGGAAAGATCAACCAGATTATATACATATATGAAAACAAGTAAGGAAGGCTAAGTTCGGGTGTAACCGAACATTACATACTCAGCTGTGAGCTTTGGAGACAAAATAAGGGAAAATCACCATGTAGGAAAATGAACCTAGGGTAACCCTGGAATGTGTTTGTATGACATGGGTATCAAATGGAAGGTATTAAAGAGTATTTTAATCGAGAGTGGGCCATAGTTCTATAGGTGGACGCCATTTTGGGATATCGCGATAAAGGTGGACCAGGGGTGACTCTAGAATGCGTTTGTACAATATGGGTATCAAACGAAAGGTGTTAGTGGGTATTTTAAAAGGGAGTGGGCCTTAGTTCTATAGGTGGACGCCTTTTCGAGATATCGCCATAAAGGTGGACCAGGGGTGACTAGAATTTGTTTGTACGATATGGGTATCAAATGAAAGGTGTTAATGAGTATTTTAAAAGGGAGTGGGCCTTAGTTCTATAGGTGGACGCCCTTTCGAGATATCGTCGTAAAGGTGGACCAGGGGTGACTCTATAATGTGTATGTAGGATATAGGTATTAAATTAAAGGTATTAATAAGGGTTCTAATAGGGAGTGCGTTTTCGAGATATCGACCAAAATGTGGACCAGGGTGACCCAGAACATCATCTGTCACATACCGCTAATTTATTTATATATGTAATACCACGAACAGTATTCCTGCCAAGATTCCAAGGGCTTTTGATTTCCCCTGTAGACATTTTTCATTTTCTTCTACTTAATATGGTAGGTGTAACACCCATTTTACAAAGTTTTTTTCTAAAGTTATATTTTGCGTCAATAAACCAATCCGATTACCATGTTTCAGCCCTTTTTTCGTATGTGGTATAGAATTGTGGCATTTTTTCATTTTTCGTAATTTTCGATATCGAAAAATTGGGCGTGGTTATAGTACGATTTCGTTGTTTTAAATAGCGATCTGGTATGAGAGCCCAGGAAGCTACATACGAAATTTCATCAAGATACTTCAAAATTTACTCAAGTTATCGTGTTAACGGACAGACGGACGGACATGGCTAAATGAATTTCTTCTTTCGCCCAGATCATTTTGATATATAGAAGTATATATATATATATCTCGATTAGTTTATGCCGTTACGGATTACCGTTATGCGAACAAAATTATTATACTCTGTGAGCTCTGCTCAGCTGAGTATAACGAGTCCCTTATTTTTTTAATATTATACCAATTTCGTTTCATCTTTTCCTGCAGGTCGAGGGGAAGGATGTTGGTTGGGATGCGCAGATTCGATATTGTACTCACTGAACGTTGCCAGATTACCACTTTTGTTCTTTTCGTAAAACCTTCCGCTGGGCTCTGGCTCCCTTCACCATGTCGTTGATGGTAGCGCCTATTTGTTTCCATAAACATCGATTGTGGGTTCGTGTTCATCAGCTTCCTTGGGCACTTCATCGCTCTCTCCATATATTATTATTATTATTATTATTCTTTACTCGGTCTATGATAACAGTATCTTACAGACTAGAAATGTACAAGAAATTACTTACTGACTAAATTGGCTGGAATTGAGTACTAGGAATAAAATGAAATAATCTTATCGACGAACTGGGATCTCGAAATTGCGAAATCGAGATCAAGCGGTTTGTAAATATTGTTAATTTCACTGACAGCCCTAGTAACGGGCGCGAGATAGTGGTACTTAGATTTAACTCTAGTAATGTGGAATGGGTAATGGGAACGTAGGATGCGATTTGGGACATTGAAGCAAAGTTGATCGAGCAGATTCACGCAATCAATTAAGCCATTAAAAATCTCGAAATAAAGCAGCACAATGAAGTTTTCCCTGCATAGTCTAAGCACCCTCTGTACATCGAGTACCAGATCGCCCTTTTCGTTTTTCGTCCGTGTTCGTCGCCAAGCTCCTCGCACTCTCGTCTTTTTGACTTGGGGGTTTTCGCTCTGTAAAAACGTCTCGCCATATTCATAGTCCAACTAACTAGAACACATATGTATGCTGGCAATGTATGCCAATGAATGTTTATGCTAAGAAAGTATTACGGAAAACGAGTTCAATTCTCTTGGTGTTACCAATTAAGATCACAAAGCACAGTGGAGATGCGACTGGCGCCCTGTTGGACTTTCGTAACCTTTTAAATGGCTGAGCGCCAATTAAGTAAGTAAGTAAAGGTGTCTCGTTTCCCTTTTCTACTCGTTGTGGCGTTCACACAATCTTCTTGTTGCTTTCGCTTTTAACGTAGCCCTGTAGGCAACGTCCTTTCTTTCGGTTACAACACGGAAGTTTTCATCGTATCAGCTGTCTTTTCGTGGTTCCTGTAACCAATTTTTTCGTCGGACTGCCGTGCGAAGTACTCTTGGGATAAGCTCGCACTGCTCCTGCATTCCGTCGAGTAAACTTGTGCTCTCAGAGAGCAGATGAGAGCGTAGAATTACACTCTGTTACCATTGCAGCTATTCTACGTCTAACTTTCTTTGTGCTTTTTGTTTCCGAGTTCATGTTAGACCCCCGAGTCGTACGTTCATCTAAAACAATGGAGGCATAGTATATCCATAATACTTGAACTAAGCATCATCATTTTTTCACATTTTTATCTCTTTTGTATATAAGTTAAATAAATAAATCGAAATGCATAAAGAAACGGAAAATATTTATTTTTAAAAGGAATGTAAATAAATGTAGGTAGAATTAATATTATTTTACTGTCAACAAAGCTAAAAATATACATAAGTTCATTACACAAATTGGGATTTTTTTGGACTCAAATGAAATAAATTATCGATGCGCATAAAATTTTATGTAAATAAAAATAGCGAAATAACTTTTTTGTAAAAATTTCATTAACTAATGTAAAAGGTGCAATAATGGCCAATATTTATATCTGCGGCAATCTGCCAATGTAGCCTATTTCGATCTGTGGGAAAAAGAGTAGGTTTCCTAATTTGTGTTTTAAAAAAGTTTATAAACTTGGTTCATTAGTCAAAATCTATTCCACGAGGGTTAAAGCCATGTATATCACAGACTATGTAACGTGTTTTCTAGGACATTATAATTTATCCTTATCTTTATTTAGGAGCCTCGTGTGTTGCATCAAAATAATGTTAGATTTGGTTAAAAGCTCTGGCGTGACGATATCCCGCACTTCCCCTCGGATAGATTTTTGTCCAATGCGAGTGCTCTCTGTGAGTGACGGATGACAGCACATGTGTCCAGTCAAATTAATTCCTAGCGGTCCTCAACGTACCACTTGCTTTCTATGATGCACTTAAGTAGGAGTGAAAGATCCATCTTCTTAAACTCTGCCAGACTGTCGAAAAACCATGCTCCCAGAAATCTCAGTCGTCTTGTTGGGAGTGATGGATTGACCCCTCTTCCTCCTCATCCGAACAGCTTCTGCACAGGGAGCTTGTTGTTATACACCAACGTCCGATCATCGGTGTCAGAGCGGAATGACCTGTGTTGACCCCAGTAAGTACTTTCACTTCAGATTTGTTTAGCTTGAAACCTCGGGACCTCGCAATCAACCCGGTTGGTCCACAGCAAGTCCGTTATCCTAGGTTGATACTCCGCCATTTACCTCAGGAGTTAACCCAGCGGTGGTCGTACAGAGCAGCAAAGAGAGATATTGCGATGACTTATGGACGAGAGCGAATCTCTACACCTCCGTACGATATCCGAAATTATCAGGTTGTATTCTAAAGACAGCCCCATTTTACATTTTCGAGCCGTCTGTGTAGATTGCAATGCCTCTACACGAAAGTCTAAGCTTTTCTCCCACTCCTCCCTTGCATGATATCTTATGTTCTGCGCCTGGAAGTCAAAAACCGCCATGATATGATCGGCGTTGGATGTTGGTTCAGTTATGTTTTCGTTTCTCCGCTTGCCATGTCATCGGATATCGTCGCGTGCCCGTATTTAGCGGCCAATCTATGCATGAACACTTGAAGAGGAATCAAGTGAAAAATTGCGTGTAAACCTTCCTCTGATACGTTGCTCACTGCGCCTGGCATTCCCTAGCAACACTATGGACTGTCACCGCATATCATCCATGGCATGTACAGCACAGTCATTCAACTTATGGAACTATTGTCTGATAGAAGCCGCTGGAGAAAAAGAACAATCAACAACCCCAAATTTCGTTAGCAATCTTTAAGCTGCGCTCGATTTAGTTCGTTTTGAACCCATAATGCTACAAATTAATAGGCCATTAAGGGAACAAAAGTTTTTAATATATGTATCTTAGAGCACGGGAGAAAGTGTTGAGAAAAGGTACTATAGCATCACTGTCATACAAAAGTCTTACGGTCACAATGTTCCTTAGACAGACTATGGCAGTTGTCTAAAAATTGTCGTTCTTATATTTTAATAAAAAAAGAATTTATTAATAATAAGGACAAAAAACTATAGCAAAGGCTTAAGTTCGTTTTGAACCGATCTTAATATATGTATATCGGGTATTCCATCCCATTTCGACCAATTTTGAACCCGACCCCTTTAGAATTGGCTGAAAGTTTTTCTTCCTTTTCTAGCTTACGAAAGACGTTTTTCAGAAGTTTTTCAAAATTTTTCATCCAACTCAAAAAAAGTTATGAATTTTGAAAAAACACGGTTTTTGTTTTCAAAATGCTATAACTTTTTCAAAAATTGACCGTTTGGGATCTTTTTTTTTTAAATTTGTTTTTAAATGAACTTTTCGGAAAAAATACAAAAAAATTTGTAAAGTTTTTTTTTTTAATTTTTCAGTTTTTCGACATTTTTCGAGTTTCGCCATTTTTTTTTTTCTCAGAAAAAACTTCAATCAATTCTGCAATCATCCCCACTAATCCCGGAGTGGGCCGATTTTTTTTTATATTTTTTTTTATTTAATTGAAAAAAAAAATTTTTCAAAAATAAGAATTTTTTTTTATCAATTTTGTTTATATAACAAAAAAATGTAAGAAAATGATTTTTAAGTATTCTTTTCTTTATATATTATGGTAATTTTTAGAAAACTTACATGTTTACTGTGTCAGTCATTAATCCTGGTTATTTGAATCGTAGATTACCATAATATATAAAGAAAAGAATACATAAAAATCATTTTCTTACATTTTTTTGTTATATAAATAAAATTAATAAAAAAAAGATTTTTATTTTTGAAAATTTTTTTTCAATTAAATAAAAAAAAATATAAAAAAAAATCGACCCACTACGGGATTAGTGCATGGGGATGATTGCAGAATTGATTGAAGTTTTTTATGAGAAAAAAAAATGGCCAAATTCGAAAAATATCGAAAAACTGAAAAATTAAAAAAAAAAAACTTTAAAAATGTGTTTGTATTTTTTCCGAAAAGTACATTTAAAAACAAATTTAAAAAAAAAAATCCCAAACGGTCAATTTTTGAAAAAGTGATAGCATTTTGAAAACAAAAACGGTGTTTTTTTTTAAAATTCATAACTTTTTTTGAGTTGGATGAAAAAATTTGAAAAAATTCGGAAAAACGTATTTCGTAAGCTAGAAAAAGAAGAAAAACTTTCAGCCAATTCTAAAGGGGTCGGGTTCAAAATTGGTCGAAATGGGATGGAATACCCCATATATATTTCTTTGTGACTGAACTCCTCCTAAATTACTAGAATGATTTTGTTGAAATTTTATGTGTGTGTTCGAGGGGGTTTGACTAAGATTCACAACTTGGTTCGGGAATTGTACCAGGGACCTAGTTGTGTTAAAAAATCGTATTAATATTAATAGTATTTCAGAGACTTTTCATTCCGGGAAGTGGACCAGGAGCAGACCTATTCTAAATAAAATATTTTATTGTGCGATTTGCTTGAAATTTGGTAAAGGGGTACTTCCATTGCTGGCTCATTATTTGAGAAACTTTTCCTTCCGGTTAGTGGACCAGTTACGGACCTATTCCAAAATATCTAATTTATTGTGGGATTGGCTTGAAATTCGGTACAGACGTATTCTTTGACCTTTTCTAAAAAATGCCCTTTAAGGAGTGATTCGCTTGTTGTTGTATTAACGATAAAGACCTTCCCCGAAGGCTTTAGGGAGTGTTATCGATGTTGATGGTCCTTTGCCGGATATAGATCCGGTACGTTCCGGTAACAAAGCGCCATTAAGGTACTAGCCCGACCATCTGGGGAACTATTAATATGACCGTATTAAACCTTCTGTTGTAAAAATGTTGGCGATAACATTAAAAAAAAAAAATTAATATTTTTTGGGTTTTGGAGTGTGTTTTGGTCGAAACATTGACCCTTTCGCATTTTTTTTGGGTGTGTGTAGTGGAACTTTTTTTCCTGAGCACAGATCCTATCGAAAAATCGATGGCGCGATATCGATTAACTTTCGTCCATACAAATCGACCCAGGTTAATGCGTATGATACACTCATATTTGTAACAGGATTCCCCTCGCGTAGATGAGGTTGACAATTGGTTGCCGAAGCTTTGAAGTTATAAAGATTTGTATTGTGCTTATCAACCCCTTGAATCCGCTTGAAATTTAGTACAGGGACTCCTACTCAACAAGCTTATTTATAGTGCGATTTGCTTGAAATTTTGCCAGGGGTTACATCCTTGACTGACTTATTATTTGAAACTTATTTCCGGAAAGTGAACCAAGAACCGAAGCTTTCCGGTACATGGGTTACTCCTTGACCAAGTTTATATTTGAGAAACGTTTCTCTCTGTATAGTGAATCAATGGGCGACCTATTCGGAAAAAACCCTATTTGAGGAGCGATTGGCTTGCAATTTAATACAGGGATTCCTCCTCGACTAGCTTAATATTTCAAACCCTTTCTTTCCGGGAAGTGGGCTGGGGTGGTGGTATTTCTGTGAAACGTATTATTTGAGTAGCGCTTCAAATTGTTTAATAAATGTGAGGCGCGATGTGGACCCATTTTCGGGATAAAGACCAAAATATGGACTAGGGTGATCTCAGAATGTGCTTTGAGAATATGGATATCAAATAAAATGTTTCAATTAGGGTTTCAATAAGGTGTGCTGGTTAAAACGAAGAGCGAGAGAGAAAGGGAGAGTTATGCAAAAATCCATAGAGAGAAAAACGAAAATAAGCGATAAGAGTGGCAATTAGAGAAGGGGAGGGGTTAGAGAAATAAAAATTCGGAGAAGGGAATGGAGAGAAAAGAAAGTGGAACCACGAGATGAAGTGTGTGCGGGGGGAAAATCAACACGAGAAAAACCTATATGAGGGAAAGAGATAGAGAAAAGAAAGAGTACGAAATGGAGAATGTGCGGGGGGAAGATAAAAAATATAAGTATCAAGATAAGAGAAAGAGTTAGAGGAAAATAGAGGGAGATAAATAAAGTGGGAGTAGAAGAGAAAAAAAGATCGGGAAAGTGAAGGAAAGAAGATAGGTCGGAGGCAGGAATTAAGCACTGACAGGCGGAGGGGGAGGCAAGGAGATACACAATTTTGATGAAAAATTGAAGTTACAATAGAACAGAATAGGATGGAGGGTGAAGAGGTCAATCGAGGCTCTTTTTTTTAATCTTGATTGAAACTTTCGACTTCTAATTTCGCTTTAAATACAAACGGTTTGTAGTTAGGAAGTGGCTATTCGTACGGAAATTCCCATTGAAAAATCATTTTCTTGTGCGCTTGCTACTTGTAAAGGATCAAAGGTCTGAAAAACTTATACTTTCAGTTTTTTCAGTTTGTGTTAGACGTGTTGGAACTAAGTAATATCTTTACAAATAATTGCTTTTTTTGTTTAAATTTTAAAGAAAGTATCTTTTCATGCCAGCTTTAAAGCGAATTTTTATGAGTAATTTATTTTGAAGAATTGAAAAGATTTTAAAAACGATACCTCCTTCAATTTCAGGGACTGGAACGAATGATAGTTATCAGCAATACAGGTAATGGTAATGCTACAGGCTTAACAGGAGCGAGTAGTGCAGCAGCGTCAGGCGTTGGCATAATTACACCAATATTGCGCAATAAAATTGAAAAACTTGCGTTGGAACTAGTAAAATTAGAGAATGAAAGATTTTCAATACCAGCATTACAATTGCTGTTATCCTGTATATATGTGGGTAAGTGATAAATAAGTGTAACGTTTTTTTTTTAATAGTACGATAAAACTTTTGGACAAGTAATAAAGCGTTGTGGGCGGTGAGTTCATATTTGTTCATATATTGTTTTCGAAAGTTTGTTGGATAATTGGGTGATACATGATTTACGAAACTTTGGAATGTAGATCATTGATAATATGCAACTTTTGCATTCTTTTTATGTCGACCAATCTAATAAGTCTCATCCGCTCCGTAGCTAATACCAAAACCAAGAAAAAACGAAAAAAAATTCGTGAGTATCAAGTTCACGTGAAGTTTGATATATAAAGATACAGGTGCTTGTCTGGAAAACTTGAAGATAAACCACAACAGGGGTTACTTCACCAGAAATAAATAATTTCGGGATATTTGAGAACAGAAGCCGACAATTGTTATATGTTACAAAGTTGTGGTGTTATTAGGCTTAGTATCGGAAGCGAAATTATTGTCAAGCTATCAGCGCCAAATCATTATATTTTCAGTGTTTTTTTATAGCCTTGTTGTCGACATGTTATCAAGGTTTCATCGATTTTATGATGGACATTTATCGATATGTGTTTCATAACAAACCGATGTGTCGTCGATAGGAAACCTAATACCTGATAAATAATCAATAACTTTTCAATAATAATCTATAATATATCGATAACTTCTAGAAAAATAATTGATAACTTTTCGAAAACAAGACGGTTATTTTTCTTCACTAAATCGATACTAATTCGATACATTTTTGAAACAAATCGTTCACTCTTTTATAAATAGTCGCCAACTATTTGATAATAAGTGGATAAAAACCCGTTAAATCGTGTAAAAGAAGTCCATAACTGATGAATAACTTTTGCCACCGATAGCTCAACAATTGTTGACAAAGTACCGACAACAAACGGACAAATCATCGATAAGAAGTTGAGAAACCGATACATCTATAATCCTCGATAACAAACCGCCAACACTCCGATAACAAACTGATAACACTTTGCCCGGTTTGGCTCTGGCTTCGCTTTTATCACCTACCCCATATTTATATATTTACTACCATATACAACCCCTCTGTCATAGCAATCAAACATTTCATTCGCGCGACATTCGCCTAACATGAGTGCGAAAACTTCTCAAACTGTTTATAACGAGTTTGCATTTGACAGGTCATTGAAGGCGCGACCGGCGATAAGGGAAGTCTATAACGCAAACTCTTTTCTTGCATAGGCTTGCCACTTTTGATCAGCAGGAAACCTCGGTTGCCCAATACTTTTGGTGTGTTCGAAGATTGGGCGTGAAGGAAGCTAATTCCCAGCCCCTCTTCTCTGAGACATAGGTAAGTTCACCACCCCCGCACCTAAGTTGCCAGTCCAGCATATAAATAACCTAGGTATGCATCATTAGATATGATCTGCTGACAAACAACCGGTCGCTTTGGAAACGATCAAATGATTCGTGATTTGTGCATCGCTGACTCACTAATCCTATCTAGCGATTAGTCAGCTGCGGCTTGCCGAATATCGGTTTTACCAGCCACTGGTTCCTTGGAAATCGATCAACCGATTCATCAATGCTACTCACCGGCATCCACCGATTTAGTGATTAGTTACAACTTACCGCTCATCCTAATCCCTTTTTACTGATCGATAATACACTAGTTCGCTGCAAACCCCGTTACCGTCAACTGATATACCTTTCATCGAAACCCGATCACCGTCCATCGATTACACCAGCATCTGTAAGTTGTCTGTCAAACGATACACCGTTCCCTCATTACGCAGCAGCCGCTATCCATCGATCCCAGGCCTATCACTCCTACATATCAGTACCACCTACTACGCCTACATTTAAGTTTTACAAGCCCTCACATAGCATACCATTTCCAAACGTTACGCTTACGCTTACACTTACCTTACGCTTACATTCTGTATTCCCCATACCGTGAGAAAAAATGTTTGCACATCAAACAATGGCAACAAGAGATTAACCACTAATAGTCAATGGGATACTGTTCTGTAACCCAATGTTGGGCGCCATCGGTAGACTATAATTATAATTTTCACTTGCTTTTAATGTCCAGCTGCTTCAACTACCAAATACTATGCTCTTTTTATTTGTTTTGATCATTGTTGACGCGTTGTTGTTACAATTGTTTGTTTAGCTTTCACTGCTTGCCTTATTTTTGTGTTTTAGCATTTAAGTTTTATTAATTTTGGCCCAGTTCACAAAAATTTCGTTTGGCTAAGTGGATTTTTATCCACAATATCACCAGACTCAGGCCCGTGCGCACGGTTTGTACCGAAATTTCAGAGCCGTAATAAAATCCTCAAATCTCTTGCTGGCAGTACTTGGGGAAAAGATAAAGAAACGCTCATTACCTCTTACAAAGCAATTGGCCAGCCGATTCCATGCTACGCTTCCCCGATATGGTCGCCAAGCCTAAAGATTACTCACTGGAGGAAGCTACATGTCTGCCAAAATACTGTCCTCAGAACCGCCACGGGTTGTTTCCTTATGTCCCCAAAACACCATCTACATAATGAGGCGAGAATACACCCCATCAGGGAGAGAAATGAAATGCAAACCAAACAGTTCCTGTTGAATATCCAGAAACCTTGGCATCCCAACAGACATCTGTTTGATGAGCCACCACCGCCCAGGGGCTTAATGAGTCATCTCCGTAAATATTATGAGGAAATACGGCACCTGAGACGCAGCCGTATGAAGCCAAAAAACTCAAGGAGGTCCTCAGTGAACTCCACAAACAGGCGTCGGACCTCTATGTTAGGAATTGCCCGGTGAATCCTGTACTCAAAGAACAATACCCTAAACTTGCAGAAGAGGAACGTACACTCCGTAGGGGAACGATAGTCACTCTAGTTCAACTTCGATCTAGATACTGTAACAGGTTAAACTCTTACCTATCCAGAATGAACCCCGACATACAAAATGTATGTCCTGCTGGAAATGTGTCCCCACATGACACCAACCATTTCTTCAATTGTAATCTGGAACGAACGCCTCTAACACCCCTCTCATCATGGTCCACCCCTGTTGAAACAGCAAGTTTCCTTGGACTCCCGTTAGAGGATATTGATGAAAATTTGTGATCGGTCACACCTATTGGATGGGGTGAAGCACTGCTACAACAACAACAACATCTCTGGCATTCCAACTTGACAGTCGACGGCAGAGGCAGATAGCTAGCAGAACAAATAGACAACACCCCCCACCCCCTACCCACCCAGAATTTCAGGTAATTGCCACAGCTCGCCTGACATCTCGATCGTCAGCGCAGGGCTCATAAACTGCGTTGAATGGCAGCCGATGCTTACTTTAGCTTCTGCCCACCTCCCATACTCCTTTCAATACAACAACCTGCCAGTTTCGTCACCTACGAAAAGCGGAATTTAAATAAGGTTATCGCTTCAGTATCCGCACGCTTTATTCTGGCCGGTAGAATACCTGAAATCATACCGCATTTCCCGGCTGAAGCCGCAAACGTAGCAAGAGAATGTGAGCTGGCGAGACAGCTCGACCCCCCTATTAGGAGTATCAGATCGGATATTATGCGTCTGGTAAATGAACACAAACGCACCAAATGGGAGGAGCAACTAAGGACGGGCCCAGACGGCATAGCCATGCCGATGCTTAAAAGCCTAGGGAAAGAGGGTTTCAAATATTTAGCGCATGTCTTCAACCTGTCTCTTTCCACCTTTGTCATACCCGAGAAATGGAAAATGGCCAATGTGGTCCCGCTACTAACCTATCAAAAGCTTTTGATACGGTCAACCATGGCTCGTTACTGCAAGACCTGGAAGGGTCTACCCTTCCCCCATGTCTTAAAAGGTGGACCGCAAATTATCTGGGTGGTCGGCAGGCATCGGTGCAATTTAGAAACGAAACATCAAAACCAAGGAGAATTAAACAAGGGGTGCCACAGGGTGGTGTCCTATCCCCACTTTTGTTTAATTTCTACATATCTAAGCTACCTTCACCACCGGAAGGAGTCACAATCGTTTCCTACGCCGATGACTGCACAATAATGGCCACAGGCCCAGGCCCAATGATCGATGCGCTATGCAATAAAATAAACGGCTACCTCCCTGATCTCTCCAGTTTTTTCGCCTCGCGAAACCTGGCATTATCACCGACTAAATCTTCCGCGACCTTATTTACAACATGGACGTCCCAAATGTCGACCATTTTGAACATCCACGTCGATGGCACTACGCTACCGACTGACTGTCCTACACCCCAAAATCTTGGGTATGACGTTCGACCAGGATCTACATTTTGGTGAGCACGCAGCCGCAATTGTTCCGAGAATTCAGAGACGTAACAAAATCCTCAAATCCCTCGCTGGTAGTACCTGGGGAAAAGATAAAGAAACGCTCATGACTACATACAAAGCAATTAGCCAGCCGATTACGTGCTACGCGTCACCCATATGGTCGCCAAGCCTAAAAATTACCCACTGGAAGAAGCTACAGGCCTGCCAAAATACTGCTCTCAGAATCGCCACGGGCTGTCTTCTTATATCCCCAGAACACCACCTATATAATGAGGCGAGAATACTTCCCATCAGGGAGAGAAATGAGATGCTAACCAAACAGTTCCTGTTGAATACCCAGAAAACTGGGCATCCCAACAGGCATCTGATTGATGAACCAGCACCGCCTAGGGGCTTAAGGAGTCATCTCCGTAAGCATTTTGAGGAAACACGGCACCTGAGAACCCAGCCGTATGAAGCGAAAAAACACAAGCAGGTCCTTGGTGAACACCATAAACAGGCGTCGGACGTTTATGCCGGGAATTGCCCGGTGAATCCAGTACTTAAAGAAAAGTATCCAAAACTCGCGGAAGAGGAACGCATACTCCCCAGGGAAACGCGTGTCACTCTTGCTCAACTTCGTTCTGGATACTGTAACAGGTTAAACTCTTACCTATCCAGAATCAACCCCGACATACAAAATGTATGCCCCGCTTGCAATGTGTCCACCCCTGTTGAAACGGCAAGTTTCCTTGGACTCCCGTTAGAGGATATTGATGACAATTTGTGATCGGTCGCGGCTATTAGGTGGGGCGAGCATTGCTACAACAACAACAACAGCAACTAAGGAACTGCAATCTCTCTGCGGGTGTTGGCAAAATATGGTCAACCATCAAATCCTTGGCCAATCCAACTACACACAACGATAAAGTATCTATAGCTTTCGGCAACAAAACTTTATCTGATTCGATGAAATGCGCGATCGCCTTTTGTCGACAATTTATAATGCATTCTTCTGTAGACAAAGCCAGACGTCGTGCAAACCGACGGGCACATAAACACAAACACGACGTACAACCCATTACCATCAACCCCATAGAGGTTGAACTAGCCATCCGCAAGGCCAAGCCCTGCAAATCAATAGGCCCAGACGGAGTCGCAATGCCAATGCTTATACACCTTGGCGCTGAGGGAATAAATTACCTAACGCACGTTTTCAACCTGTCAATGAACAATGGAAAATGGCAAGCATAATTCCACTACTAAAGCCTGGCAAACCAGCTAACGAAGGCTAGTCATATCGACCGACATCACTCCTTTCGCCAGTAGCGAAGACATTGGAAACCATTTTGCTCCCTCATTTCATGGTAAATCTTCACCTAGCCACGCACCGACATGGATTCCGCAAAATGCACGGCACCACCACCGCGCTCAATGCTATAAATACCCAGATTAGTTACGGACTAAATCAGGAATCACCCCATCATAGGACGGTACTCGTGGCACTTGAGCTGTCAAAAGCTTTTTACACAGTCAACAACGGTACGCTACGCAAAGACATAGAAGGCTCACACCTTCCCCCTTGTCTAAAAAGGTGGACCGCAAATTATCTGAATGGTCCGCAGGCGTCGGCTCAATTTAGGAACGAAATCTCAAAACCTAGGAAAATTACACAGTGGGTACCACAGGGTGGTGTCCTATCCCCGCTTCTGTTTAATTTCTACATATCAAAACTCCCTTCCCCACCAGAAGGAGTTACAATCATTTCCTATGCCGACGACTGCACTATTATGGCAACAGGACCTGGCCCTTCAATTGATGCATTAGTTTCTAAAATAAACAGCTATCTATCCGATCTTCCTAGTTTCTTCACCTTGCGCAACTGGCATTATCGCCGGCAAAATCCACGGCCACTGTGTTTACGATGTGGAAGGAACAGATGTCGCAAACATAGGACGTTCACTTCGATGGTATCACGCTACCGACTGTCAGTCACCCAAAGATCTTAGGGGTAACGTTCGATAATACTGTAACCTTCAAGACCCATTCCTCCGAAATTGTATCCAAAGTACAAAATATCAACAAAATCACCAAGTCGCTTGCCGGCAGCACCTGTGGAAAAGATAAAGAAACGTTGCTAAGCACATACAAAGCAATTAGCCGGCCGCTCACAAGCTACGTGTCACCAGTTTGGTCGCCTGGTTATAAAAACACATACTAGAAAAGGCTACAGGCTTGTCAAAATGCTGCAATCAGAACAGCCACCGGATGTCTCCCTATGACCCCCGAACACCACCTACATAGTGAGGCCAAAGAGCAAAATATTAAAGAACACAACGAAATGCTGAACAAGCAGTTTTTGGTAAATAGTCACAAAACAGGTCATCCTAGCAAACAACTGCATCTATCACCGCCTACACGAGGGTTAAGGGAACATCTCCATAAACACTATGACACCTGCCAACAACAGCCGTTTGATCCAGACCAGCATAAGCAGGCCCTAAGCCAAAAAAAATATATATATTTTTGTACTGGATTTTCCGTTACAAATTGTGACAACGACGTAAGAAATGTATTCACCAATCATATATATTTTAAAAGGTAAATAAATAAAAAGTTGCAAGATTTCCAGTGCCCGATTTTTGTTTCACCTTATAGGAGGCCGCGGGATATCGGTGACTAAGAACTACCAACCTCCTAATCCAGGGTGTTATGCGGACCGTGCATATTGGATTATTTGCAGCCACGGTTTGACGCATTTTTCCCCATTTTTTAATTTAGATGAAGATGAATTCAAAAACTTTAAAACAAAGTAAGGATGAAAAGAAAAAGGTGATGGCGTCGCAAGCTGGGGAAGTGTAAATCGTTACTAAATGACTGTGATACTCCGCCCATGTTCCTTTTACCATTTACTAAATTTTCACGATTTAGTCATAAAGTTCATCTACTCGCCAAGTTTTACCACTTTAACAGTATTTTTAAATGCAATGTGTCAGTTTTAAATTTTTTTAGAAACTTTCGATATCGAATAAGGAAGCTCGGTTATCGCTCGATTTCGCCCAATTTGAATACCAATCCATTCCGGGCTCAAATTAGCTAGTTTATCGAATTTCAAAAATTTCGATTAAAGGATGTCTCTATCTTTCTCGATTCCTTCATGTCATTATCTACAACCGTTATTCAATCAAAGTTACTATACACATGTGCGTATAAAAATTGCCTTGACTTCGACCCGAATATAATTAATCCATGCCAATATACTTACTTTCACCGTGGTTGGTACCCCACATTCTCTTGCAAAAACATAAAAAAGTCTACAGTAAGAAGGTTGTTTTATTTGAAGCGACGTAAACTCATTTTCAAAATTCCTATAGAAAACACGTTAAAACACTTTAATTTTACGAATATGAGAAAGATGGAAAGATGCTTTAATCCATTACAAATTAAAAAAAAAAATTACAAATTAAGGTCTCATTAATACTTTGATAAGATTTTGATTATGTCATCCCGCTTAAGTTCGAGCAGTATTGTTACTCAACATTTTTTGCACTGCTCCCAACTCTGGTTATTTGCCAGTGTACGATAGAACATATTAGCAGTTTGCAAACAGATGAAACTAATTAAGTGTACGCCTTGTTCTTTTCATAAAAATGTAAAGCTAACTTAATAAGAAATTTCTATAGAAATGTTATTCTAAAAAGCTGTATAAATATTTTGTGTTTTTCATCATTTCGTTGAATGAAAAAAAAGTGTTTTTATTCTTAAAATTCGTGGAATCCAGAAGGAAATGTTTTTGCTTATTTTTCACTCACACGACCTAGTTATGTATAAATAGCGTGCACAAAATTGATCTTGGTGAAATTTATACTTAAAACCCGGTAGAAATAGTTCTAAACTGAAATGAGCTCACGCAATTGTTTAGCGTTCTTATTTATCATTGTTGGCAGCATTTTGAGTTATTCGAATTCGGAATATCGTATGCAAGGTGGCAGAGATTCGGCTATATACAGAAGCCCATATGTAGTATCACTACGTGATGGCGGCATAAATGATTGTCTTGGCTCAATAGTTACTTCGCAAAAGGTGGTTACAGCTGCAAGTTGTATGGATAAACACAGAAGGAAAGATTACTCTGTTATAGCTGGAACAAGGGATTTATGTAATGGACTAGGACAAAGTCGCAAAGTGAAGAAAATAGCCACTCCAAGTGAGTATACACACGTAAGAAAACATTTGAATATTGCTGTGGTGACAGTGGATGAAGAATTCGACCTGAGCGATACCACAGTACAAAAAATAGAACTTTGCAGTTCATTTGACACGAGCACAGAAATGCGAGTTTATGGATGGAGTGAGAGATTTATAGGCGAGCGTTCGCAACCACTCTTATCTAATGTCTTGACTCCATATGTATATGATGAATGTAAGTCGCTATATAACATGTATCGAGAATCTTTCACACCATCAATGAGTTGTGCTACTCGTGCTACATTTGATGAGTGCTGGGTAAATCCTGGAACACCTGGCGTTATAAATGGAAAACTCTGTGCGTTGGCATCACATAATCTTTTTTGTAATAACCCGCTTTTTCCGACTGCTTTTACAAATTTAACTAATGATGAAGTTCTAAGTTTTTTAAATAAAAATCATATATATGTGGGATCTGGAATGGTGGCGTCATCATCAAATCCACCAGTTCACTAAAGAATGGCAACACGTTCGGTAAATGTCAAAGAGAGAAGGTAGAGTATAGGTGGCAACCGAAGAAGTAAGTCGTATTGTGTCATCGTGAGTGTGCGGCTATCAAAGACAACTAATTAAAGAATAAAATGTAATCTCAGTGAACTATGCTGTATTAAAATACAAATTACTTTAAAATACTTTATTGTCGTACATTTAAATACTTTTAATGAATTCTAATTAAACATTTTTTTTTTTTAATAAATTAAGTGTCGTCTATAAAGAAATTTTGGTTGTAAAGATGGATATTCGGGCTATTAGCGAGCTCTGGGCAATTTTGGTCATAGTACTATTGTTTAGCTATATTTTATTAAAATAATTCGTTAAAAATAAACGATTGTGAGCACACAAAGAAATCTATTTGTACTATGGCACTATTGTGAATATTTGCACTGCATTACCGGCAATTGCTACCGTACGCTAGATGGCAGCTCACGTCAAAGGATATAGAAGGTATTCTAAGATAGAGCCTTTTCGAAACGGCGGTTGAGATATGGTGATATTCTAATCAGCAGTCGAAATGGCGATATTTTTTGTGTGTTATCTTGGAATAAATGTTTATAATTGCGACTTAAAAAAAATATTTTTGATGGTATGCAATGAATGTTGGCGCTGAGGGAATAAACTACCTAACGCACGTTTTCAATCTGTCAATGAGCAATGGAAAATGGCAAGGGTAATTCCACTACTAAAGCCTGGCAAACAGCTAACGAAGGCTAGTCATATCGACTGAATCACTCCTTTCGCCAGTAGTGAAGACATTGGAAACCATTTTCCGCCCTCATTTCACGGTAAATCTTCGCCTAGCCACGCAACAACATGAATCCTAGTCGCCCGTAGCTCTCGCTTTATTGAACAGATTCCTAGCCTGGCATCTTAGCTGCCCAAGCTTTTTGTTCCACCAAGGCACGTCGCGTTGATTATGTATCTTTCCTTGTTGATTATCTATCTTTCCTTGGGGGCAGCTCTCATTGAAAGCAGTTTTAATGTCTGAGTGGAGCTGTTCAGCTTCCTTCTCAAACTCCTGCACGGTGGGTCGCTGTAAGCTGTTACCAGCGCAAAAGCTCCCAGTTCGTTTTCCTGGGATTTCTAAAATCTGGCATGTGTTTCGGAAAGTGACCAATGTCGATTACAATGTGTTTGTGTTTCGACATTGATTCCTCTCCTGAAAAATGCCAGTTAGTGACGGTGCTGACCATATTATGGCTGCACAGAGTAAGATCTGAAACTTCCCTTTTAATAGTATTTAAAAGGTGAGATAATTGCCCCGATTGATATTACTTGTATTATTACTACTGATAAACTCAAGGAGGTACTCACTCCTCTTGTTGATGTTCGAATTAACCCATGTTGTATGATGGGAATTAGCGTCACAGTAGAGGATCCATGGTGTGCCACTCTGCTGACAGTATTTGATGAGGGCTATTGTTTCGGTTGTTGGGGCCGTTTCTTCCTCCCCCGGAAAGTAGGCAGAGGCCAAAATTGCCTCTTGTTCGCCTATTGGGGTTAGAATTTTAGCCCAAACTGCTACGAGATCAGCCGTCATAAACTGTAAAAATGGAAGAAATAATGTGTTTGTTGCTTGAAAGCATCGCGGCTCTTAGACGAGAACTGGTGACATAAATTAACTTGCCATCAGTACTGTTCAGGCCTTTACGGCACCGTGTTGAATCAAGGGCTCCTGGATGAAGGTTATTCACAGACCTTCTTCTGCAAATTTTTTAATTAGGACGTCTGAGGCTGCCTTTGCGTGGTGAAGATTCACCTGGAGGCATTTCAGACGTTTTAGCTTTTGGGCTTTGATAGGGAGGGGAGACACTATTTATGGTCTTTGCGGCCACGTGTGGCCATCTTCCTTGCCCTATTGCTGTGCAATATTACAGCTTCTTCAGCCGTTCGTCCTCGTCATTTCTTGTTCCCTTCCCTGACATTGGGGTGTTGGTTGCCTTGTTGTCAGGTTTTGGGGGACAGGCTGGCGGACTGTCGCTGCCTCGTTTGGACTTTGTGGGCCAATACTAGACCCAGAAGGCCTGGGCTCTTCTTGAGAAGGTTTTGATGGGTGTCCGATTGACTCGGCAAATCCTGCTGTTCAGTAGGTAAATGCCTACTAGATACCTTCAGGTTCTTCGAACAGCAGGGTCTGACATCGTCAACCGTGTCATCCCCCCTCCCTTATTGTCACTGCCGCTTGTATTTATGTTTCCCACGGGCAAGGATGGCTTATTTTTGGGCCTTAACTTGACCCTGTCAAACCCACAGAAAACCAGGTAGTTGCGTTGCTTAAACAGCTCGGCAGACATTTGAGCGGCACTCCTCTTCCTTAAAATACCCCACGAGAATGATGTGACGTGTTATATCCGCATCAGATACCACCTTCGGCTTAGAACCTTGCCATGGATTGAGCTTTGGGGCGATAGCCCTTAGCCACTATGCGGTGGTTGCATCCCTGCACGTGATAGAAAGCCAGCCTGGGCGAGGTGTGCGACCGCTAAAGGTGGGCCTTATAGCACCATCTTTTTGGCTCATTAACTCTCCCAGGATGACCTTCTGTTTCAGTTTTCAGCCTTACCCAACTCAGGACATCCCTGAAAGTTGCCGACTGCTTGGCTGTTGCATTACGATGGGGGACATTCGATGCACAGCTTTTGACAATATTTTTGTATTGCCAGCTGTGGGCAGTGACATCTTTTTGGGCTCTCTCTCTGGTGGATTCAAGCTGTCTAAGCGGCCTCTCTCGGCTGACCCCTCACCGCGGCCAGCAATCGCTTGAGACGTTTTCGAACGGCCCCACTTAGCCGATCGCGCTCTGCGTTCTGGCCAGGCTGATCGCTTTTCGCTGGAGAGGCAAGGAGCCTCTCTTCATCCTCCGGAAAGGTTGTGGATTGTGACTCTACCCAATCTGCATCCTGCATAGTCCCCACATCTGCCATCTTCACGTCATGCAAGTTTTTAAATTAGGGATTATTCGGCCTCGGCAAGTCTGTGGCATTAGCTGATTCGGCTTGCACCGAAAGGTCGCAATCGACCTGATCTGTTGGGACTTGTTCAGCTCCATTTTGGTTTTTTGTATATTATTGTTTTCCATATAAATACCCACGAGTATGTGGGAAGGTAGGTCAGCTGGGACATGGCCCCCAATATCCCAGTAAGACTAATTACAACCAGAGAGCGTCAGGTATATGAAGGCCACTGTTATTAGGTACACTAACGTAGTGCCATTCACCCCATTGGCACGGTTCGGATAACACTCATAATTACGGGTTTCATCGAGTTGTCCTCTCTAGATCCGCCATATTTGTTAGCAAAGCTTGGGCACCTTATTCAGGGTATGACTCTTCGCCACGTTTGGCCGGTCTTGAACTAAAAATAGCACCTATTTATAGGAAAACTTGGCCCAGGGGAAACGGAGTACGGATGGGAGATGGTAGAAGAAGGGAAATCTGGTTATAGGGAGGAGAAAAAGGAGGGTCGCCGCTCGCATTCGCCGCCGAAGCGTTACCAGGTGTCACCGCGAAGAGGCTGCACCTCAATATGGGGGGAGGGTGCAAGAACCTACGAGTCGACGTTTTGGGATGACGCCAGTGTGTGCACGGCGAGACATCCCCATCAAAGACACCCACTAACCTAATAAGCTCCCTTTCTACAGATCTCCACCTTGCAGTAGTCATCTGTCCGAAAGGATTGCTATGATCAACTAGCGCCACAGTCAGTGACTGCTTTGCCACATCACTCATCTTCTCTGGAAAAGCCGGAGTCTTAGTGTTATCTACCTTTGGCACCTCCGAGAAAGCAGTAGTCTTAGCGTTAACTCCCTTTAGCATCTTCGAGAAAGCCGGAGTCTTAGCATTATCTCCCTTTGGCTTATCTCCTACTTCCGTAGTTGGAACTTCCCTCTGATTCGCAGCTTTCGAGGAAGTTGCTACCTCGTTATTGGGGCCCATCTGTCTTACAGCTTTGGGCCTACTTGCCTTGTCTATGCAACTGCCCTGCCTCGCGGCTCTGGAACTAGGTCCTTTCTGCCTCTTGAATGCAGGCTTGTCGCCTTCCGCCGAACGTTGCCTTCTTCATTCTGCCATTCGACGCTTCTTCCTCCTCGTACTGGTTCCAGAACCGATGGTTTATCGCAACAAACCTTTTGAACTGCCTTCGACCTACTTCTACCGCCTCATGGGCCCATTCCACGCGCTCGATCTCCACTTCTGTTGGGTCGATCACTGCTCCCAGGCGTTGGACAATTCTTAGTGCTGCATGGTACTGAAACTAATTAAGTATACGCTTTGTTCTTTTCATAAAAATATAAAGCTAAAATAATAAGAAATTTCTACAGAAATATCATTTTAAAAAGCTGTATAAATATTTTGTGTTTGTGTCATTGCGGGCATTGAAATTTTAATTAGGCACTTCAACCAAAAATTTACTCAAGGTTAAATGGGTTGAATAAAAAAAAAAAGTGTTTTTATTCTTCAAATTCCTGGAATCTAGACGAAATGTCACTTTAAAAAGCTGTATAAATATTTTGTATTTTTATAGTCAGCTGAGCAGAGCTCACAAAATATATTAATTTTGTTCGTATAACGGTACCCCGTAATAAACTAATCGAGATAGATATAGACTTCTTATATCAAAATGATCTGGGCGAAAAAAGAAATTCATTTAGCCATGTCCGTCCGTCCGTCCGTCTGTCCGTGAACACGATAACATGAGTAAATTTTGAGGTATCTTGATGAAATATGGCATGTATGTTCCTGGGCGCTCATCTCAGATCGCTGTTTAAAATAACGAAGTCGGACTACAACCACGCCCACTTTTTCAATATCGAAAATTTCGAAAAACCGAAAAAGTGCGATAATTTATTACCAAAGATGGATAAAGCGATGAAACTTGGTAGGTTGATTTACCTTATGCCGCAAAATAGAAAATTAGTAAAATTTTTGACAATGGGCGTGGCACCGCCCACTTTTAAAAGAAGGTAATTAAAAGGGTTTCAAGCTGTAATTTGGCAGTCGGTGAAGATATCATGATGAAATTTGGCAGGAACGTTACTCCTATTACTATATGTGTGCTAAACAAAAATTTGTAAAATCGAATGACGAACACGCCCACTTAAAAAAAAAATATTTTTTTTTAAGTCAAATTTTAACAAAAAAATTGAATATCTATGTCAAAAATTAACTCCAATAATGATATGGTGCAACAAAATACAAAAATAAAAGAAAATTTCAAAATGGGCGTGTCTCCGCCCTTTTTCATTTAATTTGTCTAGTATACTTTTAATGCCATAAGTCGAACAAAAATTTACCAATCCTTGTGAAATTTGATAGGGGCATAGATTCTATGACGATAACTGTTTTCTTGAAACTGGGCGAAATCGGTTGAAGCCACGCCCTTCCGCTCGGCCGTTAACACGATAACTTGAACAAAACTCGATATATCTTTACTAAACTTAGTTCACGTACTTAAATTACGAAAATGAAAAAAAATCCATAATTCTATACCAAATACGAAACAAGGGATGAAGCATGGTAATGTTCGGTTACACCCGAACTTAGCCTTCCTTACTTGTTCATCATTAAGGGCATTGAAATTTTAATTAGGCACTTCTAATCAAAAATTTACTGCAGGTTAAATGGGTTAAGAGAAAAAAAATGTTTCCTTCTATAAATATCCCAACAAGCAAAGTTAACATTCTCTTATAAAAACATCAAAAAGTCTACAGTAAGGAGGTTGTTTTATTTGAAGCGAGGTAAACTCATTTTCAAAATTCCTATAGAAGCCGTCTAAAACACATTAATTTTACGAACATGAGAAAGATGGAAAGATGCCTTAATCCATTACAAATTAAGGTCTCATTAAGACTTTGATAAGATTTTGATTATGTCATCCCGCTTAAGTTCGAACAGTGTTGTTACTCAAAATTTATTGCACTGCTCCCAACTCTGGTTATTTGGCAGTATACGATAGAACATATTAGCAGTTTGCAAACAGATGAAACTAATTAAATGTACGCTTTGTTCTTTTCACAAAAATACAAAGCTAACGTAGTAAGAAATTTCTATAGAAATGTCATTTTATAAAGCTGTGTAAATATTTTGTATTTTTCATCATTACGGGTATTGACATTTTAATTAGGCACTTCTAGCCAACAATTTACTCAAGGTTAAATGGGTTAAGAAAAAAAAAAGTTCTTTTCTATAAATATCCCAACAAGCAAAATAAACGTAATGTACGTTTTTAATCAGCTATCTCAAAAAAAACATAAATCTTACAAAACATGGTTGGGACCCCAAATTCTCTTGTAAAAACATAATCAAGTCTGCAGTGAGAAGGTTGTTTTATTTGAAGCGACGTAAACTCGTTTGCAAAATTCCTATAAAAGTCGTCTAAAACACTTCAATTGACGAAATTTTGAATGCATTTTTTGCTGTACCTCGACGAATCGCGTTTTTGGATGACCAATAAAAAGCAAGAATGTAAACATTTTATTGAACCTCCCCCATGTGTAAATCCTGCGCATGGCCCTGCCTTACTCGGCGATTAGTTAGTTATTAAACATATGCACATATGTATATTTATATATATGTACATATGTATGTATTATTATATATGAGCAATATAACTACTCAATATATTTTGGGCTATTTGCCGCCATTCGGATTATCCGCCGGAATTTGTATTGCATATGAAGTATATTAAAATTGCGGCGTAATAGTTATTATAGCGGTAGTGGTGGTAGTGTTGTTAACACAAATGTGGTGCAAACAAACAACAACAAAAACATTTGCAATAAAAGTTCAATTGCTAGCAAAAATAGCATCAACGTCAAAGCTAAACGCTCAGCTGGATAAATTTCTCTGTATCTTTCGATTTCGATTGGATTAAATTTACTATTTTTCGCTAAATATACGCGCATATATGAGTGTATGTATATGTGCATCATAAATACCCCTTGAAAAAAATTGTGCGATTAATCCCTAAAGAGATTGGTCTCCGATTGATCTCTTTTGTCTACATTTGGGCATAATTGATCCCCTTTATATGTAGCCCATTTTAAGAAATATTAAAAAAAAACGGCAACGAAGTGAGTAGAATATAAGAGATTACAGGTGATCGAATGTAGTTATTTAAGAAAAATGCGGAGCCCTATACCAAACCTAAATTACTAGGATTTAACGACTACGCAGGAGTTAGGGTTAAATTTTCGGATAATATTTATTATTCCATTTTGAAAAGCGGGCAAACAACTTACATCAAATAGATTTGGTAGCTTTGGTAGTCTCTGCCATGAAAACTGCGACTGGCCCTATTTGAGACCTTATTGAACCTTAAAGGGACTAGTCTTCATATGTTCCCATATGGGTGCAAAGGGGCTTGGTCCTATCGATCCCTTTCGGGTACGAATGGGTACAATTAGTGTCTCCATAGGATATGCTCAAACAAAAGGGAACAGTTCAACTCATAAAAAGAGATCCAAACTGGCATTGGTCGCATACACCTTTGCGACTAACCTCCGATTCATCCTAGACTAATCGCATTTTTGTAGGGATATGTAGTATATAGTATTTATGTGTCTTTCGTAAAGTATTAACGTGCGTATGCATTTAAATTTCTATTTCAAATACAGTTATTTCGGTTAGTGTCATGTTGTATTGGTTTTTCTCTGTAATTATTTGTAAACTGTCACGCTGCATATTTGTATATGTGTACTAAGCGGGGTCGATTCGATTTTTCGATAGGTTTAGGGCTAAGGAAAAAAAACTTCCACTAAGCATACCCAAAAAAATAATTTTCGAGCCTGCAAATTTTGAGTTTTTTGACTACCTACTTAAAAAATTTTCATTTGATTTTAAAATTTTCATGTATACCCTGTGCGACTCAAAATTGTCCGCTAAAAACTTTGGCGATAACGGTTTTTTGAAAAAAAAAATATTTTTTGAGTTTTAGGAGTGTTTTGGTGAAAAATTTAATGAATTTGTCTCATAGTTCCTATCCCACTTACAATTATGCGATAAAAACGTTGGCATTAACAGCTTAAAAAAATTTTTTTTTGGTTTTTGGGACTTGTTTTGGTCGAAATCGATTTTTTTCAATTTCAAGGCTCCAAATCATTTTTTATGTATATTTTTCCGTTAGACCCACCAATAAGAATACCAAAATGATCAGGGGACGAGCTAAGTTGATTTAGCCATGTCCGTCCGTGCGTCTGTCCGTCTGTCCGTTTGTTTGAACGCAAACTAGTCCCTCAATTTTTGAGATATCTTGATGAAATGTGGTAAGCAGGCATATTTTGATGGGGGATTTGACATTTGTCGGAATCGACCGGATCGGACCACTATAGCATATAAGTACCATACAATCGATTGTTCAGTAAGAGGGTTTTCGCCATTTCTGCCCCATTTCTGCCTCATTTTAACAGCTAGCAACATCAAATTTTACCACAAGCTTACGTATTGGGCATAGATGGTTGTCTGAAAAAATCGTCAAGATCGGACATAAAAAAAAAAAATCCTCTTATCTGAACAATCCGTTGTATGGGAGATATATCTTATATATATGTCCGATCTTGACGATTTTTTCAGACAACCATCTATGTCCAATACGTAAACTTGTGGTAAAATTGATGTTGCTAGCTGTTAAAATGACGCAGAAATGGGGCAGAAATAGCGAAAACCCTCATATTGAACAATCGATTGTATGGGAGGTATATGCTATAGTGGTCCGATCCGGTCGATTCCGACAAATTTCAAATCCCCCATCAAAATATGCCTGCTTACCAAATTTCATCAAGATATTTCAAAAATTGAGGGACTAGTTTGCGTTCAAACAAACGGACAGACGCACGGACGGTCATGGCTAAATCAACTTAGCTCGTCCCCTGATCATTTTGGTATACTTACTGGTGGGTCTAACGGAAACATATACATAAAAAATGAGTTGGAGCCTTGAAAATAAAAAAAATCGATTTCGACCAAAACAAGTCCCAAAAACAAAAAAAAAAAAATTTTATTTTTTTTTAAACTGTTAATACCAACGTTTTTATCGCATAATTTTAAGTGGGATAGGAACTATGAGACAAATTCGTTTTCATCGGCAACACTTTTGCACGTTTCTGAAGACCCCTTAAAAAAAATGGCGAAAAAATAAATTTTTTCACCAAAGCACTCCTCAAAACCCAAAAAATATTTTTTTTTTTTCCAAAAAACTGTTATCGCCAAAGTTTCTAGGGGAAAATTTTGAGTCGGACAGGGTATACATGAAAATTTTAAAATCAAATGAAAATTTTTTAAGTAGGTCATGAAAAAAACCTAAAAAATCAAAGAAAAAAGTCAAAAAACTCAAAATTTGCAGGCTCGAAAATTATTTTTTTGGGTATGCTTAGTGGAAGTTTTTTTTTCTCAGCTCTAAACCTATCGAAAAATTGATGGCGCGATATGGGTTAACTTTCGTGCATGCAAATCAACCCAGCTTAATGTGTACGCTTGTATGTGTTTGGTTTAGCTTTTTTCTTTGCTTACTGTTTGCAGTAATATTTGGTTGTTTTTACAATAAGTAGATTTGTACATAACTAGGCCAATTCTGATGTGCAAAATTGTCGCACAAATGCAAATAGCTTTACACAATTCACATCTAAATTTTGTTTATATTTAGTATGCCTTTATGCACAAGCAATTTGATCATTTATTCGTAATGTGTTTGTACTTTTGCACTAATTAGAAATTAGAAAATTGCAAAAATTGGTAAAATGTCACTTTTAAAGTAAATAAATGTAAGCTTTTTGAACTTATTTTAGTGGACAAAAAACTTAAACATAAAAGTAAAATTACTATCAAGTGCATAAACAATAAAAATATTTGTAACTGTCATTATATTCTTGTTAGGTGGTTTTTGTCGAAGGCTGAGGTAGCACTCAGTCTATCCAGAGTCAATAAACACACCTCTTTTACTTTCTAAATAAATACACATTATTTTTTTGGTGATATTTGGTTCAGACGTACACACGGCGGAGAATTATATTTAGTTTTATTATTGGAGGGTGAACTGTAACCAACCATGATTCATGGAAGAGGTAACAGGCGTAGGATCGGTGAACAGCATCCAACTCTCGGTGTAATCGGTGAACAGTGACTGGGTTTTGGTCGACGAAAAACTTGCGGCTTCTGATGCAATCGGTTAACGGTGACATGGTTTACAGCGGACAAGTGCCTTATCGATCGGTAGAGTGGGTGTTATGATGGTTGATGGCAGCGATGACAAATCGGTGGATGCAGGTGACTCGGTGATGACAAATGGGTGACTCGGTTCCCAATCAACCAATGTTTGGTGAAATTTAAACCGAGCCAATCACAAGTGCGATCGAGGGTGAACTAGTTGTCTCCATACCCAATATCCTGTACACCAAAAGGAGCCAAACCCACCTTAACAACCCTGGAAAAAGTCCAACATACAACAACGCCGAAAGAGAGCGTGCTGCATGAGAGTAAGATTCGACGCCTCCATGATTGATGCTTATTTTAACTTAGAACTGGTGTCTGGGTCGGTACTAATGCCAAGAATTGTGTGCACAAGTACATAAGTAAGTCTACAAACATACGGCGACGCACTGCCAATGAAGCAACACCACTCTGAGTCTGACATTCAAACAGGCACTGAATCTGTCAGGATACTCCAACGCCCATAAAACTATGCAATTTACTTTCCAGGTTAAAACTTTCAACCATGTTCCTATATACAGAAACGAACAGAAAAACGACAGTGACAATTTTTATCAAATTTCGTTAGTTAAATTCGACGTTTTTATTTTCAATATTGTAAGAAAAAGTTTCTATGAATTTTGTACGTGACACTATGTAAATAAGTCTCAAAAGCATTTTCGAAACAACTCGAAAATTCGAAAAAATTTATAGCTCAATCAATTTTATATGAAAGAAAATCTAGAACATCTTTCGGAAAATATGATCCAAAAGTCAATGTAAATTTCAAAATACTTATAACTTCTACTTTGCTAAGCCTATTTTGCGAAAGATCGAAGCCCAGCGCGCCTCGGTTGATTAGACCTTTTCCGAAATAGCACGATACTCTTTCAGTTGATACTGGAAAAATAATACCGGCAGCAGAACTTAGCAGCTCTGGAACAATATTTTATAAGAGTGTGCAATTACTGACGAGCTGACAAAATCAGCCAAAACCTCTTCGAAAGATTTAAGGACCACTACTCGTTGACGACACCGAGTACCGAAGACACCAAAAAAAGTTCAGATTAAAACACAGTGGCTATGCTCGCTAGGTCATGTTATGCGTATGAAAGAAGATGCTCCGGCCAAAAAAGTAGGACCAGTTAGAGAAACTGGCACCATTAAGCTCAAAGACAAAGCGAAGTAAACTGTTAGACTAATTTGAAAGGGCTACAAAATTACATACTCAAAAACAATTCAGAGAACCTCAAGTAAAAAGTTGGAAATTTACTCGATTTTTTCCGAAAAAGTTTTTGAGGTTGATCTACGTATGTAGTTTCAATTACAAAACTAATGGAAGTTTTTTTTTAATTAAGAAAATAAAAAAGGAAGAATTTAGTTAAATATGATAAAAGCTGCCACTGCTATTTTTCTGGACACTGCTGTATCTACGTACATTCATATGTGACATACATATTTACAGCACGCTTGTCACACAAAACTGCTAGCAAAAGATATACTAACATACAAATCTAGCAAAAAAACAAAAATAAATTCGAGCTCAATCCGCGAAAATTGTAGTTTCACTGTTGTCGCCATTATTTCAATGGTTACAGATGCGTTGTTGTTGTATTGTTATTGTTGTGCCGTTGTCGGTATGTTTATTTTATATCCCTTACTTAGTCGTGGCAATTTTTTCTGACTTACTCTCCTATCGGTTTGTAAATAAAAATTTTAATATATAAAACGAATTCGTGAAATTGTTATACGAGCTTTTTCAACAAGTTTTTTTTACTTGTAAGCTTTAGATTTTTTTTTTTTTTTGTTTTGCAAAATTTTTTGCATATTTTCGGCATAAAGTTGGCTTTAACTTGATTTTCATTTCATTGTTGCAATTTTTATTTTTATTTTATTTGTTATTTTTTCTTTAACTTTTTGTCACAGTTATGGCAATATTTCATTCCATGCTTAGGTTCATTTTGTTGTATATTTACATTTGTATGCGTGTATGAATATTTACTTACATATACATATATGTATATACTGCTGCTTGGATAAATTCATATGTTATATTTAACGAGTTTTGGAGAATTCCGACTTTACTACAAATTACTTTCCTCGAAAATTACACAAAAAATGTGTAGTGAAAGGACATGTACCGGTGCGTATACGTAAAATTTATTTTTATTTAATTGTTATATAAATTAGGTTGGGTTGAACTGACCGGCCAATAAGACCTCACATTGACTGAATATGTCTATAGTGCTACAAAAGTTTGTTTGACGACCACACTGAAGAATCCCAATCAGGTGCCAGACATATTTTATAGAATAACTCCGTCCTCTTGGCGAATACTATCATTTTTCTAGGGCCCAGCTTAATTGCTGCCTCGAGATCTTGCAACTCTGCTGCCCCTAATAGCTGGAGCCTTTACCTGGCGAGCGTAGGACATGAACACTGAACGTGCTCAACTGTTTCTTCCTGCAGCTTACACTTACTACACTTGCTGTTACTGACGAAGCCTAACTTATAAGCATATGACGCCAGAAGGCAGTGTACAGTCAGTATGCCCATCGTTGCCCTTAAATCTTCTCACTTCAGAAATATGAGCCACTTTGTGAGTCTAATATTGTAAGCTTTTCACATGATCTCAGAAATTTTACAGCCCCGCGCTTCTGTCCACACTTTTCCTGCTTTATGGGTCATATGTACCACCTGTCTCCTTTTGATTTCTCCAAAACGGATTAGGATGTTTACCGTAGATTCAGCGCGTGCAGCACCTTCCTTTGCCAGCTCATCGGCCTTTTGGTTAACTTCTGACCTTTTATGACCTAGAATTCCGTATAGATATATGGTCTGGCCTCAGCGAAGTTTTTCCAATGCTTCTTTGCATTCCAGAACACTTCTTGATTAAGTAGTGTACGAGGTTATTGCTTTTATCGCCGCCTGACTATCAATATTTATATTGACGCGACTGCAGCTTAAGCACGCTTCCCACAGAATAACTGCTGCTTTCTTCACGGCTATAATTTCCACCGGAAAGAGGATTTCTGGATCGACGTAGTAAACAGCCGACCCGACCCCTTCCGTTAATTTGCAACTATCGGTATATACGTAGTATTTTTTGCCATTTCTGCACCACCCTGGCGCCTACCCGCCGGCTCAGTTGTGGCCCCAGAACTCTCTCGAAGCTTAGGCACGGGACCATATATTCCGCTTGCCCGATATTAGATGATTTTTATAGAGGATTTGCATATAAAACTCTATAACAAATAAAAACAAGTAAGGACGGGACTGTCTTCAGCTGTGCCGAAGACTTCATACCTTTTATGAATGGGGCTGAACTATAATCTTATCATATTCGTAATCTCCAAATAATGCGCTGTATAAGATAAGAAATATATAGTGAATAGATGTACATACCTAAACGATTTCAAGATAAATATAAAAAAATGGCAAAAAACCCCCTTATCTGTACGATCGGTTGTATGGGATATATATTATATATAGCTCTGATCGAAATGATTTTTACAGGAAATCTTCTATGGTATATTAGAATATATATCACCAAGTTTCATGTTTTTGTATTGGAAACTAAGGGAGAAATGGCCAAAAATCTTTCTATCTGAACGATCGGTTGTATGGGATATATACTATATATAGCTCCGATCAAAGTGATTTTTTCAGAAAATCTTCTATGATATATTAGAATATATAACACCGAGCTTCACGTTTATACTTTCTAAATTGCGGCAGGAACGACCAAAATCGTCTTATCTGAACGATCGGTTGTATAGGAGATATATTTTATAGTGGTCCGATCCTACCGGATCCGACAAATGTCTAATATAATACAAAAATACATCCTTGTGCCAAATTTCATTGAGATATCTCGAAATTTGAGGGACTAGTTTGCGTTCAAACAGAGAGACGGACGGACAGACGGACGGACGGACAGACGGACATGGCTATATCAACTTATTTCGTCGCCCTGATCAATTCGGTATACTTAATAGTGAGTCTATCTTCTATATTTCTCAACCTTACAAACATAGGACCAAAGTTAATATACCATTTCATGTGCATGAAAGTTATAAAAACAGAAATGTTACGTATACGCACCGGTACACGTATCTTCTGGTGATACGGATATATTTGCGTGTAATTGGTTGTTTTTAAATGAAATTATGTGTTTATTTCTGCTCTGCAAAGAAGGTAAAAAAAACAAGGAAGCCGACATTTAGAAAGTTAAAAGAATTTAGCAAAACTTTCTCAGTTATTAAATCAATTTGGCCCAATTTTCCAATGCGACAATCGTTTCTCCGAACTACGATACGTTCTCAGCACCCTTTTTTTATGGCGACGCGTCCGTCGAATTGTATTTGTATCCACCTACATATTTCAAAAGTTATTTATATACACAATTCGTAGTCGTTATTTTTAATATTTTATTAAAATTGATTGCATCACTGAAGCATAGTTGCTTTTGGTGTTGAAATGGCATTTTAGTATGTTGAAAATAAATATTTTTCTCTTAATTTACTTGCAATATAACAAATTTTTTTTTGTTGAATGATAAAAGCTTAAAAGCAGAAGGATTCACATTGTATTGGTTTTTTGTTCGAATAAAAAAGATCATTATTGAACTGCCGGAAAAAATTAAAGATTATTCTTATCATAATGTTTTTAAAAAACTGTATTTGCATATTTGAGTAAACCATATCAGAACGCAATAACTACAATAGCAGAGATTTTAGAAAATTGAGGAAATATAACTGAACACGTTAGGGTATCCAAGTTCGGATGTAGCTATTGATAAACGTAATTCGCAGCTTCGATAAGCTACGAGAACCAATGAGAGACTGACTGGTCCCAAGTCTAAGCTTTACCTTCAAGGCAATTCATGTAAATGTTGGTCAACCAGCAGCAGTAAATTCACAAATAATTTTGAAGCTGCGCAGAAATAATGCAATGCGCGAGCTCGGAAACACAAGTTGGTTTACCTGCAGAGAGACGGCAACTGTCTTTCGCGTTTTCTCAGAAGCTTCTTTACGTACCCCTATTTTCTGTCCTTATTTCTTACCTCGAAATGACAAACTCACCTAAAGATTCCATCCCTAGGGGATAATTTACTCCTGCTGGCTCTTATATGGAGCCGCATACTAGAACCTCTAGTGACGTAAATGGAGATTCCGATAGCCAAGGGGTTTGCACTTCTCCCTATAAATTTTCATCGGACCGTAATGCTGAACGACGCTGTTGCATGCCATGGCATTGTCACCAGAGCATATAATTTGTGTGAAAAAATCTCCCAAATAAAAACATACTGTAAGAGATATCCCTATGCAAATGAAATCAATTAAAGCTCGGCTTTGTGTGGAGTAAAATATATGATCCTGTTTATTGAATTAGATATACAGAAGTTCAAAAACGTTGAAAGGCTGAAAGTTCTGAGCTGATCGTAGTAATTATTGTCAAAGAACTCCAAAAAAGTTTAAATTCTTGTTTCGATACAGTGCAGCCGAACGCAATTCCAATAGATTTCCTCCATCGTCAGTTTGATAATATTTCACTACACCAATATCTACATCTCATCTACACTTCTTAAATCGTGGGTAATGGCAGCACAATTTATTTTGTAGAAACCTAAACAATGTGGGTTTCATAGATCGCAAATACCCAGGGTCCGAAACTGTTATTCCTTTTATAATATAATTCCTCGCAAAACTGTTAATTTTGAACATTTAATATATTTGGATCAAGATCAAAATTATTTTCGGATTTTTATTTTTTGAGTCCGATATAACTAGTTAAACTCGGACTTTTAAAAATAAAAGTCCGGAAATAAAAGTTAAATCCGGACTTTTATTTTTTAAGGCCAAAATAAAAGTCCCGCTTGATAACAAAGAAACGGTTTATCCGAAACAAATAATTTTTTTTAAATTCGGATAAGCCGTTTCTTTGTTATCAAGCGGGACTTTTATTTTGGCCTTAAAAAATTAAAGTCCGGATTTAACTTTTATTTCCGGACTTTTATTTTTAAAAGTCCGAGTTTAACTAGTTCTATCGGACTAAAAAAATAAAAATACAGATTTTACTTTTATATGTGGACTTTTATGGAAAAAGTTCGAAAAATAAAAAGGATGCATGATTCGACACGATATTGCTATAGGGATACCTGGGAACTCAAACATTTTGACCAGGACATTTTCGACTCCGAAAAAAAAAAGTAATTATTTTCCGTCCCTGCAATTACCAGTGCACACTTAAACTTACATATGCATAGAAGCATAGAAATAAAAGCTGCTGCTACAAACTTATAAGTGGCCATCGGCTAAACTTCAAGTTGCCAACGTTTTGTTTTGGCACCAAAATAACTAAAAACAAGTAAGGAAGGCTAATTTCGGGTGTAACCGAACATTACATACTCGGCTGCGAAATTACAACTTGCAAAATTTTTCAACTACCTTCTTTTAAAAGTGAGCGGTGCCACACCCATTGTCTAAAATTTCACTAATTTTCTATTCTGCGTCGTTAGGTCAACCCACCTATGAAGTTTCATCGCTTTATTCCTCTTTGGTAATGAATTATCACACTTTTGTCGTTTTTCGAAATCTTCGATATCGAAAAAGTGGGCGTGGTTATAGTCCGATTTCGTTCATTTTAAATAGCGATCTGTTATGAGTGTCCAGAAACTTACGTACTAAATTTCAGTAAGATACCTCAAAATTTACTCAAGCTATCGTGTTTACGGATAGACGGACTGACATGGCTAAATGAATTTCTATTTTTCGCCCAAATCATTTTGATATATAGCAGTCTATATCTATCTCGATTAGTTTATGCCATTACGAACAAAATTAATATTACTCTTTGAGCTCTGCTCAACTGAGTATAATAAAAGTATAAATTGGGCATTACACAAAGGTTACAAACTGGTTGTTGTTGGAAAGTAAAAATGATTTTGTATATTTACTTAATGTGTAGTCTGGTAAATCGAAAATCTGCTTAATCTATTGCTGTGGATTTTTCAGTTTTATACTTTACCTTGATAGAGCTTATTTTGCCGAAGATTTACGTAGATGCTGGCATCATACCTTGGCGTTTGTATGTGCAGTTGTGTGTGTATGTTGGTTGTGGACAATCCTTCAGTTACTTGCGGTGGCATCTCTCAGTTATTTTCAATTTTTCTTCTGTAAGTCTTTGAAATGTGTTAGTAATGCACAGAGGAGCATAGGAGTAAGTAGAAATGTTTCGAATCGTATATTTTTGACGAAAGTGAATATACAGAATACATACAAATACTATGAATACTATGTAAAACCTCCGAATAGATTTTAAGCTGAACTTCTCTTCCAATTCGCGTCGTGCTCCTTTTAATATTTCCCACAAATTGGCGGGAGGGGACCTACATATTTTATGCTTGCTAAACATGCCGAGGGGCGACAAATATAATCGAATAGAAAAAATTTCTTCTAATTTAAAAACTTGTTTCGAAAATTTTGATGTTGCTTGGACGGGGCGTGAACCCAGGATCTGCGATGTCGTAGGCTTAGCATGCTACCATCACACCACGGTAGATAGCAGGTTCCATGTGGTCATAATAAATCGTTCCCCAGACGATCAGTCTAATACCTTCATGATGCTTGTGACCAGTACGTATTGGGTCTATATCCGGCAAAGGACCATCAACATCTATAACACTCCCCTGTACCTTCAGGGAGAGTCTTTATTGTTACAGCAACAATGAAAACATGCCAAGGATAAAATGCAAAGGTATGGAAAGGGAAGGACAGTTTCGTTTATGATATCTGCGAAAAGTTCCCGTGTTTTCTTATGGATTTGTTTGATTGTGAAAATTCATCTGATTCTACCCTTCGAAATCGTCATGAAATATGTAGCACGAAGCAATATCCTCTAACGGAAGTCCTAAGAAACCTGCAGTTTCAACAGGGTTGGGCCACAGAGAGAGGTGTGCTAGAGGCGTTTGTTCCACATTGAATTTGAAAAGATGGTTGGTGTCATGTGGGGACACGTCGCAAGCAGGAAATACATTATGTATATCGGCGTTGATTCTGGATAGGTAAGTGTCTAGCCTTTTACAGTATCCAATTTAAAGTTGAGCTAAAGGGACGCGTGTCTTCCTTGGAAGATCGCTTTTCTCTTCTGCCGGGCAATTCCTGGCATAGATGTCCATCGCCTTTTTGTGGCTATCACTGAGGGTCATTTCTACATATGGCTTGGATATCAGGTGCCGTATTTCCTCATAATGTTTACGGAGATGAGTTCTTGAGACCCTGGGGGCGGGGTCCTTTACTTAGATATCTGCTGGGATGCCTAGGTTTCTTTGTATTCATCAACAACTGTTTGTTCAGCTTTTCATTTCTCGCGCTAATGGGGAGCACTCTCGCCTCGCTATGAAGGTGGTGCATTGGGAACATAAGAAGACAGTCCGCATAGGTACTGAAAGCGGTGTTTTGACAGGCCTGTAGTTTCTTCCAGTCAGAAATCAACCTGTAACCATTATCGCGTATTCATCAGGGTAAGAAACAATGGTAACTTCAGGTGGCGAAGGTAGCATAGAAATTAAACAAAAGTGGAGATACAACAGCACCATGTGGCACCCCTTTTTTAATTCTTCCGGGTTAAGATATTCCTTAATTGCACCGATGTCTGCCTACCAGACAGATAATTTGCATTCCACCTTTGCAGACTAGGAGGAGGAGGGTACCCTTACAAGTCTTGCAGTAACATGCCGTGACCTACTGTAACAACAGTCGTTGATAAGTCTATCTCTTCTAGTATTATTGTTACGTACTATATATATGTTAGAAATTTTGTTAAGATTAATACTGTAAGCCCTTTTTCTTTAAAGTAGGCATGGTCCTTATCCGATTTTGTTCGGATCTATATATAATACCAAGGCCCATATTTCCGCCATATTGCGAAGTTATATCGACGGCTTTTGATTAACGGTTCGCAAAACTTTTAGGTTTTCTTCTGCTTAATGTGGGCGGCGCCACGCTAGTTTTACAAAATTGTAATACATTTATATTGTACTTACATCACAACTTATTGTATCCACTCGTAAAGCTTCACCACTTCATAATTTTTTGTTAAAGCAGTGATCCCTTTTCCCATTTTTGAATGTAGACGTGGATATAATCTGATTTCGACCATTTTCAATACCAATATATCGTCGACGATGCTGTAAATGCTGCTAACTCCATCCAGCAAAATTTTACAGTAGAACGAAAAAGCTCTATTTGAAATTTTAGGAAGCTAACAGCTTTTGATAATTTTGTTGGAGTTACTGATTCTGGACAATACTCACATACTTTTCTTTTACCCCCATATGCAGAAATCGTCTCACATTCCACCATTATCAAAAAGTCGGTTTAAGTTAAGTGCGGAGCTTTTACCGCATCGTCGACACTCTCAGTTTAAGCTCAAATTATTGTGTTCATGGACTGAACTTTGTTGATCTTAAAAATGTAGACCATCGGCACTTGGTAAATTATCGGGGAAAGTATCGATACTTTACTCAGAACTTGGAAAAAATCATCGAGTACGAAATACTCCAATATTTTTTGGAGAGTATCGATACTACTCACTCAGTATTCGTATGGTTCTATCACTAGTTGTGTTGAGGAAGTATATTACTCATACGCCATGGCATCACGCACGAATATACTTACATATGTATGTAGGTTAGGTAAGGTAAGGTTGAGAGGTTGCCAGCACGGCTGGGGAAGCTCTTTTATACAGCATGAAGGTCCGTTGTGATACTACCTAAAATAATTGTGAAGTACCCTATCGCAGTTTGGGAACCGATGCGTGGCAACGATGTATGTAGTTTCGAATAAGACCGATCTCGATCCTAGTTATGTCGTTCGGAGATCCTAGAGAGCTGTTGTGGCAAAATCCGAACAATAAGGCATACATTGTCTCGATGATTCCACCTCACATGCAAGATGCAGCTTGGCAGTACTAAAAGATATCAAGTTTATCACAAATTCGGGTAGTGTTAGGTATATGTCCGTTATATATTTAAATAGTTATATACTGCAAACAATACCCTCTCACGGAAGGTACTGGACTCAAGGCCTGAGCCAATCACCATAAAAATCATTAGAAATTTTCTTTTTTCCAACACTTTATGAGCGGCATTAGTCGGATGGGGAAGCAACCGACCACCGCGTACCCAGAGGAATTCCTTAGACAGTAAGTTCGTTTTCCGCTTCCTTGGCTTGCCGTACTAAGCGAGATTCTACTAGAGCTCACTGCAAGTAGCCGAATGCGCTCCCGACGTTGTAATGGCTCTACAAGACTCACTGTCATAGGAAATTAGCCTAAACAACTGACAGAGTGCTTCCGACGCTACATATCTGAGTCATAAAAGCTTTCTTAATGTTAAAGGATGCAAAGCAAAGCTAACAATAAGCACTTACATTGTTTTATCAAAAACCAACCAATTACATACAAACATATATGTACCAACTAAAAACCCGGGTACTTGTGTAAAATAGTGGTAGGAAGAAAATGGAGTCTAAAATCCAAAATCGAGATGTTTCTTATACGGACTGCTTCAGGAATAATGCAACTTTAAAAAGCTGAGTAAAATATAGGTAGCGCCTTCGTAGGGTTAACAAGAGCTTCATGCCGAGCTGACGAAGCAAATTTGATCCTTAATAATTTATCTTGGGATCTTCACGAGAATGGAAGAAAGCTTCTTAGCTGGAAAAAGCAGACAAATAATCTCCTGAGGCTATATTCCCAGCCTTTTTGCAAGACTTTGAAATTGTGCATTGGGCACTAAAAGTTCTCTCATAGGACTTAGTATCAAAGATCTGCTATAATGCTCGCTCCTATCACGAGCTCATCTGATATTGGCTTAACGTATTTTCCACATCGATTGTGCCAAAATTTGTTGCGCGACATTTGTTTAAAGTTTCTTTTTCCTAAATGAGTTAAAGATTTATTGCTGGGTGAAAATTTAAATACTTGTTTAACAAAAGCACTCAGCTAGTCGAAAAAAACTCTGAAACTTGTTAGCTGACATTAAAAAAATGGTGATAATAAATTGCGTAAATAAGCGCCCATCGGTGTAAAGTTTGTATAACGCAAGCAAAACAATACCAACCAAGAAAGTAGACGACACACCGAATCTGTGGTCATCCACATACACCTGGATGCAGGCATAAATTGATCCCTACAACTAATAATCACACTTATTTATGTATATCCTTAGTATACAATTCATACCTTAGCCAAAAAATTTAACATGTGACGGTGTCCTAAATACATACATACATATATACGTACATACCTTCTGTGGGGAAAGTGTTTCTTTTCAGCCAACTTGCCTTTACCCGATTTGAGTTTCTTAAATTATTCGCTTCCTTTTATTTATATTTGTATGGTTGGAGCTTTATTTAGTTACTGCCCTTTTATTAATTTACTATACAATTCTGCTCTCTGCCCATGTAGAAGAATTGGATGCTGCCCTTAAACGTAAAGTTGGCTGCCAAAATGTGCGGTTGTGCGTGAAACCCTACAAGAAAATCCATAAAATATAATATGTAAATTTTTTTATGTGCGTTCGATGCCAAACTGACAGCGGCATAAACATTAGCACACAGTTTCACAAGCGATTGGACCAGCCAACGGAAGGCTTCAGTGAACTGCTAGCGGTTAAGGTGGCACCAATTGACCGAACGCGCATCAATTTTAAAATAAACAAAAAAAAAAAAAAAAAAACAATGCCAGCAAGAACGTACATTATCTGGAAGAAAAGTTAAGCATCAGCGTCCAAAATTTCTATTTCAGAATAGCTATGAATGTGACTATATTATCTTAATATATATATTTCTTCCGTACGTCTGTTTGTGACTGAACTCCTCCTTAACGACTAGACCGATTTTGATTAATTTGTGTGTGTGTTCAAAGAGGTTTGAGGATGCTTAGGATTCACAATTTGATCTGGGAAGTGGACCAGGGACCGACTTATCCTAAAATCCTATACTAAATCGTATTAATGGTGTGGTTCGTTTGAAATTCGGAAGAGGGGTTCCTCTTTGACCAAGATAATATGTATTTGACAATTTTCTTATTCCGAGATGGATGGGTTTTGCAAAGGCATGAAAGAGCAAGTACGGGATAGCCCAGGAGGTCCAATGTGGTCATATTACATCGCTCTCGAGATGGTTGGGCTGGTACCTTAATGGTACTTGTTATCAGAGCGTACCGGATCTATATACCGCAAAGGATCGTCAACATCGGTAACACTCCCCAAAACCTTAAGGCATTGTTTTTGTCGAAATAGAAATACCAAACATCAAAAGTTACGTAGTATAGGTAGAGGGAGTAGAAATGAAATTCAAATTCGGAGCAAGAGCGAAAGTGGAGGTAGGAATGAGTGGGAGTGAAACGAATAATTAAGTTCGCTATCTCTCTTTCTCTGAGCCAAAACAGAAATTGGGCAATTCACAAAAGTATCATGTGAAGATTTGAATTGCTTCCATGGTTTTCAATATAAAATTTTATTAGAGCATAGCACATACGACGAATAGGAGACCTTGTGATTTGCCTAAATATCTTAATTTTTTTGAGAGAATTGCCTAAATTTTAGGCGCATAGGCGGTACGTGATATTTACTTCGGTAAATTGCATTGTTGTAATACAGGACACAGACAAATACTTTGCCATTTGATCGAGTTGTCAAGAAAATTCTTGCCAGGTTAGGCTCTAAATATAGGGGAACAAATCCTTGAAGTATTCATAAGAATATTTCTCCCATAGATTGATGGACTCTTTCATTATGCCAAATGCGATCATTGAATATATAAGAATGACAAGATGCACGAGCTTTACACAGATACCAGCGTAATGCAGCGAAACCATATGCTTAAGCCATGTTGCAATTACTTATGTCAAGGACATTGAGTCAAGTTTGCTCACTATTGCATAGAAATTGAATTAATGCTAATCTACTTAAAGCACTGCCAAAGCTCTAGTATTTTACTTTATAGTTAATCGTGTGATTAAGTATAATAGTAAAATTATGCCAATATAGAGTTTAACCACCCAAATATCATACAGAATAATACAGTTGCGATCTCCATAATAGTAGTGCAAAGATTGCGCAAAAGAATTTAAAAAAGCCTTTTAAGCACATCGAACTAAAAAATTTAAAATTATTTTTAAAATCAACTTAAACCAAGTAAGGAAGGCTGAGTTCGGGTGTAACCGAACATTACATTACAAATTGCAGCTTGCAAATCTTTTAAATTACCTTCTTTTAAAAGTGAGTGATACCACGCCCATTGTCCAAAATTTTATTAATTTTCTATTCTGCATCATAAGGTCAACCCACCTAACAAGTTTCATCGCTTTATTCGTCTTTGGTAAGGATATCGAAAAAGTGGGCATGGTTATAGTCCGATTTCGTTCATTTTAAATAGCGATCTGATATGAGTGCCCAGGAACGACATAAATGAATTTCGTTTTTCGCCCAGATCATTTTGATATATAGAAGTCTATATCTATCTTGATTAGTTTATGCCGTTACGGGGTACCGTTATGCGTGCTTTGCACACAGAGTATATTAGCTTTGATTGAATAACGGTTGTTTGTACAGGTATAAAGGAATCGAGATAAATATAGACTTCCATATATCAAAATCATCACTGTCGAAACAAAATTTGATTGAGCCTTGTCCGTCCGTCTGTCCTTTAACACGATAACTTGAGTAAATATTGAGATATCTTCACGAGCTTATCTGGACCCAGAATAGATTGGTATTGAAATGAACGAAATCGGATGGTAACCACGCCCACTTTTTATATATACAACATTTTGGAAAACACAAAAAGCCTGATTATTTAGTGAATAATACACGTAGAATGTTGAAATTTGACGTCTGGACTGATATTGAGACTCTTGATACAAATTTGAAAACATTTTTGTGATAAAATCAATTTTACAAATATTACTAGCAGACCCGGCAGACGTTGTTCTGCCCTAAATTTGGCCTATCTGCATACATTTTAATAAGCTTTTTCCGTCTAACTCTGCCCTACCCCCCTTCACTTTTCCTTATTTTTATTATTCACTCCTCCCTCCGTCTTTTTCGCTTCATCTCCATCTTCGTCTCATTCTATCTCTTTCTCAGTCTCCTTCTCTCTTTTCTCTTCTCTCAAGTTTTTCTTCTTCTTCTTCATTTCTTATTGCCAGTCCCAGAGGGTGGTATGTATTTTGTTCCGGTCCATTCCGAGTCTCAGTCCCAGTCCCATTCCGAGTCTCAGTCTCAGTCCCAGTCCTAGTCCTAATCCCAGTCCCAGTCTGTCTCTGGTATACTTCCCGGAAAAAAGCATCGTAAATACTAATATAGGCAAATTTATATATCTACGAAATTTCAGGCAAATCGAATAGGACGTATGTAAATAGGTATGTGGGTATTATTAATTCTTGTCTTTATTTCGACTTCGCATGCATATTTATCAGTTTTGCCAGGTTGATGCGACTAAATCGAATATCACAATGAACTTTAGAGCTCTCATCAACAGCTTTCATTTGATATCCATATTGTATAAACACATTCTAGGGGTACCCGGGTCCACGTTTTGGGCTATATATCGAGACCGTAGCCCCCCAGTTGTATGAAAATTATCCTGTACTATAGCACTCATCAACAGCTTTCATTTGATATCCATATTGTATAAATTCATTCTAGGGATACCCGGGTCCACGTTTTGGGCTATATCTCGAGACCCTAGCCTCCCAGTTGTATGAAAATTATCCTGTACTATAGCACTCATAAATAGCTTTCGTTTGATATCCATATTGGACAAACACATTCTAGGGGTACCCGGGTCCACGTTTTGGGCTATATCTCGAGACCCTAGCCCCCCAGTTGTATGAAAATTATCCTGTACTATAGCACTCATCAATAGCTTTCATTTGATATCCATATGGGACAAACACATTCTAGGGGTACCCGGGTCCACGTTTTGGCCTATATCTCGAGACCCTAGTCACCCAGGGGTATGCAAATTATCATGTACTATAGCACTCATCAACAGCTTTCATTTGATATCCATATTGTATAAACACATTCTAGGGGTACCCGGGTCCACGTTTTGATCTCAAGACCCTAGGCACGTAGCGAAAAAAAAGTTAGACGGTGGCCGATTCTTAGACCTACCCAATATGCTCACAAAATTTCATGAGAATCTGTTCAGCCGTTTCGGAGGAGTTAAGCCTCTAACACCGTGACAGACGAATTTTATATATTAGATTAATCATACATCAAAAATCATTAAACCTATCGTAACAAAATTCGGCATAGAGGTTGCCTTTACTCTTAAGGAATGCTTTGAAGAAAAATTAACGAAATCGGTTAAGGACCACGCCCACTTTTATATAAAGGATTTTTAAAAGGGTCGTGGACGAATAAAATAAGCTATATCTTTGCAAAAAAAAGAGCTTTATATCAATGCTATTTCATTCACCAAGTGGATTTATAACAACAAAGAGGGCAAACTTCACATTTTAAAAAATGGGGGTGGCACCGCCCCTTTCATGACTAAGCAATTTTCTATGTTTCGGGAGCCATAACTCGAAGAAAAATTCGCTCAGAATGGAACCATATGTATATGTATTATTGCGCAGCCTTGTAACACTATTAAGCACACAAAACAAACAACAACAGCATTTAAGTGTACAGCTGGGTATGCAATTTTCGGTTTCACCCGAACTTAGACTTCCTTACTTGTTTGGATTATGGTGCTATTGATGTAAATAGTAAACATATAAAGGATAGAGGACTTTTTAACAACCAATTACTTTCTAGAACCGAGTACTTGTTTGAACAAAGGTACTCTTTCCAAATCGGGTACTTTTTTAAAACCGGATACATTGTAGAACCAGGTTATTTTTTAGAACAGAAGATTTTCTTAAAATCGAGCACCTTTTTGAACAGAGTACTTGTTTCGAACCCGATCCTCTTTTGAACTGGGTACTTTTATAAGAGAGCTGTGCGCTTTATGGAGCCAAGTACTTTTTTGAATAAAGGTACTTTTTCTGAATCGGGTACGTGTTTAAAACCGGATACATATTAGAACCGCGTTCTTTTTTAGAACAGAAGACTCTTATAAAACCAGGTTATTTTTTGAACCGGTTTTTTTTTTCTTAAAATCGAATCCTATTTGAACCAAGTACTTTTTTCGAACCCTATCCTTTTTTAAACTGTGTAATTTTTTTAGATCTGTACGCTTTCTAGAATTGTATACTTTTTTAAAACCGTATACTATTTAATACGTTTTCAGCAGAACTTTTCAGTACTTTTTTAGAGACGGGTACATTTTGAGAACCTGGTACTTTCAAAAAACTATGCACTTTTTTAGGGACAGATAAGCTACTGAGCCTACGAACGCACTTAAAGTGGTAGGCTATACTAACAGTAGTAAGCCACTAGTCCAAAAAAGAGTTACATACTCACAGACATACAAGTGAAAGTAATATAAGAATGTTAAAAAGAGAGGAAGTTCTAGAGATATCTTAAATTATACGACGAATGTTTAATACCCAAGAATGGTAGTCTTGCAACTTGCACTAAATATCGCGGAATCAGCATATAATAAGGTACTGTCAACCGTAATATCTGAAAGTCGTTTTGTATAAATGCCGTTCTTTAAACGAATGCTAAGGTAGGGCGTTTTTTTTTTTGTATAGTCTGTGGTAGGGCGTTCTCGAACTGGCAGCAAAAGGGAGTGGTATTCTACTCAGCTGTCGAAATATAAAAGTTTACTTAGTATTAGCTGCGTGCCTAGGATATTACAAACATACTGAACTAAATATTCTGACAAATACTAGCAACACTAAGGGGTACTATCATATCTAAGCCGATACTAAGCAGTGACTCATATGCACATCAACAAATCAATCATTATGTCTACCCATATGTCCATACGAGCAGCGGAGAAGAGACGCACAAACACATGCACATATCTTATATGAGATGCTCCCAAAAGTAGGCAATTATCTATGGAAGTGTCACTCAGATACACGCGCATATGAGAAGCTATACACGTGCATCTGTAGTTATAATTTTATAGCAGTAACTAAGTAAATTCTGGAAGCGCCTAGAAGTATGCGAACGAGAAATCACAGAGTATAAAAGGCAGCAACAGTAGAGGCACGACAATCAGTTTGATTTAAGCAAGCTATTGGTTGTGAAGTATCAGTGTTATTTTCAAGTAGTATAATAAAGACCATTTTTGCATTGTTCAATATTGCAGTTATTTATTCAGCAGTTTAGTGATTCGAACGTTAGCATAAGGTTGCAGATAAGAGGAATTGTTCCGTAAATTCCTTACAACTTTCCCGTCAATTAAGACCTCGTGTAGACTGAATGTGTCCATATTTTTAGCAGAATTGGTTTGACGGCCAAATGGAAACAACCCAGATATATATTTACCATGACTTATGTTATAAATTAACTCCTTCCTATTATCATATGCTTGTTTAACTGCTAGGCCCTAGTAGCTAAAGCCTTGATATAGCGAGCGCAGCACAGGAACACAGAGTGTGCTGAACCATTTCTTCCTGCAGGTCCCACTTAATGGACTTTGTGAGAGCACATTGCTCTCAAGTGGTCCAATGAAACCAGGCTAATCTTGTTCATCCCGAGTCGTTGTTAACCGTCGAAATCTAAAATTGCTCAGCTTCAGAGGAAACCACATCAGCTAAGAAAAATAAATGCTCTATTAGTAATTAATATACATGCATATAACGGATAGAATTATTAGGAATTCTAATTCAATTTGTTAATGAATGTAGTTAGCGCTATTAAGAGAGGAAAAACCGAGTCCGAAACATCTAATGTGCTATAGTGGGAGGTGTAATTCTGACACAAACAGCGGAAGGGTTCATTTAATTCAAAATTTGTTCTACAATGTTTTAGGTAGAGAGGTTGAAAGTGTCTTGTAGGCCGGGAAGGGACGTAAAAGTTTACTTCGCTAGTGATCTAGAGACCGAACCATTTAGTAATTTAATCATAAATTCCATTCCAAGCATTTCTATACGACTAGAAATGGTGGGAAGGTTAATAAGTTGCAGGCGATTAGTATAAGGTGGCAGATTATACGTAAAATCCCAATCTTAAGGAGAAAAGTAAGAATTGTTTTTGAACTGATTCTAGCCGATCAATATGAACTTGGTAGCTTGGGCTCCAAATTATTGCACCATATTCTAATATCGGTCTGACTAATGTTGTAACAAGAGCTTTAGTAACGTACGGGTCGCTAAATTCTTTAGACCATCGCTTTACAAACGCCAGAACACCTCTAGCCTTAATAAAATTTGCAGTAGCATGAAGGTTGAAGCTAAGTTTGCTGTCCATATTAACTCCAAGGTCTATAAAACTGTAAACCTGTTCAAGATTATAATTGTTAAGAGTATATGAAGCTGAAGTAATCTACGAGAAAGCACATAAATTTGCATTTTTTAAGATTAATTGGCATATAGTTGATGGTGCACCAATTGAGCAATGTGTCCAGATCTGATTTTAAAAAAGACTTCTTCGCTTGACGCATAGGATCAACAAATATTTACAGCATCACCGTACATAAAAATTTTAGAAAATTTTATTGTTTTTGAAATATCGCGTACAAACACCAAGAACAGAATTGGGCCAAGATGACTTCCCTGAGGAATTCCAGAAGTTACATCAATGACATGGGACAAAGCATTTCTAAAGATTACTCTTTGAGTTCTGTCAAGAAGATAAGACCATATCCATTGCGTGAGAACTGGTTGAAAGCCCAGAATATACAGTTTATGAATAAGTAGCTAGTCACTTATTTTGCCAAACGCTTTAGTAAAGTCTGTTTTTACCGACGAGATTACACTTACATATAAGCATATAAAGCCAGAAGACAGTGTCAAGTGCGAATACCCAACGGGAGCTTTAAGACGTTTCTCTTTAGAAATATGAGCAACTTCGGGAGTCTAATGTTGTAGGATTTCCTCATGCTCCTAGAATTTTTACAAACGCGCTCTTTTGTCCATACCTTTTCTGCTTGATGGACCGTATGCAATTTCTGTGTTCTTTTAATTTCTCCCAAGCGGATTGAAGCGTCAACTAAATATATTAGTAATGCTACTTATATTTTAACCACCACTGCTCACACACACATACATATGTATATATAACGCTTATGGTTATTTCATTTATTTGAAGGTTCATCTAAGCAACTAGAAAATACGGAACTCTCCAATGGCATTGTTCAAGATGAACCGGAGATAATCGCCCAGCAGACCGATAAAGTTGATATACTTCTGCATTGTATTAAATCATCAACGCGTGATGCTGCTTGGATTTATGGACAAGTGTTGTGCCAAATTATACGTGATTTAGTGCCACCAAATGAAATATTGACGAAGGTCATAAAAGAGTTTCTAGCTATAAATCAACCGCATTGTGATGTTATTGCAATGATTGTATATCAGGTAAGTCACTCATATAAACCTTAAAAATATACATTTACACAAATAGAGTTGTTTAGACATACATAAATAAAAGTATGCAAGTATAACAAAAGATTTGTATACATACGAGTATGTTTATGCATGGGAGTATGTATGTATGAACCACATCATTGAAATTGTTTTGATATTTGACTTGTAGATCCTGCTTTAGCCTTTGTGTGTGAGAAGTGCTGAGTTCTTTGAGGAAAAATACGCCAGAAGTTGTATGGCTTGGAATTATACACTCTATTGCTTAGCAACAATTCCAAAAATAATACAGACGCACTTAGTGTAGTTACCCTGCAAAAAATATGACTAGTTCAACGAATATTCAACGAATGCCAAATTACAGCTTGCGATACTTTTAAATTACCTTCTTTTAGAAGTGTGCGGTGCCACGCCCATTGTCCACAATTTTACTAATTTTCTATTCTACTTCATGCGGTCAACCCACCTATCAAGTTTCATCGCTTTATTCGTCTTTGGTAATGAATTATAGCATTTTTTCGGTTTTTCGAAATTTTCGATATCGAAAAAGTGGGCGCGGTTATAGTCCGATTTCGTTCATTTTATATAGCGATCTGAGATGAGTGCCTAGAAACATTGTTAAGATACCTCAAAATTTACTCAAGTAAGCTCTGCGAGCTCTGCTCAGCTGAGTATAAAAATTCAGCTACATATAAAGCGCGAGAGTCAATATAATTAGAGAATTGACTTATCTTGTTTTGTTGATTTTCCGACAGGGTGGATAAATGATGTATATTGGAACGATTTTCCGTCATCCCTTGTCAAATTTGGTTTTGAGATAAACCGGTTTCGGCGTTGTGCCATCATCAGTGTCGATTTTCGTCCTGATGTGTTGTTGTCGTTTGTCCTGTATTTATAGTTCATAGGTACAAGAGCAGGTATTGTCAAATGTTATGCTTGTGTATATTTAGTTATGTGTATGTTATGTGTGTTCATTCAGAACCGAGGGTGGTTTACTAATCGATTTGTGTGGCTGACTGAGGTAGGTAAAAATCCGTAATTTTAATCGTTTGACCTTCTTTGTGGGTTTGTTGTTTTGGTGTGTTAATTCTTTTGTGTTTATTTGTTGTTGTGTGTTTGTCTGCTGTACCTGTGTTGATTACTTTTTTTCTTGTAAACAAGTTTTAAAGGCTCGAATATTGTGACAGAAATTGTGTTTATCTGTTCGTTTATTATTCTACCGTCGAATGTTTTCTGTTTGTAGATTTCCATGTTTTCTAGTACGTTGAGACGTCGGCCTTTTGCTTGTATTTGAAGAACCCTAACTGTTTTATTGATGTTTGCTGGGGAACATTCATTCTCGACCATGTGATTCGCGAAGTTAGACTCGGGTATAATGTTTGGATTCCGTATTTTTTTTGTTGTCATCTCTAATATGTTCTCTGAACCTCGTTCTTATTTGCCGTCCTGTTTGTCCTATTTAACTATGCTGGCATCCTCAGGTAAGCTTGTTTACGTCGTGGCTGCTAAACGGACCCTCTGAGTTAGTGTTAGTTCTTAGTTTTCGCCCTAGATTTTTCGATGTTTTGAATGCTGTGTTAATGTTGTATTTTTTTAGAAATTAGAATATTCATATCATCCGAATTGCGGAATTTTTAGATCGCTTTTCAAGTTACTTCCCGGTGTGGTGGAAGCTTGAAATTTAAAATATGGTGCAGTGGCTAGTGTAAGATCAATACGCATGACAACAAGTTTCACTTCCCATTTACATACAGAGTAATACCCCATACCTAGTTAAGAAACCGACGACAATAAGAGGGAATAAATGTTGGCGGCCGAAGTGAAATTCTAAGAATTATCGCACAAAACGGAGGAACCTTCGATAATTTCTCATTGAGATATACTTGAAACCTCTGCTAAGTGGCGTACGGATGGAGATCACTGCTTTGAATCATACGTAAACGAGTAAATAAATATTTATAGTTCGTATATGCGATAAAAACGTGATCTGCTTCTAACTGCCACAATGCTACAACGTAATTTATTTTTTTTTTTTGAAGACTATAGAAATGGCCGAAGCTTAATATCTGTTGAACCTTTCTTCTAAGAGTTAATACGGAAAGGGTTAATATGGTCCGACCCTGTTGAAACAGCCAGTTTCCTTGGACTCGGGTTAGAGGACTTTGATGACAATTTGTGAGTGGTCGTGCCCATTGAATGTGGCGAAGCACTGTTAATACAACAACAACTGGAAGGGAAACTTTTCATGAGCTCTCGCGATGTTCTTGCCACAGAGTATTTTCTTAGTTATATTCAAAATGTCGATTCGCTTATATCTCAAAATTTCATGTTGGGTGTACTCTTTTATTGCTATTTAAGGTCTGAGTAGGTTATGACTTTTTAGTATTTGCCGTAGGAGAACTCACAATAACGTACCAAACCAAACTGAAGTCAGTTTCTAAAATCAAGTGTTTTGCTTTATCAGAATTTAAGTTACAGTTTCCCTTTTGTTAGTGCTCTTATTCTGTCTACACAAACTGTTTTGTGTAATCTACATACATTCGGGTACGCCTTTGTATGACTGCGAGCGTATTCCCGTTACTTTGCATTCCATTTCCTTATTTATGGTACGAAATGATAACAGGGCAAATATATGTATATACATGGTAAGTCAGAGTTTGATACACAGGGCTCGTAAGATTTTCCATTATCAAAATAACTAAAAGAAAACCGTGATATAGTCGTAAGTTGTTTATTAAAAAAAATTTTTAAATATAATTTTTTTATATTTTCTAACAAATCTAAAATTATAATAACTGAACTCATTTTTATTTTCAAACAAAATAAAAAATTCCAAAAAAATTATAAGTATTTCGAAGGTCATAAAAGTGTTTCAAGCATAAAAAGATACACAAAGCTAGCTGGAGGCAGTCTCCTGATCGAAGAACACGAAACCAAATCGATCACGTAGTGTTCGACTGCAGACATAGTTCCAGTTCCCTGGATGTGTGTACTCTACGAAGTCCAAATATCGACTAGGAACCCTACCCTTGTGGTTACCACAATACGTACATGCCTCTGTGTAGCAAAGAAAGTGCTCGCAATGACACAAGAAAAATTTTGTCGTCAAAAAGCTGCTCACGAAATAGACAGCTGATCACTCGGCTCTCAAACATGCTCACTGAGAGCTATCTTCAACCTGACGATGTGACCGAGCAGTGAGTGCAAATTTCGCTCTCATTACGTACCGCCATTGCTGACACCATAGGCTTCCGGCGAGCCCATTAAAACAACGGGGAATATCGAGCTGCTTCGAAAAAGGAAGACGCAGCGTGCAAGCGCGAAATGTTCGGGATATTGGAGCATTAACGTGAGGCGAAGAAGGAAGGGATATGCCTATTTATAAAGAAACAACGTGAGGCGGAAAGGCGTGAGTCCGAAGAACTTCAGATGCTGGCTGATAGGAATAATGCCCGAAAATTTTACCAAAAAATCCGGCGGAACACGGAAGGTTTCCAGAAGGAACGACGACCTGGTAACTGATGTACAGAGTATGCTCAAGTTTTCTCCTCATTGCTAGGTATCGAAGCAGAAGACCACCCCGATTTCCAATCGCCGATCATGGAAAACACGTACCGATACCTAAAAGTCGCTCATCATACCTGTCCTGATGTATGGCTCGGAATCATAGACGGTGTCGAAAGAAAATGAGAAATTAATTCAAGGGGTTGTGTAGCTCTTGGAGTGTTCGAGAGAAGAGTTCTCGGGAAGATTTTTGGTTATATCCGTGATGCCGGCGGCGAGTATCGGAGAAGGTATAAGATGAGCTGTATGAATAAAAACTCAAAGCTTCTTAGGCTAGGTCAGGTAATGCGAATGGGAAAAGACGCTGCGGCCAACAAGGTATTTCAGTCGACGCCACAGTTTGGAAGCAGAGGAAAGGAGACACCTCCACTGATTTGGAAGAAATAGGTGGACGAAGACTTTACCTCTCTTGGTGCTTCCAATCGGTGTCAGTTAACGCGAAATAGGGATAGCTATCGTGACTTACTTCAAACGCGAAAAATAATGATGATCACACTCAGTCTGTGTGAGGTTTTTGTTTACCAATCAATTCAACCTACATAACATTTGCATAGGACAGGGCATAATCTTATAATTGCATCCTGCTATGATTCGTCTATTCATTTTCCGAAATCCGGTTCTCCGGCAATATCTCTATCTGACAGGAACCTATTAAGTTGTATTGAAAATTAAATTACGTAAGTGGCTAAAATTTTTAAAATGAGTGGCGCTATAAATATGTCAATTTATACGTACAAATTTATACATATTGTGGCGAATATTAGCATCAATATGCAGTTAGTAAATAATCTCAACAACAAAAACAACAAGCAGCCAAACTTACATAGAAGGCGACGAAGAATATCTCACATACACATATGTAGTCATCAGCTAAGAGCAGAAGTTGATACTCAGACATACACATGCATATAGCTAGTAGAAAAGCATAAACTACAAATATACATGTATATATATGTAAAATACCAAGCAAGGAGATACAACAGTTCTAGAAGGTGAAACGTCTAGACCTTGGGAGAAATATGCGGACGAGGCAACAGAGAGCATAAAAGCAGTGCAAGCTGAGGAATGACTACCAATTAGTTTGATTTAAAGACGCTATTAGTTGTGAAGTACGTAATAGTGAAGTATAATTGTACTAATCCCAAAGTAGTTTAAATAAAGACCATTTGGTAATACTGAATAGTGGAGTTATTTATTCGACAGTTCAGCGATTCGAACATTAGCACAATGTGTACAAATTTCAGGAATTACCCAGAATTCGTTACAATATGTACATATGCGCAAACTATGCTGGGTTTCAGCCTAAAATATTCTCTTTGCATAATGAAATACGCTTTATGTCTATACAATAATACATTTGAATATATTTTCATCTCTTCTTTGGCAGTCATAAAATGAAACACAACTTAAATGTGTAATTACAATCCGCCGACATGTTAGCGAACATTAACATTGCACGCGCACTCAAAATCTCTGCAGCTCATAGCTTTGTGGTTGTAATGATGGAAATGAAGGTTATGGATGTGAATAATCCTTTTCTGATTATCGATGTTGATATTCCGTTGTGAGATATTGACATTCGGCACGCTCCGAAGCTAGCAATTTGGAGCTATATCGAAAGTTAATTGACGTGAATCACGTCGAAACGTCTGAGTCATCCTATTCGGGTTCTTACTCCCGCAGGAAACTTGGGTTAGAGAAGCTGTGCAGTTCTAAAACTATTTATCAACAACCCCTTGAATTATAACAGCTTAGTGGTCCATATTAAGGATGTTGCGAATATCATGCATAAATATATATTTCGCATTCGATAGTACAATACAGAATAACATCAGTAAAATGTGCGAATTCGAAATCAAATTTTAGGTAACATCAAAAAAACAAAAAAAAAAAAAAATCTCTAACCAAACTACTCTGCAGTAAGATTATGTTCGGATGTCAAAACTCGTTGTAATGCATAAATGTGCAGTAGCATCGAAACTGCAGGCAAAGCGACCCATATTTCTGGGCTGTGTTCCTTCGATAGTTCGGTATGCGAATGTGAGTCTTCTCAACATCCCTAGTCGATATATAGGTCACAATTACTCCAGCATCTCAGTTCACAACTATTTTCGTTTGGGGCATATAAAGCAATAAAAAAATCTTCATTAGTCTAATAAACGTGTGCTGCGAGGTTCAAGGTTGTAAATCTGAAACGTGAGCGAAATATAGTTTCTTTGTTAGTTTTAGTGACATTCACACCATTTTTAGCATTTTATTTTTTTAAGTTCAGCTCCGTCATAGCTTCAACTGCATATACGTATATTTGTCTGTGTTTTTTAGTTTTACTAACTGGAATGAAAGTAAAAAGCTTTTGAAATCTTAAGTAAATGCTTAATTATTTAAATCTTAAATTTTATATTTTTTTATAACTTACTTTTGCTATAATAGCCATTAAATTTTTATAGTACACCTTCATTTATGGATTCATATATACGTATATAATTACTTACATACATATATGCTACATTTGCAGACTTATAATACTTACCAGCTGCTTTTAAATCGAAATTATACCCTGTGCAAGCTTTAGTGACATGGTTCCTAAAATCACAGGCCGTTACACAAATCTCCAAATTCGCTCCTCTCTCAGCCAATTTTTGCATATTTCTTGAGTTTCCCGTAATTTGCCGTTTAAAATATTCCTTCTTGGTCATAATTTTGCATTTTTATTTTTTTTTTAAGTGCAACTTCTTTGAGCCCGCAATGGGCTTTTGTGTGACGTAAAACTCAATGAGAGAAATGGTGCCGCGTAGTTTACAAGCTGCACATTTTCGCAACAAAGTTCTTACCTTAAGTAAGAAAGTTTAAGTTTGCCGCGATCTGATTTAAAGCGAGATTTTTCAATATCTGGAAGTGTTTCAATATGCTCTTGCGCAGCAATGGATGATGCGAACGAAAAGGATAAGTTGGAAAATTTACCCTCCACGATGTAACATCCCCCAATGAAAGAAGGCCGATTAACTTTGCCGCGGCTCAAAATACGGTAATCTCAAGTTCCAGGTGCCAGCAAAAAAAAAAAAAACCCCAGCTGATCCTGATCGATCGAAGAACACGAAAACAAATTAATCACATCGTGAACGACGGCATCCATAGTTCCAGTGTCCTGGATGTGCGCATTTTACGAGGTGCAAATGTCGACTCAGACTACTACCTTATGGCAGCCAAGATACGTGCACGCCTCTGTGTCTGTGCAGCAAAGAAAGCACGTGCAGTGACACAAGCAAAGTTTGCCGCCCAATCCACAAAAGACGATCCCCATAATAGCGCATATTTCCCAGAACTCAGCTTATACGGTTCTATTTTGCGTACATTGCGAACGACTGAAGTCTAAAGTCAACGATCTGATTGGACCTTATCAGTGCGGCTTCAAACTTGGTAAATCTGCCTTCGAAAGATCTACACGATGCTCCAGATCCTGGAGAAGTATAACGAAATAACATAAATATGGTTTAATAAAACTAAACAACAAGACGTAGCACAAAGGTTCGTGTCTCCGTTATTAAGCACAACTCGCTCTGTAGCGAGTTATTTAACCACTGCCTTCTAATGTAGAAGATAGGCCGAGCTGTTGATTTATGACACAATCTATTATTGGCGTGTCTAAATGATATTGATATTATTGACTCTAATAAACGTGCTGTGAGTTCAGCCTAGATTCGATAAGAGTAAAAAAGTGGGTCATGCGGTAAATAAAGATAAAAAGGAGTACTTGCGGTCATCCAAGAAAGAATCGGCGCAATGGCAGCCACGCCACTGCTCACGGATATAAATTGTAGACTGTAAAGGACTTCGTCTATGTGGTAACCAGGATTAACAGCGAAAACAGTGTCAGATTTTAATTAAAACGGAGAATAACTATTGCCAGCAAGGGCTAATTGGAACTGCATTGGCAATTGGAAAGTAAAGTTTTCTCTCGACGAACAAAAATCACGCTCTACAAGTCGCTATTTATACTCATCCTGATCTATGGCTTTCAATCTAGAACGGTGTCGAAAGAAGTGTGGAATGTTGCAGAAAAAATGTTTCCGGAAGATTTATGGCCCTATCCACGATGGTGACGGCGAGTATCGAAGGAGTTATAATGATGAGCTGTATGAGCTTCACGATATGACGATAGTACAGCGAATAAAAGACCAAAGGCTTCGCTGGCTAGTTCATGTTTTGGCAATTGACGAAGCGACAGGTTGGGGAAGGCTTGACCTCCTTTGGTGCTCTCAATTTAGAGATGGCTGCCGTGACTTGTTAGGTAACGGCCAATATCTCCTAGGCGGTTAAAGCTCAAATTAATAATGATATCGTGTTAACGGACAGACATACCGATGTTTGGGTATACAAGGTGGGCGCTTTTCGATGTATTTCATAAACGGCATTATAGAGAGATTAACTAAAACAGTGGCGAAGCAATGTCCATTTAAAAAAAATTTGCCTTACCTGTACATTTCTCCACTACATCACTTCTGAGGTGCAATATCTGCATAATTTAGTAATATGAGTTAACCGATTCTGGTTATTTTTAATAAGTATATTTGGACTGGTGTGGCCAATTGGCGCCAATTAACTCAAAGAAGAAGCGACTGGACCTTGTTGGACGGCCATAACAATTTAAACGGTTAAGTGCCAATTAAGTTAGTTAGAATATGGACTGCTGTTAGAATATGGACCTATTTCGGCTGCCGCTTCAAAAATGCCTTATTTGAAAAAAATCTTCGAAAAACGCCCTATTTTAAAATTTGTTTTAAAATGGCCCTATCATAGAATTCGTTTGAACGCTTATCTCAAAATTTGTTTCTAAAACGCCTTCTTTTTTCAATACATTTTGACGTCAGGTAAGGCGTTTATGAAAATAAATTCTAAAAGAGAGCATTCGTCAAACTGAGTTCTGAGATAGGGCATTTTTGAAACATATCTGAAAAAGGACGTTTCTTGAGATGTTGCGTTTTTGAAACGACATCTGAAATAGGATGATATTCTACTAAGCAGTGGATTTAAAGTAGCGTGTAAAACCTCCCTGCCACATTTCAATATGATATCTTCCACGGCTTTTGATTTGAAATTTTCTGTAAGTGAGAAGATACGGAGGAGGGACAGGGATCAAATATGGTGAGAAGGAGCGAGAGGCACGAAGTAAATTTTTTTTTTGCAAAAACGAAAATATTAAACATGCCTCAGTTTACTGGTACAGTAATGACATCGCAGAGAGGAATAGTACCGGCTGTCATATAGTTTCGTAAAGGTTTATGAAAATAAATATATTGAAATCATTCAGCGAGGTTAAGCAGGTCATTCGATATTTTGCATATAGATTCCATATATGAGGAAATTTAGGTGATAGAGGGAAAGGTTATGCGAGTGGGAGAGGGAGTTGTAGTGGGAGTGGGACTAAGACTGGAAGCGCGAATATGTAGTTTAGGGGAAGTAGGATTGTGAGTGGTGGTGGTATTGGGGAGTGAGAGTAGGAGTGGGAGGCAGACAAATCGAAGAAGGAATGGTCAAAAATTATAAGAAAAATGAAACATGAAGTAGAAGAGGATGGGATAGATAGGGATAGAGGGAAAGCGGGTCTCAATTTTAAACGTACGCAAACCAATTTTGTGGCAGAGCTATGTTTGCGGGGTACTGTAGTTTCAAAATAAAAATATGTTAGAAGTATTCATGTAAAACATATCAAAAGCTTAGACTTGAAAAAATGCCTCTTCTTAGGATATACACGTAATATAATAGTTTAATGTTTAAAAAAAAATGTTTCAAAACGAACTACGAAGTAGTTTCACTTCTGTATATACGAAAGTACTTTTCTCCCACTGCGTTTGTAGTATTATAGTATTAAGCATTTAATTTCCTTCAGATTTTTGTCAGTTTCCTTCTGCTACTTTATACTCGATAATACAATTCTTTTAATTTACTTGCATACCAAAAATCTACGTCCTTCCTCTCTTTGTTTTTTTTTTTTTGGTCCACAATTTTTCCTAAAAATATTCAGCTCACAAAATATTTAATAATATTTTTTTATATCATACTAATTTTGCTTGTAAATTCATTGTTCTTTTATGTTTTCTCTTTTCTTTCTCTTCTCTGTCTTTCTCAACAGGTATTCCGTTGCGCCATCGATTCAACATTCTTGCAAATGTTGCAAGACTGGCTCGTATGCTCTTTGCCAACTTTTCTAGCCTTACCCGAACGAAAAGGTGTCTGGTGTCTCAGCGTCATCTTTTTATCCGCTTCCATAAATCTGCATTTGATTAAACTATTTCCGTTACTGCTAAGCACCGCTGCCGTAGCAGCCGCGTCTTCATCAACTGACAATGCTGCAGGTAGTGGAGATAACAGCAGCAGTGGAAATGAGAGTATGGCTGTGAATGTTGGTTCTGATGCTGGCGATAGAGAATTTCATAAATTGGGTCAACATGAAATTGCATTGTTCGTGACAGCTGCAGCAGATTTTCATGCGAAATTAAGTGGGGAGCAGCGGATGCGTTTTCGTGATGCCTTTGAGAAATTCCAAAGACAACCGGTTTATGCCAAGCTGCTGCAAAATCTGTGATTTAGCCACGCAAAGTGTCAGCAGCTAAACTAAATACATATATATATATATATTTAAGTCTATGTAGTAGTAGCATTAAGTATGCGTATTAAATGAGCTTTAGATTTATATGTTCATGTGTATGTGGGCGGCGTTACATAGGTACAGACATAGATAGTTGAATATATAACTCTTGCTGTGTAGCTTTTGACATCAAAAATGTCTTCTATCTACACCACAAAGATAAAGTAAATGTAAGAAACCGGCATCACATAAAGTTCATAAGGTGTTCTAGATAAACAATTTGTTGTTGGTTGCATTATATTATATAAATATTAATGTTGTGTTTTATGTACTTTTCTTTTGATTTATGAGGCAATTGCAAAGTGACTACAACTAAAATTATGATTGCCAAAGAGATTGTCAGTACTTTGAACGTAAAAAAAATTTACATATAAAATAAGTTAAGATTTTAATTTTGGTCGCCGTTAGCAAAACGGAAAAGTCCATAAATCTTCCGGAACCCCTCTCATTAGATTAATCAAAATGTCATCTCTATTGCTTTTGACAGCGTCTTTAATTCTGCGCGATTTACTTCCATAGACCCTGATCTGTGCTCAATTGCATTTAATGTCCAAAATAGTACTTGTGCTTTTCGCAAAAGTGATGCACCCTCACATTTCTAGGCTGACATTATTTGCGGTGTTAATGCTAGATTCCAATGTTATAGTTTTTATTATAACAACAACTTTTTTAATGCCGCTACGCTTTACTGCACCACGCACAATGATGTCATCATCATCAGCAAATGTACCAATTACACGATTTTGTCAAAGTGTTTCCTTAGCGGCTTAGCCCTTCAGTTCGGATTAAACGGTATATAGATATTTCCTAGATTATGCGGAGAATTTGTCGTACTCATCATAATTTCGAATGTCCATATAAGTTTTTCAGTTTCCTTTCGTCAGAATGGACGTGAAGTACCTGCCTCGGCACTACCAACATATTTTCGGGCTTGACTTGGTTGAACCGAAAACTAAGATGAACCTAAAGGGTGGTACCTGAACTACCTTCTGACTAATTGGCGGAGTTGAGATATGCAATGCTTCCTTAAATTGGATTAAGGCAAAGTTCTTGCACTCACAACAGGAATTAATTTAATGCATTAATTATATTAATCATCGACCTCGTTAGCAAAGGAAGCGGGAGATAACTTAAATCCAAAAAAAAAGTTTTGCAGCGAAACAGTATTCAAACCCAGAATATAGTGCCGCTAAGTGTAGTGCCCAAAGTATGCCCTTAGCTTAAGCGAAACCTTTTGCCCATTTGATCAATCTTGTCGCTCATTACTGCGTTCCGTAGTGCTGCTGCCGCTAGGTGTAAATTGCTCCATAAGAATATCGTGTAGTGAAGTCCAGCTAGGTATGTCTTTAGCTTTATCCTGCGCATTGTTGTTAGCGCTGTACTGATACCACCTTGTACTCGATACATGTACTCATATAAAAGGATTCGAGAAAAGTAATCGATATTAAAATAAATATCCAGATAAAGTACTAGATACCAACTCGTATCATATTAATTAAGAAGTTTAATAAAAATTATGAAAATTAATCTGTATCAAAGAATGTCAGGTTCTGGATTCTTAATCCCGATTACGTCTTTGAGTACCCAACCAGAAAAAGTAGGCCCTGTTCGCCTCACAAACTGCACAATATAGGTGCATATAGTTATTTCCTACTTTTATTTTGAATTTCATATGATTATTGTTAAATTTCCCTACTGCTTCTGTTTTTATGTGACGGTGTAATTAACTGAAATGGACTTCGATTTTCTGTACCAATCGGAGCTCAACTTTTATTCTAAAAATCTAACATTTTTTACATATGTAGGTAGCAAAGAAAGACTGAAACCCAAGTCAATGAATTGGTTGAACCTTATCATTGCGGCTTCAAACCTGCTAAATCTACTATCGACTTCTTTCACAAAACATACAAGTCAAGAAAACCTCTTCTAAACAGACAAATTTCTTAAAAAAAAATTACATTTATTACACGACTTTTACTTTTGTGAAACGGGTCCTATATTTTTACGATACGCCAAATCCTGAAGCAACTCAGAAATTACTGCTATCGGTACCCGTATTTGGAAACTGAGGACTTTCGCGTTGACTTTTAATGCAACGGCGAAAACCGCCAATTCAAAAGTGGCGATTTGCTTTATAAATTGCCCAACGCTGGCTTTTTTCAAGAAGGCAATTGAAATGGCTAAACATAATATTTTTTTAAAGGATTTTTATATACGAACTCAAAGTTGATAAATTTAGCAAATTTTAAAATACAAGTTGGCGGGACTTGCCAGAGCTAATTTTAGATAAATACAGGAGGCGTTTTCGACTTGAGTAATCGATACTTCGATGCCCATGTTCCCATGTACTCAATACCTAAGAAGGTACTTGTACGAGGAATTCGACTACGAAAAATCCTCGTAACTTGCGCAAAGTACTCGAGCATGTACTCGTATTTAGTTACTCGTATCGGAACAACACTAATTGTTGCCGTAGAAAAATTAATTTAAGAAATTGATATTTTTTGGGAAAGCTGTTTTGTTTAGATATAGCTTATAATGAATAATTACACTTTTTACTCTTACTCTCCCCTTTACCACTCTTCTTTCTTTTTGGTTTCTAAATCTACCCTTATACCTCTCTACTTCTTCAGCTTTCTATTCACCTCTTCCTTGCCTTCTTTCTCTCATTCTCCCTTCCATCTGGTTCTGCCTAAGCCTTTCCCAGTCCCTCTCCCTGCCCATGTACCTCTCCGAATTCCTATACCATTATACTCCTTATACTTTCCCCTTTACTTCGCTTCCCTCCTCTTTACCACTTCCTGTACCATCGCCTCACTAATCATAACTTATTTTTTTTTAATAGGTCGATCCCCTATTCAAGTATATTAATTTAGGCAAAACACAAATGTATCCAAATATTATTTTTTCGAATATGACGCTTCGTGGTTCATTACCCGGAGAAAATACATCCTTATATTTACTCCGTACCTATATTCTTTCTTATATAATATATGCAAATAAAGAATAAACATACTTACATCTAAAATAATGATAATTGGTTATTTATTTTGAAGTAGAAGGTAGTATTTATAAGCTTTTCCCAACAAACATTGAGGAATGAGTCATGTTAGAGCTGAAGAAAACTTTTTTTCAGTGGTTTATTTTTTTTTTTTTGTTATATAGAAAATGCTGTTTCTCAAGTTTGGAAAATTATATTGTGACGAATATTATGATCACTAAGCGATAATACCATTACTAAGCCGATACTAAGCAGCCACTTGTATGTACGTAAACAAATCAATCATCATGTATACACATACATACAAGCCAGCGGAGAGATACAAACGCATGAACGAGGAAACCGAGATTATTAAAGCAGAGCAAGCTGAGTAGTAAGCTATCATTTTTGATATAAGCACGCTATTGGTTGTGGAGTAAAGTGTTATTGTGAAGTACTTTCAAATTAGTCTAATAAATACCATTTTGCATTATTCAATATTGGAGTTATTTATTCAACAGTTTAGCGATTCGAACGTTAGCAGAAGGTTTGGAATAAGCGGAATTTCACTAAATTCGTTACAATATGTCAACTTATAATCAAATGTGATTCTCCGTACAAGGTTTAAATTTCAGAGGGGGAAAGTTGAAGACAATGGGTAACTCTACTTTTACTCTAAACAAGTAAGGAAGGCTAAGTTCGGGTGTAACCGAACATTACATACTCAGTTGAGAGCTATGGAGACAAAATAAGGGAAAATCACCTCGTAGTAAAATGAACTTAGGGTAACCCTGGAGTGTGTTTGTATGACATGTGTATTAAAGAGTATTTTAAAAGGCAGTGGGCCATAGTTCTATAGGTGGACGCCATTTAGGGATATCGCCATAACGGTGGACCAGGGCTGACTCTAGAATTTGTTTGTACGATATGGGTATCAAATGAAAGTGTTAATGAGTATTTTAAAAGGGAGTGGGCCTAAGTTCTATAGGTGGACGCCTTTTCGAGATATCGCCATAAAGGTGGACAAGGGGTGACTCTAGAATTTGTTTGTACGATATGGGTATCAAATGAAAGGTGTTAATGGGTATTTTAAAAGGGAGTGGGCTTTAGTTCTATTGGTGGACGCCTTTTCGAGATATCGCCATAAACGTGGACCAGGGGTGACTCTAGAATTTCTTTGTACGATATGGGTATCAAATGAAAGGCGTTAATGAGTATTTTAAATGGGAGTGGGCCTTAGTTCTATGGGTGGACGCCTTTTCGAAATGTCGCCATAAAGGTGGACCAGGGGTGACTCTAGAATTTGTTTGTACGATATGGGTACCAAATGAAAAGTGTTAATGAGTATTTTAAAAGGGATTTGGCCTTAGTTCTATAGGTGGACGCCTTTTCGGAATATCGTTATAAAGGTGGACCAGGGTTGACTCTAGAATGCGTTTGTACAATATGGGTGTCAAACGAAAGGCGTTAGTGAGTATTTTAAAAGGGAATGGGCCTTAGTTCTATGGGTGGACGCCTTTTCGAGATATCGCCATAAAGGTGGACCAGGGGTGACTCTAGAATTTCTTTGTACGATATGGGTATCAAATGAAAGGCGTTAATGAGTATTTTAAATGGGAGTGGGCCTTAGTTCTATGGGTGGACGCCTTTTCGAAATGTCGCCATAAAGGTGGACCAGGGGTGACTCTAGAATTTGTTTGTACGATATGGGTACCAAATGAAAAGTGTTAATGAGTATTTTAAAAGGGATTTGGCCTTAGTTCTATAGGTGGACGCCTTTTCGGAATATCGTTATAAAGGTGGACCAGGGTTGACTCTAGAATGCTTTTGTACAATATGGGTATCAAATGAAAGCCTTTCCTTTCCTTTCCTTTCCTTTCCTTTCCTTTCCTTTGCTTTCCTTTTCCTACCTTTTGTTTACGAGAAGAAGATTGATTAAATCATACCCTTCCTGCCAGAGCAATATAAAATTTCCCTATTTTGAGCTTACTTATTCATTATGTTAACCATCGAAAGTTTCTATTATCTTATGTATAAATAGACAAGATGAAAAAATTTGGAACCGTTTTCTGATAAACTATAATTATAAGGTATGCAAATTATATGTATTGATAGGAAATTTTGAGCTGCACTGTTATCCATAAATAAAAAAAAATTTAAAAATCATTTTAATATAAAAAATTTAACATAAAAGTTACACCACTACACATGCACTTATTCATACTATAGACACGCTGTGTGTGTACTTGCTTTTTGTGTACTATGCTGAATCGTGAGCATGGCCGAGGAGTTGCTTGGTACACAACAAAAATTAAACAAAAATACATAACTGATCATGCATAAAGTCTATTTCTTTTCTTTCTTTGCTTTCCTTTCCTTTCTTTTCCATTCTATTCTTTTATTTTCCTTTATTTTGTTGTATTTCCTTTGCTTTCCTTTGCTTTCCTTTCTTTTCTTTTCCTTTCCATTCCTTTCATTTCCTTTTTTCCCTTTCCTTTCCATTCCTTTTCTTTCTGTCCTTTCCTTTCCTTGATTTTTCTTTATTTTCCTTTCTTCTCTTTCCTTTAATTTTCTTGTTATTTCCTTTCTTTGACTTTCATTTCTCTTCCGTTCATACTCCTTCCTTTCCTTTCCTTCCTTTCCTTTCCTTTCTTGTCCCTTCCTTTCCTGTGGTTGAATTTCAACCACTGGGCGAATTCTTACTTACTTACTTAATTGGCGCTTAACCGTCTAAACGGTTATGGCCGTCCAACAAGGCGCGCCAGTCGCTCCTTCGCTCCGCCAACCGGCGCCAATTGGTCACACCAAGGGAGTTTAAATCGTTTTCCACCTGGTCCTTCCAACGGAGTGGGGGCCGCCCTCTACCTCTGCTTCCATAGGCGGGTTCCGATAGAAACACTTTCTTGGTCGGAGCATCATCTTTCATTCGCATAACATGGCCTAGCCAGCGCAGCCGCTGCGTTTTAATTCGCTGGACTATGTTGATGTCTGCGTATAGCTCGTACAGCTCATCATTAAATCTTCTTCGGTACTCGCCATCGCCAATGCGTAGAGGTCCATAAATCTTTCGAAGAACTTTTCTCTCGAACACTCCCAAAGCCGCTTCATCTGCTGTTGTCATGGTCCATGCTTCTGCCCCATATAGCAGGACGGGTACGATAAGTGACTTGTAGAGTATGATTTTCGTTCGCCGAGAGAGGACTTTACTTTTCAATTGCCTACCTAGTCCAAAGTAGCATTTATTGGCAAGATTGATTCTTCGCTGGATTTCAGTGCTGATGTTGTTGCTAGTGTTGATGCTGGTTCCCAAATAAACGAAGTCTTTTACTATTTCGAAATTATGGCTGCCAACAGTAGCGTGGTTGCCAAGGCGCATATGCGCTGACTCTTTGCTCGATGACAGCAGGTACTTCGTTTTGTCCTCATTCACCATCAAACCCATCTTTACCGCTTCTTTTTCCAGCTTAGAGTAAGCAGAACTAACAGCGCGGGTGTTTAGGCCGATGATATCAATGTCATCAGCATATGCCAGTAATTGCACGCTTTTATAGTATATTGTTCCAGTGCGGTTAAGTTCTGCAGCTAGTATAATTTTCTCCAGCATCAAATTAAAGAAATCGCACGATAGGGGGTCACCCTGTCTGAAACCTCGTTTAGTTTCGAACGGCTCGGAGAGGTCCTTCCCAATTCTGACTGAGCTGATGGTGTTGCTCAACGTCATTTTGCACAGCCGTATAAGTTTTGCGGGGAAACCAAATTCAGACATAGCGGCATATAGGCAGCTCCTTTTCGTGCTGTCGAAGGCGGCTTTAAAGTCGACGAAGAGGTGATGTGTGTCGATTCTCTTTTCACGGGTTTTTTCCAAGATTTGGCGCATTGTGAAAATCTGGTCGATGGTAGATTTACCAGGTCTGAAGCCGCACTGATAAGGTCAAATCAGCCGGTTCACGGTGGGCTTCAATCTTTCACACAATACACTTGAAAGGACCTTATATGCGATATTAAGAAGGCTGATTCCACGATAGTTGGTGCATTTTGCAGTATCCCCCTTCTTGTGGACTGGGCAAAGAACACTTAGATTCCAACCGTCGGGCATGCATCGTCCGCCCATATTTTGCTAAGAAGCTGCTGCATGCGCCTTACCAACTCCTCGCCGCCGAACTTGAATAGCTCCGCAGGCAATCCATCAGCGCCCACGGCCTTGTTGTTTTTCAATCTGGTTATTGCTATTATAACTTCGTCATAATCGGGCGGGGGGACATATATTCCATCATCATCGATTGCGGGATCGGGTTCTTCATCTCTGCGCGGTGAATTGCTGCCTCCATTTAGGAGAGCAGAGAAGTGTTCCCTCCATAATCTAAGCACTCTCTGGACATCAGTTACAAGGTCGCCGTTTTCATTCCTACAGGAGTTTGCCCCGGTCTTAAAACCTTCCGTCTGTCGCCGTATTTTTTGGTAGAATTTTCGGGCGTTATTCCTGGTGGCTAGCAGCTCAAGCTCCTCGCACTCACGCCTTTCTGCTTCTGCTTTTTTCTTCCTGAAAAGGCGTCTCGCTTCCCTTTTCAACTCACGATAGCGTTCACACACTCCTCTTGTCGCGCTCGCTTTTAACGTAGCCCTGTAGGCAGCGTCTTTTCTTTCGGTTGCAACGCGGCATTCTTCATCATACCAATTGTTTTTTCGTGGCCGCCGGTAACCAATTTTTTCCTCGGCGGCAGTATGAAGTGCTTTGGAGATATGCTCCCACTGCTCCTGTATTCCTTCAGGATGAGTGTGCCCTCAGAGAGCAGGTGTGAGAGTCGAGTTGCGAAATCATTGGCAGTCTGTTGTGATTGAAGCTTTTCGACGTCTAGCTTTCCTTGTGTTTTTTGTTCCTTGTTTTTAGCCGCGTTGAGGCGGGTGCGTATTTTGGCTGCAACGAGATAATGGTCCGAATCGATGTTAGGTCCTCGGATCGTTCGCACATCTAAAACACTGGAGGCATGCCGTCCGTCTATCACAACGTGATCGATCTGATTGCGAGTATTTCGATCAGGAGACAGCCATGTAGCTTGATGTATCTTTTTATGCATGAACCTCGTGCTTGATATGACCATGTTTCGAGCACCGGCAAAGTCAATTAGCCTCAGTCCGTTAGGAGAAGTTTCATTGTGTAGGCTGAACTTTCCGACTGTAGGGCCAAAAACACCTTCTTTGCCCACCCTGGCGTTAAAGTCGCCAAGCACGACTTTTATATCATGACGGGGGCAGCGTTCGTATGTGCGTTCTAATTGTTCATAAAAAGTGTCTTTCACCTCATCGTCTTTCTCCTCTGTCGGCGCATGGGCGCAGATGAATGATATATTAAAAAATTTTGCTTTTATTCGAATAGTGGCGAGACGCTCGTCCACAGGCGTGAACGCCAGCACTTGGCGACAAAGTCTCTCTCCCACCACGAATCCGACGCCGAAACTGCGCTTATTCGCATGGCCACTCCAATATATGTCACAATTTTTGATCTTCTTTCTTCCTTGCTTCGTCCAACGCATTTCTTGGATGGCGGTGATGTCAGATTTTGCTTTGACGAGGACATCAACCAGCCGGGCATCTGCACCAATCCCATTCAGGGAGCGGACGTTCCAGGTGCATGCCCTCAATTCATTGTCCTTCAAACGTTTGCCATGGTCGTCATCAATAGAAGGTGTATTTATCCGAGGCTTGTTGTTATATTTCATTGGAGTATGGTTTTACGTGGCGGGTCCCAAGCCCAGCGCACAACCCGCTCAGCGGGGGTGAAAATATTACTTGGCACGTTTATATAGCGAGCCGCTTGCTCCAAGACAGACGCCCGCTTGCAGCCGCACCTAGAGGTGTAAAGACGCTGCCGATGAAATCTCCCCCGGCTAGCCCTTAAACCGATTATGTCAGAGTGGCCTAGCCAGGTTGTCGCCTTCTCACATTAGCTCACCGCTAAACTGGTGTTTAGCGGCTACCCAGAGGATACTTTGCCGCAAGCGACCGGCAGTAGTGAGCTGCATGAACCGCATGCAAAAGAATCGCTCTGGCCATTCCCAGGTGAATGGCGGTAAGAAGCTTTCCCCACTTTCGTGGACTTATACACACGGCTCCACCCTCCAGCGAATTCCTCCCTGGGCGAATTCTAGTATAAGTAAATTATGCAAACATTCAACTCCAGTAATGATATGGTGCAACAAAATATAAAACCAAAAGAAAATTTCAAAATTTCATTTAATTTGTCTAGGATACTTTTAATGCTATAAGTCGAAATTTACCAATCCTTCTGAAATTTGGTAAGGGCTTAGATTCTAGGACGATAACTGTTTTCTGTGAAAAAGGGCGAAATCGGTTGAAGCCGCGCCCAGTTTTTATACACAGTCCACCGTCTGTCTTTCCGCTCGGCCGTTAACACGATAACTTGAGCAAAAATCGATATATCTTTACTAAACTCAGTCGCGTACTTATCTGAACTCACTTTGCATTGGTATAAAAAATGGCCGAAATCAGACTCTGACCACGCCAACTTTTCGATATAGAAAATTACGAAAAAAGAAAAAAAAAATGCGATAATTCTATACCAAATATAAATCAAGTAAGGAAGGCTAAGTTCGGGTGTAACCGAACATTACATACTCAGTTGAGAGCTGTGGAGACAAAGTAAGGGAAATCACCATGTTGTAAAAGGAACCCTGGAATGTGTTTGTATGACATGTGTATCAAATGGAAGGTATTAAAGAGTATTTTAAGAGGAAGTGGGCCATAGATCTATAGATGGACGCCATTTAGGGATATCGCCATAAAGGTGGACCAGGCCTGACTCGAGAATTTGTTTGTAGGGTATGAGTATCAAATGAAAGGTGTTAATGAGTATTTTAAGAGGGCGTGGGCCTAAGTTCTATATGTGGACGCCTTTTCGAGATATCGCCATAAACGTGGACCAGGGGTGACTCTAGAATTTGTTTGTACTATATGGGTATCAAATGAAAGGTGTTAATGAGTATTTTAAAAGGGAGTGGGCCTAAGTTCTATAGGTGGACGCATCGTTATAAAAGTGGACCTGGGTTGACTCTAGAATGCGTTTGTACAATATGGGTGTCAAACGAAAAGTGTAATAAGTGTTTTAAAAGGGAGTGGGCCTTTGTTCTATGGGTGGACGCCTTTTCGGGATATCGCCATAAACGTGGACCAGGGGTGACTCTAGAATGCGTTTGTACGATATGGGTATCAAATGAAAGGTGTTAATGAGTATTTTAAACGGGAGTGGGCCTTAGTTCTATAGGTGGATGCCCTTTCGAGAAATCGCCATAAAGGTGGGCCCGGGGTGACTCTAGAATTTTTGTGTACGATATGGGTATCAAATGAAAGGTGTTAATGATTATTTTAAAAGGATGTGGGCCTTAGTTCTATAGGTGGACGCCTTTTCGAGATATCGCCATAAAGGTGGACCAGGGGTGACTCTAGAATTTGTTTGTACGATATGGGTATCAAATGAAAGGTGTTAATGAGTATTTTAAAAGGGAGTGGGCCTTAGTTCTATAGGTGGACGCCTTTTCGAGATATCGACATGAAGGTGGACCAGGGGTGACTCTAGAATTTGTTTGTATGATATGGGTATCAAATGAAAGGTGTTAATGAGTATTTTAAAAAGGAGTGGGCCTTAGTTCTATATGTGGACGCCTTTTCGAGATATCGCCATAAACGTGGACCAGGGGTGACTCTAGAATGTGTTTGTACGATATGGGTATCAAATTAAAGGTATTAATGAGGGTTTTAAAAGGGAGTGGCCCTTAGTTGTATATGTGAAGGCGTTTTCGAGATATCTACCAAACTGTGGACCAGGGTGATCCAGAACATCATCTGTCGGATACCGCTAATTTATTTATATATGTAATACCACGTACAGTATTCCTTCCAAGATTCCAAGGGCTTTTGATTTCGCCCTGCAAAACTTTTTCATTTTCTTCTACTTAATATGGTACGTGTCACACCCATTTTACCAAGTTTTTTTCTAAAGTTATATTTTGCGTCAATAGACCAATACAATTACCATGTTTCATTCCTTTTTTCGTATTTGGTATATAATTATGGCACTTTTTTCATTTTTCGTAATTTTCGATATCGAAAAAGTGGGCGTGGTCATAGTCGGATTTCGGCCATTTTTTACAACAATACAAAGTGAGTTCAGATAAGTACGTGAACTGAGTTTAGTAAAGATATATCGATTTTTGCTCAAGTTATCGTGTTAACGGCCGAGCGGAAGGACAGACGGTCGACTGTGTATAAAAACTGGGCGTAGCTTCAACCGATTTCGCCCTTTTTCACAGAAAACAGTTATCGTCCTAGGAGCTAAGCCTCTACCAAATTTCACAAGGATTGGTTAATTTTTGTTCGACTTATGGAATTAAAAGCATCCTAGACAAATTAAATGAAAAAGGGCGGAGCCACGCCCATTTTGAAATTTTTCTTTATTTTTGTATTTTGTTGCACCATATCATTACTGGAGTTGAATGCTGGCGTAATTTACTAATATGATGTAAAGATATTAACTTTTCTTTTAAAATTTGAATTTAAAAAAAAAATTTTTTTTAAAAAGTGGGCGTGGTCGTTCTCCGATTTTGCTAATTTTTATTAAGCAGACATAAAGTAATAAGACTAATGTTCCTGCCAAATTTCATTATGATATCTTTAACGACTGCCAAATTACAGCTTGCAAAACTTCTAAATTACCTTCATTTAAAAGTGGGCGGTGCCACGCCCAATGTCCAAAATTTTACTAGTTTTCTATTCTGCGTCATAAGCTCAACTCACCTACCAAGTTTCATCGCTTAATGCGTATTTGGTAATGAATTATCGCACTTTTTTGATTTTTCGAAATTTTCGATATCGAAAATTGGGCGTGGTTATTATCCGATATCGTTCATTTTAAATAGCGATCTGGGATGAGTGTCCAGGAACATACATACCAAATTTCATGAAGATACCTCAAAATTTACTCAAGTTATCGTGTTAACGGACAGACGGACGGACGGACGGACGACTGTGTATAAAAACTGGGCGTGGCATTAACCGATTTCGCCCATTTTCACAGAAAACAGTTAACGTCGTAAAATCTATGCCCCTACCAAATTTCAAAAGGATTGGTTAATTTTTGTTCGACTTATGGCGTTAAAAGTATCCTAGACAAATTAAATGAAAAAGGGCGGAGCCACGCCCATTTTGAAATTTTCTTTTATTTTTGTATTTTGTTGCATCATATCATTACGGGCGTTGAATGTTGACATAATTTACTTATATACTGTAAAGATATTAAATTTTTTGTAAAAATTTTACTTTAAAAAAATTTTTTTTTAAAAGTGGGCGTGGTCCTTCCCCGATTTTGCTAATTTTTATTAAGCGTACATATAGTAATAGGAGTAACGTTCCTGACAAATTTCATCATGATATCTTCAACGACTGCCAAATTACATCTTGCAAAGTTTTAAATTACCTTCTTTTAAAAGTGGGCGGTGCCACGCCCATTGTCCAAAATTTTACTAATTTTCTATTCTGCGTCATAAGTTCAACTCATCTACCAAGTTTCGTCGCTTTATCGGTTTTTTGTAATGAATTATCGCACTTTTTCGGTTTTTCGAAATTTTCGATATCGAAAAAGTGGGCGTGGTTATAGTCCGATATCGTTCATTTTAAATAGCGATCTGAGATGAGTGCTCAGGAACCTACATACCAAATTTCATCAAGATACCTCAAAATTTACTCAAGTTATCGTGTTAACGGACGGACGGACGGACGGACATGGCTCAATCAAATTTTTTTTCGATCCTGATTATTTTGATATATGGAAGTCTATATCTAGCTCGATTCCTTTATATATGTACAACCAACCGTTATCCAATCAAACTTAATATACTCTGTGAGCTCTGCTCAACTGAGTATAGAAATCTTTACATGTAATGAAATGGTAACAGGTCGATGTCTGCCCATTGAAGGTATTTAATAAATATTGTTAGAGAGAGGGTCCTAATAATGCCACTGAACCCAAATCAAGATTTTTTAGAGTTTATGCTTTGGGCAGTCTTTATGTTTGTGTGGGATCACCCAGAAACCACTGCATAGAATTGAGTGCAACTTCCACAGTTACATCAGCCGAGGTCTAATTTGCAGTTTAGGATACATTTAAAGCCCGAAGGATCGTAGTAACAGTGGCCAAGAAACTTGATTTGCTCCAAACAATATGTAATGTTATCGTGGGATGAATAAAGGAATGGCTGACGCACATGGGGCTGGGGCTAGCAATAAAACAGAAGTGGTTTTGGTGAGAGCGCTGTGGATAAGTTAGTCCTAACTGTAGGAGATTATCAAAAAATGCAAAACCTTCCTTGAAATATTTAGGAGTAAACAACGAATCATAACTTAATTTAAAGAGCACTTCAGGCCGGTGGGAGTGAAAGTTTCTAGAGTTAGTGGAGCCACAACGCGAATAATGCCCAAAATCGGCGACCTAGGCGAAGCTACCCGTCAGATATTATCCAACGTAGCTCGATTGTATTATATGCATCCCCCGTATGGCACTGATCTAAAATGATCCACCAAAAAGATATATTAGCAGCCTTCAGTATTACTGCTATACGAATACCATGTTCCTATCGGTGTCCGACGAAGCGATCCTTTTGTTATCTCGAAAAGCCCCAGTAAATATACTGTCAAGTGAAATGGGCGATCTATATGGCGTTTGCGTCGGCCGACCATCTGAAGATACTAAGAAGAGCGCAAGGTCACGAACAATAGTTAGGTGACAAGAACGGTGGGAAGAATCGTGAAAAGGGCTTTGGACCTGCATGCTAACGCGGAATATGGCGGAATGGTACAAGCGGAAGCACAGCGAACTAAACTGCGGTTCAAGGAATATCTACATAAGCATACAATAGAGGAGGATCCTTTCTGTCCACACTGTCCCACCGAATTGGTAAACGCAGAACACATACTGTTTCATTGCGCTCGTTTTGACCGCGAATGATCCTCTATACATACAGCTTTTGGATAGAAGCCTTCCATGAGGAATTTAGTTTCCCGAATATGCAGTCAAATAGATTTTTGGATTGCTGTGAGCAGTTATAACGCGAATCAGTGAGGACTAAATCGGCTCTCTCCCCCGTAACGTTATACCAAACAGCGGTCCTATGGGGTGTGGACACATGAAGAGATTAGCCTGATATCATTGGATCTGGGTATCTTTTGAATATGTTTGTACAATATGGATAATACATTAAAGCTGCTGATAAAGGCCTTAACAAAAAAGTAAATGTTTGTAATATCTCAACCCGTATACGAGATGGAGGCCAAAACTTTATTCTTCGCATATCACCATGCCGCCCCCGAGGATGCAGATGCCTAGCAAGATTGGAAAGCTCAATGTTAAATAGAGCTAGGAACTGCTAAACAACTAGTGTTTGCTCAATTTTCATAAACTTAGACTTCGCAGGCAAATAACTGCTCTTCCCTGAAACGACGAGATCCGACAACATATAAATAACCCGTCATCGGTAAACTTTTTTGTTTTTTTTATTCAAGCCCACGCTACTTCGATTTTAAAATTGTAACAGGTTAAAACCAATATGTCCGGATGACAATGCAATAATAAGAAAAAAATCGCCGCTAGATGGCGCAAGGATCGAGATATTCACAAAAATCGTATTGTTGTCCGATTTGGCTCATATTTGGAACGCATAATGAATACAAGAATAGAAAGCGACATATGAAAAAAAATAGCCGCTAGGTGGCGCAAGGATCGAGATATTCACAAAAATCGTATTTGTGGTCCGATTTGTCTCATATTTGGAGCACATAATACATACAAGAATAGAAAGCGACCTATGAAAAATAAAATAATTAAAAAAAAATTTGAAGTTAAATGGTTTTATTAACAACTTCCCTGTCCCCATACAAAGCGCTTTGAGAATGCCCCAGGCCCAAAATTTTTTTGTATTGCTTAATTGAATAATATGAATATATATTATAAAATATTATTTTTATAAATAATTTGACATATATTTACCTTATTTTAGCTATTTTATTTTGTGAGTCAAATGTGACCCCTGAACGTAACAAAAACAATTTTGTTTACCGCATTCAATGAGTCACATGTGAACATATAGGACCATAAGAAATAATTTAAGTTTTCGAAACACAATAACGGTAAATTGATATATAAATGTCAAAAGCGTGTATTAGTGTGCTTTTTTGATTAATTGAAGTTAGAAGTATATACAAAAATTGAAGAAAATGAGAAAAAGGTAACAGAAAAAAATTTCGAAATTTTCTTTCATTTTCCTAAATATATAACGACGCGTTCATACCAAGAAAGCGTTTTAAGTTGTATAAAGAAATGACATTGGACAGGGACGTTGTTAAAAACAATACTTACATTAAGTAGTAATAATACTAAAAGATAGAAAATAATAAGGTAAGTCCTAGGTACTAGTCGTCACACTCCTCATCAATCTAGGGCGTTGATCAGACAATTAAATAAAAGCGTTGGATATAATTTTGCTACCTACTTTTTAAAGCAAAACAAAAAAGGAGGGAGATTCACTTTGTCTTGCAAGTTGCAGATATAGCACGGATTGTTTATATTTTATGCAATACATACTACAACAGTACCCCATTTCGGAGTTATATTAACAAGCGAGACAAAAAAAAAACAAAATACTACTACAAATCATGACAATAACATAATTTCTTCGTGAGGTAAATGAGAGGATTGAGAGGAATACCGTTGAAGCAGGGTTGCATTTTTCATTTCCTGCAATTCGTTGGACGAAGACATACATAGGTTTGAGCATAACAAATTTCACGGATTGCGTAAAAATTTTTCGTGTACTTTGTTGTTTTGACTTTACAATCTGTGCATCCCGTCCACCGTTTGCAACACAAAGAGAATCCCCCAACATTTTACCATGAAATTCGAAACACATAAAATCAAAAAAATAATTAAAAGTCGTGGAAAGTTAAATAAAAGATTTTGACCACAAACTGATTGTCCCCGTATAATAATTTTCCATCCTCTCTGTATTCCATTCTCTTCATTTCTATGCTGTGTGCTTTTAAATGTTATTTAACTTCTTTAATTACGAGCTATGTTGGTCGTCGGGGAGAAAACCCAACAATATCAGCACTGTGAGAAAAAACAATTTTGCTACTCCATCCTCGGCATTTACAGTAAGTAAGCGACAAAAACTTCGCATTGAAACACACATCCACATTTTTAAGTATATTTTTCCAAGCTTACTTCACTTTGGGTTTTGCTTCCGCCACAGAGTCAAATGTAGTTGGAGGGAGGTATGTATCTACTCTACTTGAAGTCGGAAGAGAAAAGCCAACCGTAATATTTAATTCATTTTGTTTGTAGCTGTCCGCTGATGGCCGATATTCCCTAAGAGAAGAGCAAGCGTGAATAACTAATTACCAAGATTAGCATACCTACTAAGTTCGCGAAACTGTCCTTGGCATTGCATGAGTCTATATAACCTATGTGTTAATTTTTTAAAGGATTATGCACACATATACATATATGTGTGTATGTATGCGAAATCACTTATTGATAACGCAACTTGCTTAGAGTATCCTCATATATAGTAATAATCGTATGCCTTGTTTTGGCGGTATAGTCCTCGCCTACCACACCAAAGGTCCTGGGTTCAAGGCTTGGGAAAAGCAACATGACATGTCTTGATAAACAAATTTGTTCAATTATTGTTTCGCAAAAATTTCTTAGCGAAAATTAATCTGCTTGCAGATGCCGTTCGGAGTCATCATAAAACACGGGAGCTACGTGCCAATTTGTATGAAAAATTACATAAAAGCACCACGCAAATTGGAATGGAACCTTGGAAGCCTCGTACTTTTTCTTCTTTTTACGCTGGAAAATAGAGCTTAAGATTTCTCGAACTTGTTCGAGAAGAGATTTCTCGCTAGTCTCGCCTTCTCGTGAGATTCTCGAATCTCGAATGACTCGTAAGGCTCGCGAGCTTCTCGACACTCAATTTAATCGATTCATCGACTGTTTTATATAGAGCTTATGATTTCTTCTGGAGGACAAGCGAAAATTTCCACAAAACCACAACTAAAAACACCGAAATGTATAGAATACTGCCAATGCAGTGACTGAATTGAAAGTCGAGAGGCTCGCGAATATTACGAGTATTTCGAGATTCGAGAATCTCGCGAGAAGCCTTGTTCTCGATGTCTCGTTAAAAAATAAAATATTCTGAACAAAATTATATGTATAATAAATATGTTTTGAGTTAAATGTCATTGGAAAGCAATACAAGTCGAGTTCTCGATTTCTCGGGTCACGAAAATCTCGCTTGTGTTCGAGAAGAAATCGTAAGCTCTACTGGAAATAGACTTCCAAAGATCAAATTGGTCTGAGTGAAAAAAGAATTGATTAACTTTTTACTACCCAAAATACCTCTTTTAACATATCTCGCCGATTGTGCTCAATTTGACTTTTTCGGTTATGCCGGGAAGCCACAGAACTTATAATAACATTGTAGTTTGCTTTTTTTCCTATTGGGATATTACTAACTTATAGTGAGACTGCGCGCCTAAGATGCAGGAACAACTTTCTATCAAAGTCAATCAAGCTCACAAACCGCAACTTAAGTTACTTCTCCACCATAAAAACACCCTTCATTTCCATAACACCACAGTTACATATGTAGATATGAGTGTGTGAATGTATATATACGAAGGAAGGTAAAATGCAGCAACGTTATCAATGTCCAACAGCAGAAATTAATAGACCTCGAATGTAGCACAGTCTAAGACAACTAAATAGTTGAATGAATAAATGAATAGATGGTCAAGTTGTTTGGTAGTGCGTGTTGGGTCGTTGGCGTTGGAAATATGAAGGAATATGTTTGGTAACTTTGCTAAGACATTTGAGGTGCATAAAATATTTGCCAATTTGTATGATGACAGTTTACGATTTTCTCTTTCAGTTAAGTACCGAAATTAGTTAATATTAGCTCATATAAACTAACGCCATTATTTATAATATACATAACTAGCAGACCCGGCAGACATTGTTCTACCCTAAGTTTGGTCTATCTGCATACATTTTAATAAAATTTTTCCGTCTAAATAACGAAAACACAAAAAACCAGATTTTTTTTAGTAAATAATACATCTAGAATGTTGAAATTTGGCGTGTGGACTGATATTGAGACTTGATAAAAATTTCAAAAAAAAAAAAAAAAAATTTAAATTGGGCGTGGTAGCGCCCACTTGTGATAATATCAATTTTACAATTATTATTAACAATAAATCTATCCTAACAAAATTCGGCAGAGAGGTTGCCTTTACCATAAAGAATGCTTTGAAGAAAAATTAACGAAATAGGTTAAGGACCACGCCCACTTTAATATAAAAGAATTTTAAAAGGGTAGTTGACGAATAAAATACGCTATATCTTTGCAAACAAGGGCTTTATATCAATGCTATTTCATATTCCAAGTGGATTTATAACAGTAAATAGGAAAAACTTCAAATTTAAAAAAATGGGCGTGGCACCGTCTCTTTTATGACTAAGCAATTTTCTATGTTTCGGGAGCCATAACTCGAAGAAAAATTAACATATAGTAAAAAAATTGGGTACACATATTTTCCTTATAGCAGAAAATATTTCTAATAAAAATGGACAGGATCGGTTAAAGACCACGACATCGTAGATATAAAACAAGTTTAAAAGGTTCGTAGACAAGATAATAAGCTACAACTTAGCAAAGAAATATTTTTGAATCAATGATGTTTCACGTATCAAGTTTTATTGTAAGAGGAAATGGGGAGACAATTTTTTTTTTTAACGGGCGGTGCCACGTGTTATATAGAAAAGTAATTTATCTGAAATGGAATGGACAATAAAAGCTCACGCTGAGTATATAATGTTCGGTTATAATCGGACTTAGACACCTTTACTTATTTTAATTTATTTTGTTTTATCTTGCTTGATTTTTTTAACTAACAAATTAGTATACAAAATGATTGTAACCAACAAAACGAATAAATATTGAATATTCTCGTCTGTTTTTGTAAGCACTTTGCTTATCAGCAAAGAAAATTACACCCTTACTCATATTTGCTGATTCCCTCATTTGCTTCCGAGATCGAATCTGAGTTCGTTGGTATAAGGCTTGCTGGTTTTCTCAACACAACAACATCGAACATATTTTAACGAATTTTGGGAAACTCTGCTTATTTACACCTTCTACTAACGTTCGTATCGCTAAATTGTTGAATAAATAATTCCAATATTCAATAATGCAAAATGTTCTTTATTAGACCACTATGAAAATACTTCACAATGACACTTATACTTCGCAACTGATAGCGTGCTTAAATCAAACTGATTACGGACTACTCGGCTCCTGCTTCTTTTATACTCTCTGCCCAAATGTCTACACGTTTCTTCTTCTAGAATCCTCTAGCTGATCACTAGCCACACGCGCGTGTATTTGTAGTGTGTAAACATATGCGTGTGTATATACGTGAGTAAGACTTCGCGACTTTGATGATGATGACATGCGTTTGTGAGTATCTCTCTGCTGCTTGTATGTATGTGTGTACATGATGATTAATGTGTTTATGTAGCTTGCTTAAATGTGTTGTGCCTTTATTTAATAACCTTAGAGATGGTAACATTCGTCACACTGCCTTCCACATAAGTCACAAATTTTCCGGTCTATATGCTGCCAGCTTATCCAAATGAACCATCTTCATTTTGTTTCGTAGTTTGCCAATGGTTTGTATGCGGTAAATTACATCGTTGATTCGTTTTATAATTTTGTATGGGCCTTCCCAGTTACACTGCAATTTCGGTGACAAACCTTTTTTTCGTTGTGGGTTGTTTACAGCACCAAATCTGCTTCCCGAAAACCTTTCGAATTAATTGCTTTACCATATCTGGCTTTCATCTTGTCACTCATAATCTTGGTTCGTTGTCTTACAAGACATGTATTTCCCTCAGCTCTTCCTCCAGGACACCAGTGGATTTCTTGGCATTTCTCTCTGCATCGGCGTTTGTCGCAAACTCCAAATCAGCTGGCAGTCGAAGGTCATTACCAAAAATTACCTTTTGCTAGAGTTTGGCCCGTTGTCTCATGCACTGCCGATCGGTAAGCCATCAAGAATAATGGTATGCGTGTATCCCACTCTTTATGGAGCTTGTCCACTACTTTCCTTTAATTGCTCTTCTAATGATCTATTGAATCGTTCCACCATACCATCGGACTGATGATGCAATGCAGTTGTCTGTATTTTTAGAATACCCAAAGTTTTACACATTTCTAGGAATACAGCTGATTCAAAATTTCTCCCTTGGTCAGAATGTAACTCCATTGGTGCACCATACCTTGCTACCCAATTGTTTATGAACAGTTCTGCTACTGTTTCCGCTTCTTGATTTGGGATTGGGTATACCTCTGGCCATTTGCTGAAATAATCGATAACCACCAGTACATATTTGTTCCCGCAGTTGCTAGTAGGGAATGGACCTGCGACATCCATAGCGATCCTTTCAAATGGCGCACCTGAGTTATATTTCTTTATCTGGCCATGACTTCGGGTTTTGGGCCCTTTCGCTCTGATGCAAACCTCACAGTTCGCAATCCACTCAGTGGCCCACTGACAGCAACGAGCACAGTAGAATCTCTGCTTAATCTTCTCGAGCGTCTTTGTGATTCCCAGATGACCTCCACTTGGACCATTATGTAGCTCGTTGAGAACGTCAGGAATCCTTTTCCTGGGAACAACTACCAGGTTCCTCTTGCATTGACCATCTTCACTCCCCCATACTCGATGCAAGCAACCGGATATCAACTCTACTGTTCCACTGTGCCCAATATGACTTCGCAATGGGACTCTCTGCTGACATCTCCTCTCTATTTGGTCTTTCGTTTCGTCCGAGCCCTTGCATAACATGTGACAGATCTGTATCTTCTAGCTGACACTTCCTTAGTTGTTCCTTGTCCCAATTATCCGTACATGTTCTAGTTATTAGCCGGACATATATAATGTCTTCTTTAGCCTCGGCCTTTGACCAGTGCTTGCTTTCCAAACTACATGATCTTCGTCACATTGCATCAGCATTTCCATAGGTACTTCATTTTCGATGCTCAATGGAAAAGTCATAGCTTTGTAGTCGCTCGATCCACCGTGCCAATTGTTCTTCTGGATTACGGAACTGCAAGAGCCATTTCAACGCTGCGTGATCTGTCCTGACGCGGAATCGCCGACCGTATAGGTACTTGTGCAAATGTTTAATGCACTCTACCAATGCCAACAGCTCCCTCCATGTAACGCAATATTACCTCTCTGGTTTTCCAATTGGTCGGCTTTTATCACAACTGGTCGATGGACAGGAGAAGGTAGTTGCATATTACAAGTTGCATATTATAACTACCTTCTCCTGTCCATCGACCAGTTGTGATAAAACGCCTCCTATATCATATCCACTCGCATTTGTATCTAGAATAAATGTTGCTCCTGGAATCGGATATACAAACATTGGGGTTGTGCACTAACGCTCTTTCAATGTTTGGAAAGCCACTTCTTGCTCCTTCTTCCATTCAAAAGCTTTATTTTTGTTTGTAAGCTCATGGAGGCTATGGGCTACGCTGGCAAAATTTGGTACAAATCGGCGGTAATATGTGCACAGCCCAAGGAAACTTCTCAATTCATGTAGTTTCTTGGACAATCCTTTACGGCCTCTATCTTTTCGTTCGCAGTGCAGATGCCCTTTGTCGTTACCTTGTAACCCAAATAATTTACTTCCTTTTTAAACAGCGCACACTTTTTGGGACTTAGTTTCAGACCAGCGCCAGCTATTCTCTGGAAAACTTCCTCCAAGTTTTTAAGATGTTCATCAAAGTTCTTGCCCAAAACGATGATGTCGTCCAGGTACAGCAAGCATGTTTTCCAATGTAAACCTTTCAATACCTGATCCATGAGTCTCTCAAAAGTAGCTTGTGCATTACAAAGTCCAAAAGGCATCACTGTGAATTGCCAAAGACCATCTCCCTCGCTGAAGGCTGTTTTCTCTTTGTCTTCCTCCTTCACCTCCACTTGCCAGTAGCCACTTTTCAAGTCCAGTGTGGAAAACCATTTCGTACCAGAGAGCGAGTCCAGAGTGTCGTCAATTCTTGGCAATCGTGATGTCGTTCAACTTGCGGTAGTCCACGCAAAACCTCATTTTCCCATCCTTCTTCTTCACAAGTACCACCGGTGAGCTCCATGGACTAGCTGATGGTTCGATGACGCTGCTATCGCTCATTTCCTGTACGATTTGACTCACAGCTTCCCGTTTCGCCAGTGGAAAACTACGAGGAGCTTGACGTACCGGCCTCGTGTCTCCAGTGTCAATTTGATGTTTCACAACATTGGCGCGGCCTGGTTTGGAACTATCCTGGTCAAATATTTTTGTGTACTTTAGGAGCAGTTGCTTTGCCTTACTCTGATAATCTTCCTTTAGCCCCTCCGTCCATGCCGTGATGTCATTTGAAAGATCAGACTTGCTAGTTAAAACGTGTTCCTGGAGCTGTCCCCAGTTAATAACTACTTCAGCCTCTTGGCATCTTCCCAATATAGATCCTTTTGTCAGTGTGAGTGGTGACTTGAACTCTTTGAGTACTCTTACCGGAACATGTTCATCTTGTTTCTTTATGGCCAGGGTTTTTCCTACAAGTAAGTTCGGTGTTGATCTGTTTGCTGCCTCGACAACCCACAATTTGTTTGTCCCACAATCTCCATCAACCTTTGCCCAGATGACTGCTTCTTATTTTGCTGGTATTTGCTGACTTTCTTCCATCAGTTCTCGTGTACTGCTGTAGCCTTTCTCGTAGTCGAAATTAAGTGGCAAATCCATATTCTTATATCGCATCGTCTTGCTTTGCATATCGATCTTGAAGCCTTGGTCGATTAAGAAGCCCACTCCAATTATGATTTCATCAACAATCTCTGCCACGATAAAATTTTGTAGTACCGTGACGCTCCCAATTGCTACTTCACATGCTACTTCTCCAATTACCTGGGTGTCCTCTCCCGTGGCTGTACATAATCTTGCTCCAAGCAATGGTCTTATCTTCTTGTTGACTAAATCTGATGGAATAATGGAATGAAGTGATCCCGTATCTACAGTCAATAAACGTTCCTTTCCATCCACATGTCCTCCGACAGTAAGATTGCTTGACCGTCTTCCAATTTGCGAGATAGAGATAATGGAGCATTCAATTGCGGGAGCCAACTGTCGCGCATTGCGGCTGACTCGTTTCAGTTTAACGATTGGGTGGACTGGGGGATTTGCTCATCTCCTTCAGCTCTGCGTTTACGGCCACCCACATTGCTGGTACTGTTAGGGTTAGTTCTGCGTAAACGTGCACTATGCCCTGCCTTTCCATATTTAAAACATTTGACGGCACCATTGTTTTTCTGCTGCGTTCATTTTAATGCTTCCAAAATTGTGTCTACCCAGTCTGGCCTTTCCACTTCCGCGCGATGAGCTTTGTATGCGGGCTTACTCAAAAGTGAGGCTGTGTCCTGAGTCAATGTATGCGATACCGTTTCAGCAAATTTTAGTTCTGTATTCGCATATGTAGCTCGTTTCGTTTCCACATCTTGTATGCCATTTATGAAGCTCTAGATTTTTATCCTCACGGTGTATTCCACGGGTGCGTCCGCATTTGTTAGATGGGCCAGTCTTTCGACATCCGACGCAAACTCCTGCAAAGTCTCATTCACTTTTTGGTAGCGATTTTGCAACTCAATTTGATATATCTCTTTCCTATGCTCGCTGCCGTAACGTCTCTCGACAGCGGCCATCAATGCTTCATAACTGTTCCATTCGTAATGTGGTATAGTGTGTAAGATTTCAGCTGCAGGCCTTTTCAATGCCACGAACAGTGCAGCAACTTTACCTTTAGCGTTCCGGTTGTTCACAGCTGACGTCTTCTCAAATCGAAGCTTAAAGACGTGGACGTCAAAAGATGGTGTTTTTTCCTTCGGGTTGCTCGCTGGTAAAGCTGTGCGATTTAGTTGTAACTGCTCCATACGTTGTTTTAAATCATCGACTCCTGCTTGAAATTTAGTCATTTTTGCATCCTGCGCTTCTAGTTTTGATGTTACCTGTTCCAAAATTTGTGCCGACATTTCAGATATACGTGCCTCTTGCGCTTCCAGTTGAGACGCCATATATGTCTTTTCGTCTTTCAGTTGAGCTGACATTTGCGACGTCATTTCTGAAATACGTGCCTCCTGTGCTTCCATCTTGGATGTTATACGGTTCTCCTGGGATTCTAGTTGTGTTTCCATCTTGGATGTTATACGAATCTCCTGGTATTCCAGATGGGATATCATATACGTCTTCTGTTCTTCCAGTTGAGATGATATATATGTCTTCTGTTCTGCCAGTTGAGATGACATTTTCGATGTTTGAGCAGATATTGCAGCCAAAATCGTTTTCAAGTCTGTGCACGTAACTGTCTGCGATGTTTCGTTTTTCTCTTCAATTTTTGTTGTTGATCCTTCCACATCAGGATAAAAGACATACTCGTCCACATTAATTCCTTCCAACTCCATTACCTCTCGTGCTTGAAGTTCGATCTTATTGCCGTTTATATTCAAACCACGGTTCTCCAACTCCTTTTTCAGTTTCTGGATCCTTAATTCACTTAACTTTGCCATGTCCAAGTTGTATTCGAAATCTTCAGAATTTATTCAACAATTCCTCTTCTGACACTAATTGTAACAAATTTAGGGAAACTCCCCCAATTTTACACCTTCTACTGATGTTCGTATCGCTAAATTGTTGAATAAATAACTCCAATATTCAATAATGCAAAATGGTCTTTATTAGACTACTTTGAAAATATTTCACAATAACACTTATACTTCGCAAGTTATTGCGTGCGTATTTACTGATTACGTACTACTCAGCTTCTGCTGCTTTTATACTCTCTGCCCAAATGTCTAGACGTTTCGTCTTCTAGAATCCTCTATCTGATCACCAGCCACATGCGCGTGTATTTGTAGTGTGTAAACATATGTGTATATATGTGAGTAAGACTTCGCGACTTTGATGATGATGACATGCGTTTGTGAGTATCTCTCTGCTGCTTGTATGTATGTGTGTATATGATGATTAATGTGTTTATGTAGCTTGCTTAAATGTTGTTGTGCCTTTATTTAATAACATTAGAGATGGTAATATTCGTCAGAATATGTAGCGTTAGTCGTGTGAACGTTCTCATAGTTTACTTACGTAGTTTAATTTGGAATTTGTAGTGCTGTTATTTGAGAATAAAACTTTTACCTCTATAATTAGCTTTTTACAATTTTACGCATATATGTTACTGTATATAAGTCGGTGAGACAAACGGTCCTTCTTATCCGACCGATTGTATAAGCGGTTAAGGTTTTGTTATAATTACTTGCAAACAACATTACTTCCTAACTACTTAATGCAAAATGTCCTTAAATCAGACAATTCAATTTGTCTAATTCATGAATTTCAATTAGCAGTTTACATACTTCTTCAAAATGTTAGAATCAGAATAATTACACATCTATACAAGGCGTGCTGAATAAGTACTTAGTTTTTCAAAAGAAGATATTGATAAACTATTATATCACACGATGCAAATTGGAAGAAAATGTCTGCGGATGTTATTCGCGTCTCGGACATGAGGTACGTGAAGGGAATGAACACGCAGATTACCTAGCAAAGCAGGGTGCTACATCAGCATTCTAACAGAGCCCTTTTGTGGACTTACAAAAGCACATACAAGGGAAACTGTAAGCAACTGGGAAACTAAACAATTCAGACGTCACTGGATTGACTTCCCAGGGCAAAGATAGGCCAAACTGTTTATACTTCCGGTAACGAAAGTATTATTCAAACTCCTTAATCTAAGCAGGGTGGACATAAGAACTCTGAATAGATAATATACGGGACACTGCAGTCTACGATATCACCTAAGTAAGTTAAATCTATCCGATACCAAAATTTGTTATTTCTGTGAGCCGGATGATGAAACGCTGGTTTACATTCTCTGCGAATGCGTCGCTCTGGCTAGGTAGAGACTCTCCCATCTAGGTGGTGGGACTCTTAGTCCCTATGTGATATCTTATGGGGTAAAAAGCCTGAGGAAGTACTTAGATATATCAAAAGCCTCCAGATACAAAATTAGGCTGAAAGGTCTTGCACAATAGATCTGCACATAGGTCGCAGTGCTTCAAGACCTAATAATAATATTCGCGCATTACATAATTTTTTTTTTGGAGATTCATACCAAAATGACACATTTACTTTTTTTTAAGTTTACAATGGCTTAAGGGACATATTTATTTAAAATACAAGTAACCCCTTCTTTGTATGATCATTAAGGCATATTTACCCCATAGAAAAAAAAAAAAACAAACTTTTGTTTGGTATCAATGGTAAAAAAACTGTCAGTTTTCTCGAAACTACTTATAATATAAATGTTTCATTTGGGTGTCGAACTCCACAATTGATGCTATGCACCAATTATATAAAGTTGTATTTGTCTGGTTGTTTTTGGTATTATGATAAGTTGAAGATTTTAAAAGGTGTTACTTTATTTTGACTATTACTATACCACACTGATTTTAATACCAAGCACCGTTATTTGTATTTATGAACTTATTGAACGCCTCTTGTACCTTCAAGGATTTACAATGAATTTACATAATCACTTTTATTGGGCTGCATTAAACTTGTATAAATAGATTATCCTATAACACTAAAATGATCTGTGTTTATAATTCAATGAATAATATTTAATGTAATTAGCATATGGTTAGCATATTCAATTAAATTTTACCAATGTTTCGAATTAGTTTTTAAATATGCATAATATGCACTAACCAATTTCATTTGGTTCTACTGACCCAGTTTGCATAGTCTTTAAACCAGTTATGACAAGATATATAGTACAAGCAGCTACAGTTTCCTTAAAATAGAAAGTGCTAAGTTTTACATAAGATAAAGTCCATCATTCATTACTCAAATATGTGTATTTTAAGTCGGGATACTATGCATATCGTCGATGCCGAAAATGGCTGGCAAAAATAAAAAAAAATAAAACAAGTAAGGACGGGACTGTATTCGCCTGTGCCGAAGATTTCATACCTTTCATGAATGGGGCTGAACAATAATCTTATCCCGTTCGTAATTTCCAAATAATCGGATGTATAAGATAAGAAATATATAGTGAAAAGATGTACATACCTAAACGATTTTTAAGACAAATATAAAATAAAAAATGGCAAAAAACCCTTTTATCTGAACGATCGGTTGTATGGGGGATATATATTATATATAGCTCCGATCGAAATGATTTTTACAGGATATCTTCTATGATATATTAGAATAAATATCACCAAGTTTAACGTTTTTATATTAGAAATTAAGGGAGAAATTGCCAAAAATCTTTCTATCTGCACGATCGGTTGTATGGGATATATATTATATATAGCTCCGATTAAAGTGATTTTTTCAGGAAATCTTCTATGATATATTAGAATAAATATCACCAAGTTTAACGTTTTGTATATTGGAAATTAAGGTAGAAATGGTAAAAATCTTTCTATCTGAACGATCGGTTGTATGGGGGATATATATTATATATAGCTCCGATCGAAATGATTTTTACAGGAAATCTTCTATGATATATTAGAATAAATATCACCAAGTTTAACGTTTTTATATCAGAAATTAGGGGAGAAATTGCCAAAAATCTTTCTATCTGCACGATCGGTTGTATGGGATATATATTATATATAGCTCCAATTAAAGTGATTTTTTCAGGAAATCTATGATATATTAGAATAAATATCACCAAGTTTAACGTTTTGTATATTGGAAATTAAGGGAGAAATGGCTAAAAATCTTTCTATCTGAACGATCGGTTGTATGGGATATATATTATATATAGCTCCGATCGAAATCATTTTTGCATGAAATCTTCTATGACATATTGGAATAAATATCACCAAGTTTAACGTTTTTATATTTGAAATTAAGGGAGAAATTGCCAAAAATCTTTCTATCTGAACGATCGGTTGTATGGGATATATACTATATATAGCTCCGATCAGAGTAATCTTTGCAGGATATCGTCTGTGATATATTAGAATATATATCACCGAGTTTCACGTTTATACTTTCTAAATTGCGGCAGGAATGACCA